>NC_044043.1:93231574-93542988 GCF_901765095.1 Microcaecilia unicolor | reverse complement strand
TTGTGACTGTCTGATAGATTTGCAGCTGGGGGCGGCAGAGGTTCTGTTCAGGAGAATTTATTTCTTGTCTGAACAGGAGCTAAGGCATTGAATGTATATTTACTAGAAAATATGAAGAAAAGGTCCATCTGGCCTTCCCCTTTCCAGCAGGAGCCTTAATCTTCTTTGTGCCAAAGAAAGATGGGTTGCTCTGACTCAGCAATGGATTATCGAGCCCTCAGTGCATTTGCTGTCTATAACAGGCACCCCACTCTTTCTCATCAGTGACCTCCTGTAACACCTTTAATCTGCCCAGATATTAACTGTTAGATCTGAGGGTGCCTATAGCCAAGTTTGCATTCAGGAGGGGGAGGGAAAGGTAAATGGGACTTGATATACTGCCTTTCTGTGGTATTTTGCAACTACATTCAAAGCGGTTTACATATATACAGGTACTTATTTTGTACCTGGGGCAATGGAGGGTTAAGTGACTTGCCCAGAGTCACAAGGAGCTGCAGTGGGAATTGAGCCCAGTTCCCCAGAATCAGAGTCCACTGCACTAACCACTAGGCTACTCCTCCACTCATTCCACCAATAAGAGCCAACCTCATCAGTGATGTCACAATGTCTTGATTGCCCGATACTTGGCTCACTTCTGATATTGTGATGTCATAAGAGAGAGGGGGGAAAGGGAAATGGGACTTGATATACCACCTTTCTGAAGTTTTTGCAACTACATTCAAAGCGGTTTACATATATTCAGGTACTTACAGTATTTTGTACCAGGGGCAATGGAGGGTTAAGTGATTTGCCCAGAGTCACAAGGAGCTGCAGTGGGAATCGAACCCAGTTCCCCAGGATCAAAGTCTGCTGCATTAACCACTATGCTACTCCTCCACTCCAGGAATGCAAAATCACATTTCATAATTGGATTACTGTAACATTGTATACCTGGGTTTACTGAAACAAATTATTAGAAAAATCCAGCTGGAAATCCTTTCCTGGAAGAGTGGGAAGAGGACAAGGTGTTCAGGAAACATTGAGGTGTATTTTCAAAGCACTTAGATGAGCTCCTCCATGTCATGTTAGGGCACTTGGATCCAATCCCAGCTTTGCCCCCACATACATGCCTAGAGATGTAGGTCTTTAAACTGGGGTGCTTATTATATAAGATCGTTTGTGGTCTGATTCCTTGTTATATGCTTTATTTAGTATGTTATTCGGATTCATTATCTCAATATAATTTTCGTAAATCATTATTTTTTTCCTTGCGGAGTCCTCGGGGAATCGCCTCAAAGAAGTTGTTAACATGTTTGTTGGCTTATCAATCTGCTATTTTTTTTGGCCTGCTATATCGTTTGCCCAGTTATGTTACTTTTAAGAAAGATCTAAAGACATGGTTACTCCATAAATACTCGTTAGGGAAGCAGCTAAGATGTCGAATTCAGTGGTTCCCAAACTTTTTTGACTCATGGCACCCTTAGTGTCTGAGCAATTTTTAATGGCACCCCCCCCCCCCCCCCAGCCACATAGGGTCTCAAACCCCTCCCCCGGCCACACAGGTGTCCACCCCTCCTGCTTGCCATCTCCCCCACCCCAATCCATGCCCCCTTGTAATCCATTATAATCCATTTTTTACCTTGTTCCTGGGGAGAGGAGGATGAAGACGAGCCCAGACCTGAGCACAGGAGGGAGGCAACATATTGTCCTGCAGCCAGGGCCGCCGAGACTGGGCTGGGTCTGGGGCAAAGCCGCCTCCGGGGCTCCGCCTCCAAGGTCGCCGCCACCGCTCCACCCCCCCCCCCCCCCGAGGTCGCCGCCGCCACTTTCCACCCGCCCCCCTCCGTCCGCCACCGGGCCGGGCCCCCTGCATTGAAATCACAGTGCCTCTCACCTCTGTGTGAAAGCGCTGCAGGCAGCAGCAGATCGCCTTCCTTCGGGCCTCCTTTCCTTCCTGTGTCCCGCCCTCGCGGAACTTATGTCAGATGAGGGCGGGACACAGGGAGGGAAGGAGGCCTGAAGGCACTGTGATTTCAATGCAGGGGGCCCAGCCCGGTGGCAGACGGTCAACGACAGAGGGCGGGTGGGACTGCGGTGCCGGGCCCCCATTGGAGGCCCGGGCCCAGGGAATTTTGTCCCGCCTGCCCCTTCTCTCAGCAGCCCTGCCTGCAGCCCCATCCTCCCTCCCTGACAGCTGAGTACTGAGCAGCCAGGGTCCCAGGGCAAGAGCAGGCCTCCAGGCTACTGGCGTCGGCAGCAGTGTGCAAGCGCTGCCTTCGGCCTACCCCAAAAGCCTTCTTTGTACAGCCACTTCCCGTTCCCGCGTAGGCTTTGGGGGCAGGCCAAAGGCAGCTCTTACATCACTGCCGGCAGCCTGCAGCGAGCGAGCGGGTGAGCGTGTGAACTCCCAAATGAAATGTCCCGCGGCACCCCTGTGAGTTCACCGCGGTACACTGGGGTGCCGTGGAGCACAGTTTGGGAAACACAGGTCTAATTATTGTTACATCCTAGATTCTGTTCTTTTGTAGTCTAGTATCTTTGTTGTAACCCGCTATGAACTATTTCATTGGTATTAGCGGGCTATAAGTGAGCTAACTGTAACTGTATATTTGATGTTGACATATGAAGTACCTAGTGGCTATATCTGGATTAAGGAATGCATCAGCTATATCCCCACACCTGGTAAATGAACTATTCTGGGATATGTTAGACCAGTATATAATAGTCTAGATGATATTCTGTTGTTTGTAGAGATCCTGACAGACTATGGTCAATGGACATGTCAACTTCTAGGTCACATAAAACGTAAGTGCAACAGAATTTCTAGGTTATCACCAGAGGGCTTCAGTATGGAGCGATTGAGATCTCAGCAATGACAGAGTGAGCAACTCCAACAATAGCGTTAAAGGTGATTAGTGCTGGACTAGCACACACACGTTAATGTGCGTAAAATGTTCAGAGGGCTGTAGCACAGGTGTCCAAGCGTGCACCAAAGATGGCTGCAAATTGTATTTAAATGCATTGAAATGGATGTTATTTATTTAGATTTTGCTCACACCTTTTTCAGTAGTAGCTCAAGGTGAGTTACCATGCAGGCTCACAATCTAAGTTTGTACCTGAGGCAATGGAGGATTAAGTGACTTGCCCAAGATCACAAGGAGCAGCAGCAGGATTTGAACCAGCTACCTCTGGATTGCAAGACCAGTGCTCTAACCACTAGGCCACTCCTCCACTAGCAACATTCCCTCTAGAATCTCAAATAGTAGCAACATTCCAGAATTTCAAAAAGTGGCAACATTCCATGTAGAATCTTCAATAGTAGCAACATTCCATATATTTATTTATTTAGATTTTGCTCACACCTTTTTCAGTAGTAGCTCAAGGTGAGTTACATGGATATTTCTCTGTCCCAGGAGGGCTCACAATCTAAGTTTAATGAGGTTACTCAGTATTCCCTCCCATGCTCAGACAACAGCAGTTTAAAAAAAGTACTGAAAGCTTAGCGCCAGCTCGAGAATGGCATTGCAGGTTTTGAGGAGAGGATTTCTTCGGAATTTCTGACATTAAACCACTGGTTTGGTTTTGTTTAGAAGTGGAAGGAAGCCCATGCAGTCTCTAAGCGCTGAGAGTGAGAAACAAACATGTATGAGTCCCGAACAAAACTGAAAGTGAAAGCACACATCAGTGCCTGTTGTCCTGCGCTTAAATATGAACCTTTCAAAAATTTAAGTGCAAAGAGAGGGCGGTGGATATGTGGAATGCCCTACCGCGGGAGGTGGTGGAAAACGGTAACGGAATTCAAACATGCGTGGGATAAACACAAAGGAATCCTGTTTAGAAGGAATGGATCCACGGAATCTTAGCGGAGATTAGGTGGCGACGCCGGTAATTGGGAAACAAAACCGGTGCTGGGCAGACTTCTACGGTCTACGCCCTGATCGTGACTGAATTGATAGGGATGGGCTGGAGTGTAAATTTTAAGGGGTTTCGACGTTAGCTTCAGAACTTAGCACAAGAACAGTGCTGGGCAGATTTAAAATAATAGTAATAATAATAAATTAGCCAAGGAGAAATAGGAGTCAGCCCAGTGGCAATGTTGTGCATTACCATACAGAAAACTTGGGGTCAGCTTCCAAGGTGGGCTGGCTGGAGTAAGGGATGATTGCAGAAATTGTGATCAAAGTTTCTGGTAGGAGAATCTTATCTATTGCTCACTGATGACATCTAGTGGCCAATGGTTCTATATCTGTAGAAAGCCACAGCCTATGGCCCCTTTGGGTATACCTGGGTAGCAGGGAAAAGGTCATGTATTTGACATACTGCCTTTCTGTGGTACAACCAAAGCAGTTTATATATTATACACAGATACTTTCTTTGTCCCTGGTGGACCCACACGCTATAAAGGAATCCTGTTTAGAAGGAATGGTTCCATGGAATCTTAGCGGTGATTGGGTGGCAACGCCAGTAATTGGGAAACAAAACGGGAGCTGGGCAGACTTCTATGGTCTACACCCTGATCGTGACTGCATAGGGATGGGCTGGAGTGTAAATTTAAGGGGCTTCCACATTAGCTTCAGAACTTAGTAAGAGAACAATACTGGGCAGACTTCTATGGTCTGTGCCCTGAGAAAGGCAAGGACAAATCAAACTCAGGTATAAAGTATCACATACCATGTAAAATGAGTTTATCTTGTTGGGCAGACTGGATGGACCATTCAGGTCTTTATCTGCCATCATTTACTATGTTACTATATATAGTTTTTGTACCTGAGGTAATGGAGAGTTAAGCAACTTTCTCAGAGTCACAAAGAACCACAGTGGGAATTGAGGCTACATCCCCTGGTTCTCAACCTGCTGCTCTATTAGGCTACTCCTGCCCTCCTAAGCCCCTGAGTAATTGGTTAATCTGCTTCTGTCTAGTACTAGCACTGTGGGCATATTTACTGGTCCATCTGGCCGCCATCATCTCCCAACATGTGCGTTATTCTCAGTAGAAACTGGTCTCATTTTTAAAAGATATTTCAAATTTTGTGCCCAGAGAGTGTCTGGACCTGTCACTATCTCCTCTGTGTATTTGCAGATATGTGTGTACAGGCACATGTGTGTTTTTGTCTGTGTATAGGTATGTACATATGTGTTGGTGCTGGCATGTATGTGAATGCATATTTTTGCATGCCTCTGCCCTTATGTGGAGGGCCATATGCCAGTAGTCAAACCCTTCTAGAACCTGTATTCAAATATTCATGAACTGCAGCAACAACAAAAAAAAGACTATGAAAAGTTCAGCATTTCTCCAGTTTACTGGCAGCTGCCAAGATAAATAGCAAACAGACTGCTTTGGAGCGCTGCAGAGATCAAGAAAAGAACTTGCAATGACCTCCATCTCAGAATTGTTTTTCTTGCCGCTGGGCTGGAGCCGCTCTATCGAGGCCATGCAGAGTTAGCCTAGTTATTTAGAACAGCTCTTCACCAGGGCAAATCCTAGGAAGATGTGGGGTCTTAGGCGACTCCCAGCTACAGGGGTCAGTCCAGACAAACTGCTTATGGGACGCCATCTTAAGAAACGCTTAAACTGTTTTAACCCACACCTCAATGAAGAATTACAGCTCAAACAGGAACAGAAGCTAGACTTCTCTGTGGGCTCATCTACCTTGCACTCTGCCCTACACAAAACCATGTATTTGCTAGCAGGTTATGGGGCTATGCCAAAGTGGATCCCTGCTTCCATCATCGATATCACTGGACTTCTCTCCTACAAGGTCCTGAGCATTGATGGACAGATCTGGCAACAGAGAGGTTGCTCATCTTTAGTACTGAAGTACCTCATGAAACAATGGAATTTCCTAATGCAATGTCATCCCACTAAACTCTTTGTCAGCTCTGAACAAGTTCACCCTGCCAGAGCTCTCACTATGTGAGGATGATGCTCTTGACTCATTCAGGACTGAAGTTGACGTACAGGAGTTAAGTGTAGGGGCCTGCAGAGTCTTCAGCACAACTGTGGGAGGACCCTGCGCTGCGAGTCATCTATGGAGAAGGGATGCTATGTATGCGACAAGAGGAGTTCTAGTGTGGAGTGTTCTGATTCTGTTAGACTCTCTTTCTAGTTATACCTTACTTTCTTACCTTTCCATTGATGGACAGTTGTTAGGGACAATGTCTCCAAATGGCCTTTGTGCACACTATGACAGTAATCAAGCCTGGCGCAATGATATCTGACACCCTAAATGAACCTTCAGCTGTGCATCCCTCCCCTAGTGCATCAGAGCGGTTTACAAAGATGAGGAACTGTGCATGCTTACTAGGCCAATCTCCTTTTTAATGCATTTTTTGACTACACCAGTTTTGCTTAAGATTGGCATGATATAATGGTGACAGCCTAATGAGGTTTCTTCACACAAAGTCTTTGAAGTGATCAGATGTGAAAGCTAGTCTATTGTCTAACATGCTCATGTCTAGTAGACCTTTAGTTTCGAACAGCTGTTGAAGCATTTAAGCAGATATTTGGAAGGATGCTGCAGTCACCTTGACTAAGAATCTACCACCACAAGGAAGTTCACCATGGACTGATGTTGTTCATAACATGGACTGTCATATCTCTACAAGGAATTTGGGATGCCAAAACCTTATGAAGAACCCAATGGATGTGGAACTGGTCCATTGATACAATGGAAGGAGAATAATGAGAGTCTTTTCTTCCTCACAGGTGACTATGAGGCATATTTTCAAAGCACTTAGCCTCCCAAAGTTCCATAGAAACCTATGGAACTTAGCCTCCCAAAGTGCTTTGAAAATATGCCTCAAAGGGAACTACTGGGGAGTTGGGAAGAGCAATGGAACCATCCATTGAGGAGGAGTGGGTCACTGAAGTTTTCAGTGTCACTGAATAATAGATAAAGAGACCAGCTGTGTCACAGAGTCCCAGAAAGAGACAGAGATTGGGGTGTGGGGGCCTTACAGTAGTCTGGAGCCAGATAGCAGAAGGCCTAGATACCTGCTTTTACTATGAAAAAATAGTCCAGCACAATGATTTGCAACCTTGTCCTTGAGACACACCCAGCTCCCTTCTTATGTAACACTCTTCCCACCGCCCTTCACTCCAAAGTTTTCTTGCCCAAGTTCAAGACTGGGCTCAAGACATAACTTTTTACATTAGCCTTTGGTAGCTGCTCCTGAGGGTTTGGGCTGACATTCAGGCAGCAGTTTCTCCTCCCTTCCTCCTGGATACCATCGTCTTTCTTATTGAGGAGATGCAATTCCTTTCTTTTCCATGTATTTTATTTTATTTTTATATACTCCCTTGATTAGTTTCAGAAAGGCTGTAAATCAAGTTCAACTATGAATATGCCAAGAGACAGATCTGGCACTGCCTTCACTGTGTGGATTAGTTATACAAAGAGATCATGATGTGACTATAATGCAGTCAAGAGAATGAAATTCTCTCACACCTATGGATGTAGAAGGACAACACTAAAACCTTATTTAACCAGAGATTTGCGCTGTTCTTCTCCAGTAAGAAGCCCACACATATTTCATAAGCATCAGCTGTAAGAGTTTAAATCAAGTTTCTATTCCAAAAAGTCAAGACTAGGTAGTACGGAGGAAGAAGTGATGTGATTGAGCTGAATGGTGGCTTAGGGGGAGACCTCCAACAAGACCCCTAAGAAAAGCTCATTAAAGCTAGTTCCTTTGTGATAAAATATTCTCTGTACTGAAAAAAATTATGGTGCATGAAAGGCTGAAAATTGGCAGGAGGGAAATCTTCCAGTATTATTAGGTTAGACATTTTTTGAAGTACATTTACCTCAAGAAGAACTCCCTATAGAAGTGGCATTGGCCACAGTCTTCGCCAAAGTGGGGATTTCTTGTACATGTGCTGTGCTTTGGAGGATTTGGGCATGAATATTAATAAGGAGAGGTGGAGGAAGAAATATAAATGTCTAGCAAACGTGCTTGTGCTAGCAATGTGATAGAAAATGCATATAACATGTTGAATTGCTGATATTTATATATTTATATTTATTGCATTTGTACCCCACATTTTCCCACCTTTTTGCAGGCTCAATGTGGCTTACAGAGTATGGTTATGATAAAGTCATTACATGATTTAAATACAGTTGATCATAAGCTGAGGTATAAGAGGATTTAGATGGAAAGGTGAAAGGTAAGGTCGTGTGAGAGGTGTTTTTGATGTACTTGGGTGGTTTAAGGAATGATTTGTTTCATTGAGGATGACTTTTGTAGGCTTTGTTGAAGAGATGTGTTTTCAAAGCTTTGTGGAAGCTGGTTAGATTGTTCATGGTTTTCAGGGCCTTGGATAAAGCATTCCAAAACTGTGTGCTTTTGTACGCAAAGGTCGTAGCATAAGCCTGTTTGTATTTCACTCCTTTACAGCTGGGGAAGTTCAGATTGAGGAATTTGCGGGCCGATCTTTTGGCGTTTCTGGGCGGTAGGTCCACTAGGTTTAACATATAGAGTGGGGCATCTGTGTGAATGATTTTGTGTACGGTCATGCAGATCTTGAACTCAATTCGTTCCTTGAGCGGAAGCCAATGCAGTTTCTCTCTTAGGGGCTTCGCACTTTCATATTTAGGTTTTCCAAAAATGAGTCTGGCTGCGGTGTTCTGGGCTGTTTGGAGTTTTTTAATGGTCTGTTCTTTACAGCCTGCGTACAGAGCGTTACAGTAGTCCAAGTGGCTTATTACTAATGACTGTACTAGGGTGCGGAAGATGTTTCTTTTGAGTTTCCACATCGATTGGAACATTTTTTTCGTTGTATTCTTCACGTGGGTATCGAGTGTGAGGTTTTGATCAATGGTGACTCCAAGGATTTTCAGATTTTCTGAGATAGGAAGTGTGCAGTAGGGTGTGGTTATAGTGGGGTAGTTGTGTTGTATTGGGAAGGGAGAACTAGACATTGGGTTTTTTCTGCGTTAAGTTTTAACCGGAATGAATCCGCCCATGAGTGCATGATCTGGAAGCTCTGGTTAATCTCGTTGGTTATTTCGTTTAAGTCACTCTTGAACAGGATGTAGATTGTAATGTCATCGGCATATATGTAGGGGTTAAGGTTTTGATTGGCTAAGAGTTTGGCTAATGGTATCATCATTAGGTTGAAAATTGTTGGTGAAAGGGGGGATCCTTGAGGAACTCCACATTCCGGTGTCCAAGGTGGTGATCTGTCAGTATTCGTTGTAACTTGGTAGGATCTGGTGGTGAGGAATCCTTCAAACCATACCCCTGAGAGGTTAAGTAAAATATTTGACCAAGGTGACCCTAATTGTTGGCCTGAATGTGGTCTGCTGGGAGCCTTCAAACATATATGATGGACATGCCCAAAGATTCAGAAGTTCTTGGATGTACTGGTAGGATCTTAAGTTAATTGAAACATATATACTTGATAGTCAAGTCGAAGGCCCTACATCGGGGCAAAATAGAGAGATTTAAAAAGATATGGAAAGATACAGGGCCCTTATATCCAGTCCCTCTCTCCCAGAGTCGGTGGTTAAGGAAGAAGGAACATATTGAGATTTGTTTTTTTTTTAAACTTTGAATTGAAATGGTTGTTGACTGTCCTATCGTGGGGGTTTTCTTTTTTACAAGCAGGGAAAGGGAAAGGGAGGAGGTATTTTTGGTATCTGGGGAGGGGATTCCATGAGAGGAATTCTGTTTAGTATGACTAGATCCTTTGGACAAATTAATAAGGGATTATAAGAAAAGAGCTCCTCGTTTTTTTCTAATTTTTCTATTATCTAGTATTATTTAGGCGTATCAAGTATTTTTTTTTAATGTTGTTTCTTTATATTTGTGTGTGCATGTGGGGGAGGGGATGTTATTGTATTTCAAAACATTACTTGGAAGATTGTTCACGGAAGAGGCTTGTTGTTGTTATATATTGCATTCCAAGTTTAATAAACAGATTTAAACATAAAAAAAAGATCTGGAAAGTAGCGCTAAAAGACGAAGTTGCAACCGTATGAATTCACAGCAGTTTCGCTTTCATTGTTATTTTAAAAGAGGGTGAGTCTTTCAGGGGGAGGGGAACAGAGGGAAATGAAGGAGGGTAAAATGCTATTAATTGTGCTGCTACACTATTGATGATATTATCACATTTGTGCTTGAATATGATTGTTTGCAAATGATAGCCATGCTGACTTGTATATCTGTTACATGGTTTGGAACTATAAATAATAAAATTAATTAAAAATAAAAAAGCCTGGGGGACTGTCTAATAATATGCAATTGTGAGTCTGGCAGCATGCAAGAGGTGGAAAAGAATTACAGCATAGAAATTGTCATTAAAGCCTAATAAGAAGATAGCTTGGGATAAGTAGGACGTTCTCAACATTAATAGAGGAAATTCCCCCTCCGACAACACTCTAGAAGGCTTGCACAAAGCTGGACTGCTGTTACATGTGTGTGAACTATCAGCCCAAGTCTGCTCCAGATAAACTTTCTGGGGAATATGTAGGGTGGGCAGCAGGGTGAGGATACCTATAAGCCCTCAAAATTGACCAAGTTGAGCCAAGCCAAGAGAGAAATCCTTCCATCATGTGTGAGATGAGTGAATTTTAGCATATTAAAAAAAACAATACAGGGTTGGAGAAACTAACTGAAGATGAGATGACCTCACACTCGTAGGAGCCAGCTCTTCAAAATGATTGGGAGATGATGCATTCAACTCCTGAGAGTCTGATAGGTACGGGCGGAGAGAGGGATCTTGGGGTTATAGTATCTGAGGATTTGAAGGCGACGAAACAGTGTGACAAGGTGGTGGCCGTAGCTAGAAGGTTGTTAGGCTGTATAGAGAGAGGTGTGACCAGCAGAAGAAAGGGGGTGTTGATGCCCCTGTATAAGTCGTTGGTGAGGCCCCACCTGGAGTGTTCAGTTTTGGAGGCCGTATCTTGTTAAGGATGTAAAAAGAATTGAAGCGGTGCAAAGAAAAGCTACGAGAATGGTATGGGATTTGCGTTACAAGACGTATGAGGAGAGACTTGCGGACCTGAACATGTATACTCTGGAGGAAAGGAGAAACAGGGGTGATATGATACAGACGTTCAAATATTTGAAAGGTATTAATCCGCAAACAAACCTTTTCCGGAGATGGGAAGGTGGTAGAACGAGAGAACATGAAATGAGATTGAAGGGGGGCAGACTCAAGAAAAATGTCAGGAAGTATTTTTTCACGGAGAGAGTAGTGGATGCTTGGAATTCCCTCCTGCGGGAGGTGGTGGAAATGAAAACGGTAACGGAATTCAAACGCGTGGGATAAGCATAATCCTGTGCCGAAGGAATGGATTTTCAGGAGCTTAGTCAAGATCGGGAGGCGGGGCTGGTGGTTGGGAGGCGGGGATAGTGCTGGGCAGACTTATACGGTCTGTGCCCTGAAGAACACAGGTACAAATCAAGGTAAGGTATACACAAAAAGTAGCACATATGAGTTATCTTGTTGGGCAAACTGGATGGACCGTGCTGGTCTTTTTCTGCCGTCATCTACTATGTTACTATAGGGGCTCATTTTCAAAGCACTTTGTGCTTTGTACTAGGAGAGGGTGCTACACAGGGTGAGTGCACTGGCAGATCTGTGTAGATGTGACTCACACTACTGTAATAGCAGGGGTTTCTGATGAATGACAGGATTAAGATGTATTGGAAGTACTGTGTGTGTGCTACAGGGCAGGACTGAGGTACAGCGTGTTTTTGAGTCTCAGTACTGAAGTAACAGGGGGTGCTGCAGATATAAGCTGAGGTGCATTGGCAGAATTGTCTGTGGGACTATCAGACTAGCAGAGGGTGCTGTGGGGCAGGAATCAGATGCTCTCATAGTGCTAGATGGTCCCAATATTAATCACAGAGGTCAGGAGTGTGCGCACATGGAAATCTGCACTTATTAATAAAGCAGTGGGGGGAGGGGGGACCAGCACAGAGCAGCAGGCACAACTGTAGTAGAGAATGACACGGGGACAGGGAACCACAGTAACCGCGGGGATGGGGACGGGAAGTGGACAGATCCCACGGGGGCGGGGGGCGGAGGGGGACAGATCCCATGAGGATGGGGCAGGGATGGGGACAGAGCCCATAGGGACGGGGACAGGGGACAAACTTTGTCCCCGTGTCATTTTCTACTTTGACGCCTGTTAATGAACTGGATTGTTATTTATGTTTAAGTGATGCCTACAAAGATATTTTGATTTTTTGGAAAAACAAGCAAACATACTGGCCACAACTAGCAAACTTTGCATGGGGGATTCTGTACATCCTCTAGGACTTATAGAATGGGTTGTATTTTATACCCCTGGACATTTTAATAGTGTGAATTAGAATTCCTTGGTGTAGTAGAAATCACCTATTGTTAGGGTTGGAAGGGTAGAGGGTGGTGGTGGGAAGGAGGGTTATTATAGCTGCTCACTGTTATTATTGTTCTCTATTTGTAATTTATACACAACAGTTGCACAGCATATTGTTCCTTTTTATATTTTAATAAAAAGATTTAAATATAAAATCATAAGTGTTCGAGGCTTCTGCAGATGAGAACAGAACCTGCGGGGATGGGGCGGGGGCGGAGACAGAACTTGCGGGGATGGGGTGGGGACGGAGACAGAACCCACGGGGACGGGGTGGGGATGGAGACAAAGTTTGTCCCCGTGTCATTCTCTAAACTGTAGACAGCTTATGGGGATGGGCCAATTCTGTGTTTATCTGCTGTCATCTGCTAGGTTTTGAACTCCCAAGCATTTTTCATGTTATTTCATTTATGTTACTTGTATCCTACTTATCTCTACAATCCTAAGAGGGAACAGTCAACATAAATGATAACATCACAAAGAAAAAAAATCAACTAATTATTACAGTATTTACACATTAAAGACCAGATTCAGTAAACAGCACTGAAAAACAGGTGCAGGGAAAAATCAGTGCTCAGCGCTATTCTAGTAAAGGTCACTCCGGGATGAGCATCCTTATAGAACAGCACCTACTAGTGATTCCCACGTTCAACTGAAGGCTCGAGGACTTACCTGGTGTAAATCTTGGCATGCAAGCTGGGCGCAGATCCTCAGAATTCTATAACACTGTGCGCGTCTTTTGAGAATGCGCCTCCCATTTTGGGTTGCACGCTATAGGATTTCGGCACCCAGGTTTAGAGAATAGTGTGCAGCCAGATGAACACGCAACCCCTAATTGGTGCAAAATAATTGTTAGCATCCAATTATTGATGTTAATTGGCTCATTAACCAATTAGGTTGCACATACATCTCTGAATGGCGCCCTGTATGGAATCCAAAAATCTAAGAACATCACTGTCCTGTCAAAATTCTAATGGAAGTCAATTCCAGGCTTGTACCCTGGCTACTGAAAGACTCAGAAACTTACAGATGGGCAAACTAATGCTCTTGGTGACCTCTGCCAATGTAACAATGAGCAAAGCTCAGATGCCTTTCAGAGGGGCTCTTTTACTAAGCCATGTAAGGTTCTACGTGCGCACAACGCACGCATAAATAGAGTTACCACCCGGCTACAGCGTGGCTCTTGCGGTAACATCATTTTTGGTGCATGTCCAAGTGACATTTGGCGCGCCTAGGTCATTACTGCCTGGTTACCGCATGAGACTTTACCACTAGATCAATGACGGTAAGGTTGCAGACCCAAAATGGACGTGTGGCAATTTTGATTTTGCCGTATGTCCATTTTCGGCAAAAATTTTCAAAAAGGCATTTTTTACCGCTGAAAAATGATTCTGCGCTCGCCCAAAACACGCTTCTACACTACCGCAGGCCATTTTTCAGTGGGCCTTTGTTAAAGGGCCCCTTAGTGTACCGCCTTAAATAAATGCAACCGGGCTTTTTTTGAGGGGGTACTTGGGGGTACTGAGTACTGGCACCTTTTTCATTGTCTGCTAAAATTGACCCATGGTCCCCAAATTTTAATGAAAGAGCTCAGGCTCTACACTCCAATTCTGCCTTGTCATAGGTTCAGTTACTGGTTGCAGGGGGCCTGGCTATTGTGAGGTGGGTCCTTCAGTGATCACCCCACCCCTGAAGGGTGGCCTAGCATTTGAGTACCGGCACCTTTTTTGCTAGATAAAATACACTGAAAGCAACACACACAATACCTTGCAGGCAGCCGGTGAGATTAAAAAGCTTTGTTGTAATATAGTCGACTATTCTACTACCTGTAATAATGCCCAGATATTATGTCTCAGTCTGTATCCCATTAACAGTGATCTGTTTAGGTGGAATACATTCCTGCATATATCTTTTTGCCAAATGTAAGAGGATTGTTTCCCCAGATGGCCACTAGAGGGAAGAATAACAGATTTGCTGTTTCCTCATGCAAAAAAAAAAAAGAAAAGAAAACTTTCCTTAAGTCAGGGCTGTGGCATTTAGCAGCCTTTGGTGGATAAATATAATTCTTTATTAGGGCACAAAGGCCCAGGCTATGCCTCTGGAGCTGTCTGTCTAAGAGTCCTCCTAGCAGAATTGAGTAACTCCACTCCTCAAGGGCCATAAATAGGCCTGAGATGGCAGGACATCCCCTTATACATAGTAACATATAGTAACATAGTAGATGATGGCAGAAAAAGACCTGCACGGTCCATCCAGTCTGCCCAACAAGACAACTCATGTGTGCTACTTTTTGTGTATACCCTACTTTGATTTGTACCTGTGCTCTTCAGGGCATAGACCGTATAAGTCTGCCCAGCACTATCCCCGCCTCCCACCACCGGCTCTGGCACAGACCGTATAAGTCTGCCCAGCACTATCCCCGCCTCCCAACCACTGGCTCTGGGACAGACCGTATAAGTCTGTCCAGCACTATCCCTGCCTCCCAACCACTGGCTCTGGGACAGACCGTATATGTCTGCCCAGCAATATCCTCGCCTCCCAACCACCAGCCCCACCTAATAAATATTAATGAGGTCATTTGCATACAAATGACATCATTAAGCCCGCCTCCGTGGGGCTTCTACTGGCCGTGGGAAAACCAGCCAACCCGCAGCCAGCGGCCCCGGGGAAAAAAAACCCCGCAGTGGGCGAAAAAAAACGCCGGCGGGGCTTAAAAAAGCCGCCCAAAATCCCACAACCCACACACAGCTTGAAAAAGCCGCAGCGGTTTGCGGAAAGGAACCCAATTGGGTGAGAAACCCGCAGCCCTGGCAACATTGCGAAGTACATTATAGACAGGAGGTCCCAGGCCCATATCTCACTCTACCTGTTACACTTGTGGTGGAAATTGTGAACCCTCCCACACTCCCCCAAAACCTAGTGTTTCCACATATAGGTGCCCCCTTCACCCATAAGGGCTTTTGTTGTGGTGTACAGTAGGTTTCTGATGGGTTTTGGAGGGCTCAGCAGACAAGATAAGGGGGTATCAGTGAGATGTGTACCGGGGAGCTTTTATTTGAAGTCCACTGCAGTGCCCCCTAGGGTGCCCCCATGCTCTCCTGGGATGTCTGTGTGGCCAGTCTACTAAGAATGTTGGCTCTTCCTACATCCCATCAGCTTGATTTTCTCTGTTTTTCACCTGGACTTTTGTTTTTTTTGAAAATGGATCAAAACAATAAATGCAGAGAGCACAAAAACATGTTACATGTGGTATGACTATTCCTGAGATAGCAATATATAATTTGAAAACTTGCATATCTTTTAAACTTTAAAGCTGACCCTCAAGAGTCAAAGCTGGCTGTCCCTGCTCTCAAAAGCTAGTCACAGAAGTGCAAAGTTAGGTGAAAGGAATCAGCTACAGTTTAAGTACGTAAGTATTGCTATACTGGGAAAGACTAAAGGTCCATCAAGCCCAGCATCCTGTTTCCAACAGTGGCCAATCCAGGTCACAAATACTTGGCAAGATCCTAGAAAAGCTCAATACATTTTATGAAGCTTATCTCAGAAATAAGCAATGAATTTTCCCCAAGTCCGTCTTGTGTGGACCCTTAAATTACATCAGTAAATTATGTTTTTCATATCCAAGTGCAGTAACATGGCAACTACAAAACCTTTTCTTTAGCACAGGGCTAGGGTCATGGAATGACCTTGCACTCCAGCTGCAATGAGGGCAGAGATGTCAAGTTACCCAGTTCCAGAGTGGAGATTTTAGGCGGCCCTGGTTTTGAAATTGCATCCCAATGTGGAATTTGTTCTGCCTGATCCGTGCCCAGTTGTCTGTAAAATCAGTACTACAAGTCCCATAATGCACCAGGATCAGGTGGTCAGAAATCCAGGACTGTCCCAAAATCTCCAGCCTGGCACTGGGTAACTTGGCATCTCTGCTTCTACGGGAATGGGGCTGGGAGTGGAGGAGAAGTTCAAAAAGGTTCCAGGTTGGTGAACTCATACCACCTGGCAGACGTCCACAGTTCACTACTCTCCAGGAGACCCTACAGCCAGATGGGTTTGCATGATATTCATAATGAATATACATATAATACATATAACATCTTTATTAAGTTCACATGATTAAAAAAAAAAGCACACATATATTTCTTAAAACCCCATATAACCGAACCTCACTTAGCGTTTAATGGCCCAGGGAAAGCAAAAGATATCAAAAAGCTCTGTCTCTATGTATTTGCAACTAAAGCAAAACACTGTTCCAAAATACTCCCAACAACAAATGACCAAAGAACCTTCTCAGTCGCTCAAAAAATGGCAATCAGCCTCAAAATAATGCAAGACTTCCTCAATGGTCCTGTGCCATCACTGGATTCAAGTTTATGTTAACAGCACTGACAGCTGACCCTACCCTACCTTAGTAAAAGGACCCCTGGACTGCTTCTCTAGAATGCGATGCCTTTGTATTTGCGACTGGAGAGGTCATTGCATATGTTTCAAAGACAACTTAGATCTCTTTTATTTCACGATGCTTTTGGAGTTCAGGGGGTCTTTTACAAAGGCATGCTAAACACTAGAGATGCCCATAAGAATATATGCTCATTATATATACGCTCAGCTTCTCTGCTAATTTATCTCTAGTGTATACAGGTCTATATGATCAGACAGTCATAATAGGATCATCAGATCAATGTATCCACCTCTTAACTGGCTAATATATTTTTTCATGAGCCAAGCATATCTATAGAGGGGATACCGTAATCCTCATTAATCCCATTCATATGATTTATATTTTGAATCTTTTTATGTATAGTTTTAATCCATTAGCTGCCGTCATAAGCGTTTCCAAACTTATTCTTAATCACAGTTCATTCTGTTCTATTTCTAGGATAAGCAGCACAAAATCTGTTTTACTGTTCTGGGATCTTGCCAGGTACTTGTGACCTGGATTGGCCACTGTTGGAAACAGGATACTTGGCTTGATGGACCTTCGGTCTGTCATAGTATGGCAACACTTATGTACTTGGGATTCTGAATGGAATCTTGTTATTCCTTAGAATTCTAGAATCTTGCTATTCTTTGCAGTTCTACATGGAATGTTGCTACTCTTTGGGTTTCTGCCAGGTACTTGTGACCTGGATTGGCCACTGTTGGAAACAGGATGCTGGGCTTGATGGACCTTCGGTCTGTCCTAGTATGGCAACACTTATGTACTTAGGATTCTGAATGGAATCTTGCTACTTTTGGGGGTTCTACATGGAATGTTGCTACACTTTGAAATTCTACATGGAATCTTGTTATTACTTAGAATTCTAGAATCTTGCTATTTTTTGCAGTTCTACATGGAATGTTGCTATTCTTTGTTTTTCTGCCAGGTACTTGTGACCTGGATTGGCCACTGTTGGAAACAGGATGCTGGGCTTGATGGACCTTCGGTCTGTCCTAGTATGGCAACACTTATGTACTTAGGATTCTGAATGGAATCTTGCTACTTTTGGGGGTTCTACATGGAATGTTGCTACACTTTGAAATTCTACATGGAATCTTGTTATTACTTAGAATTCTAGAATCTTGCTATTCTTTGCAGTTCTACATGGAATATTGCTACTCTTTGGGTTTCTGCCAGGTACTTGTGACCTGGATTGGCCACTGTTGGAAACAGGATACTGGGCTTGATGGACCTTCGGTCTGTCATAGTATGGCAACACTTATGTACTTGGGATTCTGAATGGAATCTTGTTATTCTTTAGAATTCTATAATCTTGCTACTCTTTGGGGTTCTACATGGAATATTCCTACACACAAATATTTCTTCAAAACCCTATATAAACCAACCCCATTTGGCGTTTAATGGCCCAGGGAAAGCCAAAGCCTTCACCAGGAAAAGTCCAAAGTCCATTCATCGGGAACATGTGTTCCATCTAACTCCATCATAAGACCATTTACATCAGTACAGAAACAGACATTGCTTTCCATTGCATAGTAAGCAGCTAACTTGGTGTGTCGATGACGAAAGTGTGAAGTTGTGGTGCTTCGTTGTAGCAAATTCCATTCCCGAAGTCTAGAAGCTAGCAGTTCTGACTTTTCTTTAGACAATGACAGATCTCTTACCAGATTATCTAAATCTGATTGGCTCAGCAAGTGCGGCTGACCCTCCAGTTGTTCTGGATCAGGAAATACATCATGCCAATCAACATCAGGATCAGAAGCGCCAGTTTAAATTGCCATTCCTGCTGTGGGAGGGGCAGGCACTGGACTCTCTACATCGTGTGGCACTGGTTTAAGAGCAGACTCACAGTCAGGATACACAATTTGTGACTTGTTTCTCTTTGAATATTCGGCGATGTTAGTCAAGGAAAAATAACAATCTGGTGATTTTTCTGCTCATGCCAAACCATCAGCACTGCAAAAGCCATTCCTTTCCTTTTACCATTCAACCACTGCGTTAGCCCAGAGTAACACACAGTGCAACAAACATGAGGTGCCCAGCTTTTATCTTGATCTCCAATTTGACAGTCAAAGTAATACTTGTAAGCAAGGCGCACTTGCTTTGTATTTCTTCACGGCGAGGGTGGTGGACGCTTGGAATGCTCTCCCGCGGGAGGTGGTGGAGATGAAAACGGTAACGGAGTTCAAACATGCGTGGGATATGCATAGAGGAATCCTGTGCAGAAGGAATGGATCCTCAGAAGCTTAGCTGAAATTGGGTGGCGGAGCAGTTGGGGGGAAGAGGGGGTGGTGGTTGGGAGGCGAGGATAGGGGAGGGCAGACTTATACGGTCTGTACCAGAGCCGGTGATGGGAGGCGGGACTGGTGGTTGGGAGGCGGGAAATACTGCTGGCCAGACTTATATGGTCTGTGCCCTGAAAAGGACAGGTACAAATTCAAGGTAAGGTATACACATATGAGTTTGTCTTGGGCAGACTGGATGGACCATGCAGGTCTTTTTCTGCCATCATCTACTATGTTACTATGTTACTATGATTCTTGCGCTGATCAGTGTATTTGCCACATATGTAGCAGAAATTGTCCAGATCGTTAACACATTTGCGTCTATCCATCTTGCCTTATATACTTACTGCTGACATCAGCCAATAGACCTGCCTGAGCGCGCCGGACAGGTCCGGGCATGTCCGTTGGAATATTTCCAATATATAATGCATTAATATTATAAGTGAATAGGCTTTGCATCTATAACTTAAAATCCAGATGTATCAGGCAAATCCTGAGTTCATATTTGGAATCGGCGGGTTAAATTTAGTATAAATCACATGTTTTTCTCTCAGTAGCAAAATCATTGTTGCGCTTTGACTCTTAGGCGATCTCAGATTCAGCAAGGCTGCTCACTATACTGGGATAGAAATATGGACAGGAGTTCCACAAAGCCTGGTCTTATTGGCTACAATGTCCAATATTTCTATGACTCCCATTTGTAGGCTACATTCTTGTTTAGGAGTAACCTACAGCCTGTACATAGATAATCTTCAATTTTGTTTTTCCTATAGAAATGTTTATCTCTACTGCAATGGAATTTGTAACAGTTTGTCTCAGGATATCAGCTAATAAATTTGGATTGAATTTGGCCAAAACACAGATTTTAGTTTTAACTATTTCATCTACTTCTTTCTTTTCCATTAATTTTTCAGTTGATGGGGTTGATTTTCCTATTTTAAGAGACATATATTATCTCGGGATTTTGGTTGGCTCTTCTTTATCATTATATTTGCATTCACTGTTCCCTCTAAGCTGAGCAGAAGGTCCTCCGACTGCATTGCCAGTGGAGGGTGGCACTTCGATACTGTGTTTTCAATTACTAGGGACAAGCGGCCATTATTTTTTATTTCCTACCGTGGGCAGCATTTCCTGCATTAATTGGCAGTCACCATACGTGTAGCACGTGAACCCTTACTGCGAGATCAATGGTTTCAATTTTACCCGCAAGTCCTTTTCCCAGCCCATTGAAAACAGCCCAGACGCAGTAAAAACTGGCCCGGCGCACACCAAAACCACACACCCACACTACCGCAGGCCACCTTTTGCCACGGCTTAGTAAAAAGGACCCCTGAGGGGACTGTAGTCATGTGCTTACTGAACAAAATATGGTTTACTGATGGAAGACATAATGAGCCTGTAATCCAGCTAGCCACTGTCTTATCAGGGTTCAAAACGAGACGGTGATCAAACAATCTCCTCTCTGTGCTAGCCACAAGGTGTAGGCCTCCACCTGGCCTTTCCTCTCCTGTCTACTCCACTCTATCTCAGTCTTCTCAACTCTTCAAATTGATTGAGGATGCTAAACCCAGTGAAAAATCTCCTTTCCCTGGACACAATCAAGGAGTTTGCTCAAGTACCCACAGAGCTGGCACCTATCCCCTCTGTAGGGGTTTATTTATTTATTTATTGCACTTGTATCCCACATTTTCCCACCTATTTGCAGGCTCAATGTGGCTTACAGAGCTTTGTTATGGCGTCACCATACAGGTTACATGATATAACTGGAGTTACAATGAGCTCAAGGGGATAATAAGAAGAATTACTAAAAAGATAGAGGAAAGCAGATGTTGAGAGTTAGGGTGGAGTGGAGGAGTGGTTGAGTTACTACTACTACTACTACTATTTAGCATTTACAAGGCGTACGCAGCGCTGCACAAACATAGAAGAAAGACAGTCCCTGCTCAAAGAGCTATGTAATAAAAGTGAGCCAAGTATAGGACAATCAGGCCATTGTGACATCACTGATGAGGTTGGCTCTTATTGGTGGCCTGAGGCATTATGACATCACAATATTAGCTCTGGTTACAAGAGACTACTACTACTATTTAGCATTTCTATAGCGCTACAAGGTGTACACAGCGCTGCACAAACATAGAAGAAAGACAGTCCCTGCTCAAAGAGCTTACAATCTAATAGACAAAAAATAAATAAAGTAATCAAATCAATTAATGTGAACGGGAAGGAAGAGAGGAGGGTAGGTGCAGGCGAGTGGTTACAAGTGGTTACGAGTCAAAAGCAATATTAAGAGGTGGGCTTTCAGTCTAGATTTAAAGGTGGCCAAGGATGAGTTAGGTTATGAGTTCTCTTGGTAGGCCTTCTTGAAGAGAGAGGTTTTTAGTGATTTGGGAGTCAGCTATTTCGTTAATTGTTTTCAAGTTTGTAGGCAATGCATTCCATAATGCTGAAGTATGAGATGCTGGTCGCATGCGTTACTTTGTATTTTTAAGCCTTTACAACTGGGAAAGTGTAGATTAAGGAACGTTCGATAATCTCTCTCTCTCATCCTCCTCCCGTTTCCTTTCTCTAGCTCACGTCTTTCCCCATCCCTCCGGGTGGCAGGTTGGACAGTCTGTGGTAGGATCCCTTTAAATCTGTGTCTTCTACTAGTACCGGCCGCCCATTCCTAAACCAGTGCTGTACAGAACAATGAGGAAATTAAGACCGTACCATTCAGCGCGGAGGGGGGCACGGGATTTGTAATGTTCCTGTATTCTTTCACTGGACAGTAACACCCCTTCTTACCCCACACATGCTTCTTCCCAAAGGTTTTATGGCTCATGTTTACCCTGCATAGTGGCCTTCCGGGGGGGGGGGGTCTCGAGGGTTATAACCGCAGTAAATCCCAAGGGTCCCCCCCCCTCTGGTCCTCGGTAGCAAGTCTGCACTTGGTTGGAGCCGGGCTTAGTCTCAATCCTTCTCCGCTTCCTGAATGGGAAGAAGCTGCTAGGGGTCCCGGGGTCCTGGGTTGGGGGCTTGGGGTCCGGAGGTAGCTCTAGGCCGGGGAGCAGGCACTTCCAGCACCACCTTGACCTACCTGGGAGGGGGCACGGGTGGGGGAGGGCAGATCTGAGGGTCAGCTCAGTCTGGCAAGGACAGGCTTTGATTCTTGGGTGTTGGGGGCTGCAGGGCAGATTGGGGCTGGGCGGGCAACGTTAGGCTTTAATGGGCATTCTGGAAGGGTATTAGGAGCCCTTGGTGATGCAAGGGACACGGGGCTGTTTATGTAAGAAGTTGGCAAGGTCCGATCTGGCCTTTTTTATTTATTACAGTCCTTAGTTTTGCGTATTTTGTATTGCTTTTTGCCAAACCGATTGCACGTTTATTGTTCTTCTGTGCCGCTGCAGCTGGGGCACGTTTCTGCCTGTGGACGGGAGATTGTTCGGGGCATTGAATTTGCCTTTAATTGAACGCACAAGGAATAAGGAAGGTTATTTCTTTTTTTCTCATTTTCTCACTACTGTGTTCATTGTCTAGGTTTTATTTATTAATGTATTTGTTGATTTGCGCCGTTTCGAAGGAAAAATGGAAAAGTTTTTTTTTTTTTTTTGGTGACTGGTGAGAAAGCGCAACCGGCAAGACTGTGAAATAAATGCTGTCCGATTTTTTTTTTCTCTACAGCTGTTGTTGCATGCAGGGGTCCCAGATAACAAAGAGGGTTTTGGTACTGGGGAGTGAAAGACGATCAGAGATTATTTAGTGAACAGTACTTTTTTTTTGCTGTACCAGTTTGCAGAGCAAGCTGACTGTGTAGTAAGGGTCTTTTTCTTTTACTCAGGATTTCATTGGTGTGACAGTGGTTCTGGTACCAGTATAGGGTTTCTGGGTAGGAGAGAGAGGGGGGAGTGTGTATGTAGTAGCCATAACAGTTTGATGGTGGGTTTCTGGGTTTGTGTATGTGTGGTCCCTGCACCATTTAGTACTGGGTCTCAGGATTCTGGCTGCCAGTAGGTTGGTTTCAGTATTGAATGCAGAGAGGATTCCACAGGGCTTGGAGAGTGGATGGTGCCTAAATGATGTCTTGCTGTCTCAAAGATGAACTGCTCTGCTCCATTTGCCTGAGCATCTACCAGGACCCTGTCAGCTTTGGCTGTGAGCACTACTTCTGTAGGAAGTGTATCACCGAGCACTGGTGCAGACAGGAGCACCAGACCACCCGGGATTGCCCGGAGTGTCGTAGGACCTTCTCGGACCCCACGCTTTCCCCCAGCCTGAAGCTGTCCAACATTGTGGAACGCTACTCAGCTTTCCCGCTGGACGCTATCCTCAATGCCCAGAGGAGCTGCTTCCCCTGCAAGGACCACGAGAAGGTGAAGCTCTTCTGTCTCACAGACAGGACCATCGTCTGCTTCTTCTGCGATGAACCTGCCTTGCACGAGCAGCACCAGGTCACCAACATGGACGAGGCCTTTGAGGAGTTGCAGGTAATTTCTGGACGTGCTGGGAAGCCTTCATTTCATAGGTCTTATGGATCTAGAACCAGGGTCATGATAAAGTTGGAGAGGGTATGGCTAGAAATGTTTCTTCACCAGAAGGGGCTGGTGGGTGTATAGAGAGACCTTGCAGTGAAACCATCCTGGAAGTGGGGTCAGCAATGTTGCAGTAGGGAGGGTTTTACATGCATCATCTACTACTATTTCTGGGATTTGTTAGTTGCCTTTACAAAGAGATTCACCCAAGGCAATGTACAGCAGGTACAGTTTAACATATACAATTTTAACAGCATAACAATAGTAAAATAATCAAGAATAAACATAAGTAAATTGAAACCTAATAATAGAACTACGTGAAACAGTATCAAAAATAGGTCAGATGTCAGCTGGTGGTGGGAGGCGGGGATAGTGCTGGGCAGACTTATACGGTCTGTGCCAGAGCCGGTGGTGGGAGGCGGGGCTGGTGGTTGGGAGGCGGGGATAGTGCTGGGCAGACTTATACGGCCTGTGCCAGAGCCGGTGGTGGGAGGCGGGGATACTGCTGGGCAGACTTATACGGCCTGTGCCAGAGCTGGTGGTGGGAGGCGGGGCTGGTGGTTGGGAGGCGGGGATAGTGCTGGGCAGACTTATATGGTCTGTGCCAGAGCCGGTGGTGGGAGGCGGGGCTGGTGGTTGGGAGGCGGGGATAGTGCTGGGCAGACTTATACGGTCTGTGCCAGAGCCGGTGGTGGGAGGCGGGGATAGTGCTGGGCAGACTTATACGGTCTGTGCCAGAGCTGCTGGTGGGAGGCGGGGCTGGGGGTTGGGAGGCGGGGATAGTGCTGGGCAGACTTATACGGTCTGTGCCCTGAAGAGGACAGGTACAAATCAAGGTAGGGTATACACAAAAATTAGCACATATGAGTTATCTTATTGGGCAGACTGGATGGACCGTACAGGTCTTTTTCTGCCGTCATCTACTATGTTACTATGCATGTTACTATGTCAGCTATTTCTTTCTCTCAGGAAGTCCTGACCTAAGATTCCCCTGAGCCAGTAATACCCCATTATAAGGCTGGTCATGTGGGATGAGGATTTTGTGTTATGTTTATTTACTGTCTCCCTTTAAAGCAAAGTTCAGCCAAGTTAGTTTGCAAAATAAGGAGAGAATACTTAGAAGGTGGCCCACCTGTCCTGCAGATGGTGGGTGGGAAAGTGCCTTGTTGTGAAATTAGGAGAAAATTAACCTATTTCTTGCTGTCTTTCGGTTATTTGTCACTTGATTTTTGTGGGAGGTCTGTCATTCCCATCACACTTCTCTACATGTTCCTTAGGCAGCATATGCAAAATACTCAGCCTTCTTTCTTAGAAACCTAGCGCAGAAAAACCGAGAGCGTGTTGTGTTCAGCTGCCATTCAGGCGTTTTCAGGCAAATCGCCAACCACGCAATCAGATGCCTCTAGATCTCAAGTTTTCCACTGAGGACTTTATGTTTAGAAAACAAGAGACTACAGTGTAAGCATCCTGTGTCAAAGTCCTGTTTCTCCTGACATGATCTTAATTATAATGCCAGGTCCCTTCATGTAAGGCAGCGTCTGGAGCATTGATCATGATGCTGAGAGAACAGAAGTGAGCCCTTGATTTCTCTCAGCCACCTGCCATCAGGTTTTAATTAGCCTACAGGTTTAGACCCACTGCTGTAAGAAAACCAGCAGCACTTTCTGCTAAATTACGCCATCCATTCAGAGCCTTTCCCCACCCCCCTCATGGCTCCTGCATTCATGCACCTGTTAATGCTGCCCCACTGTTACACTTGGGTGATGGGCTTCAGGTAGGGGGCAGTGGGGCCTGCTTGTCCCCTTCAATGCCAGCCTGCACACCTTGGAAGAAAACCATAAGCTTGTCTAACCTTAATTTTGATTGTTTTTATAACAGAAAAATAAAATATACAATCTATACACCTGTTTGTTTAAGGTTAAAATCATTATTACAATGTGGAAACATCAGGAAATAACAAGGTGTGGATAAAGGAAGCACTAGACAGGGGCAATGCAGCCTTTGGGCAGGGCAGTGGGTATAGGGGTAATTCTTTAAAATGGATGTTAACATATATGTGCTTAATGATTAGAATAATGGCTTAATAAACACGTGCACATAATGCATGTAAATGCCCCAATTCTGCCTAATTGGAAATTCTATCTATCTATCTATCTATCTATCTATCTATCTATCTATCTATCTATCTATCTATCTATCTGTTCATGCTTTCCAAAAATACTAGGACTAGGGGGCATGCGATGAAGCTACAATGTAGTAAATTTAAAACGAATCAGCGAAACATTTTCTTCACTCAACGTGTAATTAAACTCTGGAATTCGTTGCCAGAGAATATGGTAAAGGTGGTTAGCTTAGCGGAGTTTAAAAAAGGTTTGGGCGGCTTCCTAAAGGAAAAGTCCATAGACCGTTATTAAATGGACTTGGGGAAAACACACTATTTCTGGGATAAGCAGTATAAAATGTTTTGGTCATTTTTGGGATCTTGCCGTGTATTTGTGACCTGGATTGGCCACTGTTGGAAACAGGATGCTGGGCTCGATGGACCTTTGGTCTTTCCCAGTATGGCAATACTTATGTAGTTATGTATCTATCTATATCTCTTACAGAGCAGCTATTTTACAGGGAGATGTACACATGGGTGGGACTCGCACTGCATGGGTGTTTCTCTGGCATTGAGGCACGAGCTCTTAGGCCACCTTTGTGGTTGGTGTAAGCCCCTAAATTATAGGTACATATTTCACCTGTTAACGCTGGATTCTGTAGGGCCCCCTTACCTTTTTGCCTTTGCCTCCAAGGGGGGGGGCCCTGCACCTGCAAGCTGCTTCCTGCATGCTTGCTCCCACGGTCTGTCCTCTCCTGCTCTTGT
Organism: Microcaecilia unicolor; assembly: GCF_901765095.1. Lineage (NCBI taxonomy): Eukaryota > Metazoa > Chordata > Amphibia > Gymnophiona > Siphonopidae > Microcaecilia > Microcaecilia unicolor. The sequence goes on along the minus strand of NC_044043.1, from coordinate 93,516,574 downwards.
CCGTGCTGGGAGTCAGGACCCAGATGATTGCATTAACGCAATATTACGCTAATGCAATTATCCAGGTCCTGGGCAGCACGCAGGAGCAGGTGAGGACAGACCTGGAAGCAGGCAGCAAGAAGAAGCTTGCCAGGCCCGGGGAATTTTGCCCCCCTGCCCCCCCTCTCTCGTTGGCCCTGGTATTCTGTAAAGGAAAGTGGTACCTAAATATAGGTGCCCTGTGATAGAATCACCCCCATAATGCCCCAGAAGCATACAGGGTGCATGATGGTAGCCAAGTATCGTCAAAGTAACAGAAGAGTTTGGGCAGCTGTTGAATTGTTAAAATGTGCTTTCAGAATAGAGAATGACATTGGGGACAGAGCTTGCGGGGCAGGGGCAGATCCCACGGGGACAGAGACAGGGCCTGCGGGGATGGGGACAGGGCGGGAACGGGGACAAACTTTGTCCCTGCCTCATTCTGTAATTCAGAGGCCCTTTTGCTAAAGGGTTAACTTGCAGCGCACCAATCCGGAACTAGCCCAATGGTAGTTCCCACCCCCAGCATTCGCCATTTCTAGCACTATAGTAATTTGTTTGATTTTTCTAGCGCTGGAACTTAACCGATGGTAATCACTGCCCGGTTACCACTGGGTTAACGCAGGAGCCCTTACCGCCATCTGAATGGGTGGTGGTAAGGGCTCCCCGCCGAAATGGCCAGCCTTTTACCTGCTGCAGTAAAAGTGAGGCCTCAGCACGCGTCAAAACCATGTGTTGACGCTAGCGTAGTTCCCCTTCTATCACAGCTTAGTAAAAGGACCCCTCAGTTCGTTAGAGCATCTTAAACATTTAGGACCTAAGTCTATATATTTCGCCTAAAAAAAATTGATGCCGAAGGAAAACACGCTTAGGCGTATTCTGTAAACCGTGCCTGAAGTTAGGCGTGGCTTACAGTATACGCCTAAATCCATCCACGCGACTAGAATCTAGGCACAGTCATTTACACCATGAAAACCTGGTGTAAACGCCCATGCCGAACTTTAGGTGCGGAGTGGGTTATTCTCAAATGCTGCATGTAAAGTTTTGGAATGCCCACAACTCGCCCATGCTCCTCCCATAGCCACGCCCCGTTTTGGGATCTACACGCTAGAATTTACGTGGACTATATTATAGAATACACTTAGCTAGCAGTGTGTGTAAATTCTATTTATTTATTTATTTGCTACATTTGTATCCGGCATTTTCCCAACTATTTGCAGGCTCAATGTGGCTTACATAGTCCCGTAAAGGCGTTCGCCAAGTCCGGTAGAGAAACAATTACAGGCTTTGTTGTGGTTGAATAGGTAGGTGTGTTTCAGGCCCCATGGGGGTCGAAGAGAGGGAAGGTAGTGGATTGTCCAGGTCGATCATTGGTTTTGCCGGGTGTAGGGATTTATGGTGGGTCGGTAGGGTAAGCCTTTTTGAACAGGTTGGTTTTTACTACTACTACTATTTAGCATTTCTATAGCGTTACAAAGCGTACGCAGCGCTGCACAAACATAGAGGAAAGACAGTCCCTGCTCAAAGAGCTATGTAATAAAAGTGAGCCAAGTATAGGACAATCAAGCCATTGTGACATCACTGATGAGGTTGGCTCTTATTGGTGGCCTGAGGCATTATGACATCACAATATCACCTCTGATTACAAGAGACTACTACTACTACTATTTAGCATTTCTATAGCGCTACAAGGCGTACGCAGCGCTGCACAAACATAGAAGAAAGACAGTCCCTGCTCAAAGAGCTTACAATCTAATAGACAAAAAATAAAGTAATCAAATCAATTAATGTGTACAGGAAGGAGGGTAGGTGGAGGCGAGTGGTTACCAGTCAAAAGCAATGTTAAAGAGGTGGGCTTTCAGTCTAGATTTAAAGGTGGCCAAGGATCGGGCAAGACGTAGGGGTTTTAGTGATTTCCTGAAGTTTAGATGGTCGTAGATTTGTTTTCACAGCTTCTGGCAATGCACTCCATAGTTGTGTACTTATATAGGAGAAGCTGGATGCATAGGCGGTTTTGTATTTGAGTCCTTTGCAATTTGGGTAGTGGAGGTTTAGGTATGTTCGAATTAGTGCTGACAATGCCTTGTTAGCATCCAATTATCAGCACTGATTGGCTCGTTATCAAATTAAGTTACGTGCGCAAATCGGAATATGGCCAGATTTGCGTGCGAAACTCAGGGCTCCCTATATAGAATCCAGGGGTTAATGCATGTTACAATTTTTATTAACAAAAAGTTTGATACAAAACAAAAAAAAAAAAATCCCAAAATTGGGAAAGAGAATTGGAAAATGAACCAGCTTTTTCACCCATGCACATCCCTGCTTGGTGATAAGATGGTATGACGTAGCAGAGAAGGGGCAGGAACTGGATTAAGATACTCATTCACGCAGAATGGGAAGATCACAAATCTTGGACAAGGATCGATATCCTGCAGAATTTCAAGCTGTGATATTTCCATTGCAGCCTGAACCTCAACATCCCTCACACATCTACTTATTTATAAAAGAGCTGGACCGTCAAATCGGAAGAACGTTCAGGTGAACCACACCAGCAATGTCCATCCGAACCAGCTCAGGCTGATCATTCCTCCAAATATTCTATTTTCAAAAGATTTTCCTATTACTGCTATTCATAGTATCTTTTGTTTGACTACTTTAAATTATCAAAAGATTATAATTGAAAGCCCAACTGAGCAGTTATCTGTATGAAGCTGTTATTTCAGTTCCAAATTCCCAATCCCACATATCATTTAACTAGTACCTTCATACAGATAAGTGCTCTACATTTTTATTTTTTGACTATAGTCAAACAAAAGATATTATGAATAGCAATGATAGGAAAATCTTTTGAAAATAGAATATTTGGAGGAATGATCAGCCTGAGCTGGTTCGGATGGACTTTGCTGGTATGGTTCACCTGAATGCTCTCCCGATTTGATGGTCCAGATCTTTTTGAAAAAGCAGATGTGAGAGGGATGCTGAAGATATGAGTTATTAGAGTATTACTCCTTATGGTGTTTGCATCAAAGGCATTGCCCTGACCAAATTTATGGGGCAAACAGGATGACCCGAAAGGTTTTTATCTGCATGCAATAACTCAGAGTTGAGGGCTGATAAGGGCCACTTGCTCTCCCCCCAAACCCCCACCGAGTCTGTTCAGTTGCCCCTGCAAACACTAGTTGATCTTTGGTCATCTCCCTCCCTTGCCCTTACTGCTGCCCTCTGTATCTCTCCCAAGCCCACATGAATTTCGTCATTGTTTTGGTCACTTCCACTTCTAGTGATTCCAAGCATCCATCACACCACCCTCTCGTTAAAGATGTATTTCATCTAATGAAAAAGAACCTAACCAAAAGGAAATCATTTTACCTCCTGCCAGGGCTGCATAAAACCAAGGTATGGGATTAGGCGTTTGAGAGGCTGAAATCTATCTGGGCTAGAGAAAAGGCCCAGAAGAAATTTGAGGGGGCCCAGGCCCCTGTGGCCCCACCTAGCTACACCACTGGCCTCAGCATTAGAGCAGTTATCTGGGTCCTGCCCGAGGAGCCCTGCATACTTGTGTGGTAATGTGACCTCATAAGGAGGCAGGGAGCCCTCAATAAATATAGCCAGTCAGAGGACTGCAAGTAAAACAAGTAATAAAACTCAAAAATAAAGATTTCCCAAGTATGTTCTCTCCACAGGCTATCAGTGGCATAGCCAGGTGGGGCCACAGGGGCCTGGGCCCCCTAGATTTCATCCGAGCCCCCAACTCCTGCCAGCTGAAGACTTATTCAGTGCCGGTGTCCTCGCCGCACCCCACAGCACCAAATACCTTTGCTGGCAGAGGTCCCCAACCCCCCGCAAGCTGAAGCCTTCTTCAGCGCCGGTCTCCGGTGCGCCGTGTTCACTGCCCTGTGCTTTCTTCCTCCTGATGTCCTGTGCACGCTCCTTTAAGTGAAACTGAGCATGCACAGGACGTCAGGAGGAAGGGAGCGGGGTGGCAGATTAAAATGTGCTCCCCCACCTCAGGCTCTGGCCCCCTCCCACCGCGAGGTCTGTCTACACCCCTGCTAGATACTAACCATACAATCACTTGGTGCTTTATTGGAAGTCCCTGTAACACTATCCCTAACAGGCTGCACGGGATAAATACAAAGTAACTTCTTAACTCAGGCTCTTGTAGTCTGTCTCTGACACAGCTTCACAGGGTTTGTCAATACGCACTCACTTAACTCTGAGGTTTCAAGGAAACTTCTCCTACCTCACTAAAGCCTCTGCTTCTAGTAATTACAGGGTAACAATCTCTGCTGAAGGCTGCTCTTCTTTCCCAGGCTCTCCCCAGGTTCGGCAGCCAAGGGGAACACCCTGGGAGTCCTCTGCATTTGGGGTCTCCTTGATCTGTTCAACCTCGGGGGCATTTAACTGTAGCCTGGTCTGAGCCCTGCCCTTCTGACTCAGCAATTTAGCGCCACCTGCTGTAAGGTGGCTAAACTGCACCAGTGAGGGAGTGTTCTTCACTATGCCATCTACTCCCTCACACTAGGGGACAGGGAAACACTTGTGTACCTGAATGTAACTACAACTGAAGAAGGCATGAACTAAATCCAGAATCTCTTCTCCTTTCCATCCCTTTGAACTTTTCGGTTTGTAACTCTTGCATTTTCCCACTGAGAAGAAGATCAGTTCCTGCAAATGGGTAGAATCTTCCCCCCCCCCCTCCTACCTAACCTTAGAAGATGCCCCTTGTTTTGTTTTATTTCTTTTTCTAAACATTGATTGTCAGCCTTGTCCTTGGGACACACCCAGCTAGTCTGGTTTTCAGGGCATTTACAAAAATATGCACCAGAGAGCTTTGAATGCTCTGGCTCTATTTGCATGCAAATCTGATTCATGCATATTCATTGTCTGATATCCTAAAAACACAACTAGCTGGTGCACCCCTGTACAGGTTTAAGCATCATGGCACATGACATTTAAATTATCCCAGTGTAAGCAATCTTGTCCTTGGTGGCCCGTTTCACATAAAGCTTTATCAGGGGATCAAGATTATTTTTGAACCCTGTGAAGCTGTGTCAGAGAGAGACTACGAGAGCCTGAGTAATATCAGCACGTCTTGATCCCCTGATGAACCTTTGGGCCCTGGTTACTAAGCAGTTCTGTAGGCATGCAAACTTTTTATCTCGTGCTAACGATTGAGATGCTCATTATATTCCTTTGGGTGTCTGTATCATTAGTGCATTTTAATTTTTAGTGTGAGCTAAAATGTTTGCGTGCCTACAGCATGGCTTAGTAAACAGGACCCTTAATGGAAGGAATGAATCCTAAGGAGCTTAGCCGAGATTGGGTGGCAGAGCCAGCTGGTGGTGGGAGGCGAGGATAGTGCTGGGCAGACTTATACGGTCTGTGCCAGAGCCGGTGGTTGGGAGGCGGGGATAGTGCTGGGCAGACTTATATGGTCTGTGCCAGAGCCGGTGGTGGGAGGCAGGGATAGTGCTGGGCAGACTTATACGGTCTGTGCCAGAGCCGGTGGTTGGGAGGCAGGGATAGTGCTGGGCAGACTTATACGGTCTGTGCCAGAACCGGTGGTTGGGAGGTGGGGATAGTGCTGGGCAGACTTATACGGTCTGTGCCAGAGCCGGTGGTGGGAGGCAGGGCTGGTGGTTGGGAGTCGGGGATAGTGCTGGGCAGACTTATACGGTCTGTGCCAGAACCGGTGGTTGGGAGGCAGGGATAGTGCTGGGCAAACTTATACGGTCTGTGCCAGAGCCGGTGGTTGGGAGGCAGGGATAGTGCTGGGCAGACTTATACGGTCTGTGCCAGAGCTGGTGGTGGGAGGCGGGGCTGGTGATTGGGAGGCGGGGATAGTGCTGGACAGACTTATACGGTCTGTGCCCTGAAGAGGACAGGTACAAATCAAAGTAGGGTATACACAAAAAGTAGCACATATGAGTTTTTCTTGTTGGGCAGACTGGATGGACCATGCAGGTCTTTTTCTGCCGTCATTTACTATGTTAATGTGAAACAGGTCCCCGTCAGGATCCCATAGATAAGTGCTGTTTTTCCCGTTATTGTTTGTTTGTTTATTTTTTTTTGCAATGTGCATTTAGAGTTTAGCATTAGGAAAAAGATTTCAGTGTAGCAGTTTTTCTGACCAGCAATTACAAGCGACCCCGAGTTGGCAGTGAAGTTAATCCTATCATATTTATGGACATTTGCTGGGACACCTGAGGTCTTTTCCTCCACGTATTTGGTTTGTAAGTTATGCAAAAGCAAATTATTTGTATGCTAAATTGCTGGTCATAAGTGATAATTGATTTTCACAATTTTGTTGGTGTTTATAAAAAAAAAAAAAAGTTTTGTGAAATTTTCCCAATTTTTGTGGTAGTGTATGTTCTGACTTACCCATCAATTCACTGCCCCCCCCCCCCCCGCCCCCAATCTGGGCAGTTTACAATAAATCAAATACAAGCCAAAGAGAAGAAAAGGAAATACAAATACATCGATAGAAAAGAGAGAGAGGTTAAGATAGCGTCTGCTGTTCAAAATTTGGACCTGGATTGGGTCCCCATCACCTTGTGATAGTGGAACAGAAATCAATCAACAAACACACATAAATGCCAATATTCGGGCTACGCGGTGTCTAAAAGTGCTGGCGCATAGTTTGCCGAGGCGGTATTCACATGGATAGAGTTTAGAAGGCGTGTAGGAAGGGGAGGACGCATTTTACCACTATTGTGTAAACCATCTAGATGCCTATGTGCAGCATATCAAAAGTTCAGAAATAAATAAATTATAGAATCCTATCATGCTTTGGATATGGGCATGTTTTTTTGGCATTTTATGCTGGTATTCTATAAAGAAAAGTAGGCAACCACGTTTCCTTTTGGGGTTTTTTCGTGGAATCTGTGGTTATGTGGTCCCCTCTGATAACCTAGTCTTAGAGGAGGCTGTAATATGTGGGAATTCTCTCTCTGACCCTTCTACTTACCATAAGAAATATACCATTTGGACAAGTGGGGCAATAGGGTTTCTGCCTTACATCTGCCCCAAGATATAGTGGACCAGCCACCCCCAAGATATGGGGTGGCAGAGAAGACAGAAGCTATGTTCCTTCCAAGGAGAAAGTCTTTATTCCTTACCAATCCAGATATTAACAAAGCAAACAGGCAATAACAAATAGCAACTTGTTATGAGAGGGAGAGAGAGACCACCGCTGTAAAGATTTACTCACTGTTGATCATCTCAGCCTCTGCCTAACTACAATACAACAGTGCCTTATATACCTTTTTGTACAATGGATTGGGCATTAATTCCCTCCCAAATCATGCAGCTTGCAACTTCAGCTAATTTCTGTCTTACTGCATTGTTTACATAGAATGGAACACACTATCTGAATGTTATGGAGCACAGCATCTTATAACAAGTCCAAGGTTTCTTTTACAGGAGATTGTAGCTGTCATTTTGTTACAGGAATTTCTCCAAGACCCAGGTCTTATCATTGTTGTGTCTAGTAACCTCAACACATCTTCACTTTCAAACTGTGTATACATTCTTAGTGTCCTTGTGATGTAGAGTCAGTGGCACCAACTCTCAGGGAGGGGAAGAGCGCTCCTTGCTGTAGATCAGCATGACCTCAAATTCACAGCTTTCAGCAGAAAGTACAGAAAGATGCAGCTCTCAGGCATTTTTAGGTTTGAGCCATTAGCTATGCAGTTCATGGGTCATAACTGACCTGTCAGTGGTCAGAAAAGTGCAAATCAATTCACCTTGTATAATAGGTCCAGGTAGATGTGCTGTATAGAATTACCCACGTCCAGATATGCAGTGGATTAGTTGGCCTATAGTAAAGTGGTCTTGATCGCCTTCCCCTATCCATCGGTTCTTCTCCATCACCAAAGCGTCTCTTTTCTCTAATTGCCAGCATCCTCTGCTCCTTCTCGGGAGCCAGGGGGGATCCCTGTTGACCCCCTGGGAGCATAGCCAGACTTCAATTTTTGGGTGGACCTGGGGGTGAACTGGGTGGGTACGACACACGCATTTCTTGTCTGCCTGCTATTCCTGCCCCTGAAGCAGTAACCAATTTCAGGATGGACCTAAGTTTGGGCAAGAAAATTTTGAGTTTACAATTTGATATGTCCAGCACTTTTGACATGGTTGACCATAAAATGTTACTGAGTCTGATGGATCAATTTGGCATTTGTGGTGAAATTCTACAATGGTTTCTTAAAGTCAAGACACTCAATTTTATCTGGCAACATTTCTACCCTGGCTCTCTGTGTGTGGGGTGCCCCGGGGATCCCCCCCTTTCTCCCATTCTGTTTAATATAATGATGGTCTCACTAGGTAGATTATTGGAATCAAATGGCTTTAATACCTTTATTTACACTGATGATGTCACTATTTACATACCATTTAAAGAAAACTTAAATGAAATCTTGCCTAGAATGAAGTCCAGCTTGGATCTGATGGAATCTTGGGCTGCCAATTTTAGATTAAAAAAAGTTCCTGATCCTAACCAGTTCTGCCCAATGAACTAATGAAACTTCACTATTGATAATGTGTCCTACCCATTTTCTTCCACCATAAAAATCTTGAGAATAAGTATTGACCAGTGCCTATCATTTGAACCTCAGGATTCTGTGGAGTTTGAAAAGACCGAGGCCTGTCTTTTCTAACTCGCTTTTTCACTCTTTAGTTCAGTCTTTAGTGCTATCCAAATTTGATTACTGTAATGCTGTTTACTCAGGCCTAAAAGTCTCTCTTATAAAAAAAAACTTCAAACAGGTCAGAATACTGCGGCTCGTCTCATACGTAAAGCCCCTCGATTCACCAAGTCAGCTCCTCTTTTAATCGAACTGCACCGGCTTCCAATAAATGTAAAAATTACCTTTACGCTATGTGTATTTATCAAAATTTATTTGGTCTTTTACCTGACTATATGCAATACTTGATAGAATTACCTTTACGTAATGCTCATCCGACGTCGAAAGACTGTCTTCTCCATTTTCCACGTTGTAATCTCAAAATCTTTGTTACAGATCTACAGTAATACCTTGGTTTTCGTTGACTTCGTCAATTTTTTTTTTTCCGCAAAAAATTTGTCTCGGATTTCGCCGGCATGCCCACGTGCCCTAGCTGCTAATTTTGCAAAAACAAAGGGTGACCCATGCGGTCTCCCGCTCAGGAAATAATTGCCTCGGTTTTCGTCGGTTTTGGATTTCGCCGATTGTTTTCGGACGGATTATCGACGAAAACCGAGGTATCACTGTATTCATATGCCAAGCTACCAGGAATTCCCTACCAAAATCACTCAGATATGTTACTGACTACTTGAAATTTTGTAAATTGTTAAAAGCATTCTTATTTAGTGAATTCCTCACCACTGTTGATGATTGTTATTCTTTTCGTTAATTTATTTCAAAATGAGTCATCCTACTGCTTGGATGTTTTTTTACCTATTATTATTATTTTGTATTTTCTTTAAAGTTCTCTTATTGCCATTTTCTTTAAAAGTTTGATGTAAACCACATTGAACCCGAACTTCTTTGGGATAATGCGGGATACAAATGCCATAAATAAATAAAATAAATTAATTAGTTAATTTTAAAAAATGAATGCTTTGGCTGGTGGGGATCCCTCGGCCCCACCAGCTGAAGAATCCTCTCTGGAGCCCTCCCCAAGCAATCTCATCCTCGCAGCAGTCAGTGGCACATCTCCAGCTCCCCGGTACGCATTCTCATTTCAACCAGCATCCCCTGGTTGAACTGAGCATGTGCGGGGGTGCCAATTAAACCAAGCATGCGTGGGAAGAGGGAGTGCCGGTGTCGGCAGCTGGGAACATTCTGCTGACTGCTCCGGACATGAGACCACCTGGGGAGGGAACGCCAGAGAGGTCTTTTCAGCTGCTGGGGACTGGAGTATCCCTGCCAGCTATACTAATGATGTGGGCCTGAAGCAAAACTGGGTGGGCACACCACCCATGGCTACAGCACTGCTCCCTATTAGTGTCTTCCTTTTAATCGTACCCTAAGATCTTGGGAAGCTGAGGATACAGAACCGGGCTGTGTACATGGTTGTGCTCCGTGGAATGCAGCGGTGGCTCCTGGGGAGGGAGATCCTGGTACACTGGATGCACAGTCTTGAATCTGTGGGTTTCCCATTGCTGGACTAGAAGGTTGTCATAGAAACAGGGGTTTTCTGACTGGGAAATTGTCTTTCATAAATGACATCCCTTAGGAGCTACACACCATTTTTCCTAATGCTTTAAAAACCTATGTCATTTTTTTCCATCACGGCATGCTTTGAAACAACCTCCTCGCTGATACATTTTCAAAACACTTTGGTTATAAATATTGCACAGTGGAAGTGTATATTCTTTCTGAATCCAGCTGGGGAGAGGGCATGGCCATAGGCGTAAACATGGTTTATGTCAATCGGATGTAACGATTAATACAAAAGAGGGCATGTACGATCCAGGGGCGTAGCCAGCCTTCCGTGGGAGAGGGGTCCAGAGCCCGGGGGGAGGGGGCACATTTTAGCCCTCCCCCCGGCGCCCCCCCTCCCGCCGCGAACCCGCCGCCGCTGCCGCCTACCTTTACTTTTGCTGGCGGGGGATCCCACTCCCCGCCAGCCGACGTCTTCTTCTTAGTCGCTTCCCGCTTTTCAATTTGTTTGTTGACGTCCTGCACGTACAACGTGCAGGACGTCAGACTCAGAGAACAGAACTGTTCTCTGAGTCTGACGTCCTGCACGTACAATTACGTGCAGGACGTCAGCAAACAAATTGAAGAGCAGGAAGTACTGAGAAGACGTCGGCTGGCGGGGAGTGGGATCCCCCGCCAGCAAAAGTAAAGGTAGGCAGCGGCGGGGGCGGGTTCGCCGGGAGGGGGGTCCTGGGGTGAATCTGCGGGGGCCCCGGCCCCCTCAGGCCCCACCTGGAAATAACACCAACAAGAGGAAAAGTTGGAACCAAAAAATAAACAAGTTGAGGTTCTAGGGCTGTGTTCTCCACCGTCCTTGGGACATAACCCAGGCAGTCATGTTTTCAGGATATTTATTTTATTTATTATTTATTGCATTTGTATCCCACATTTTCCCACCTATTTGCGGGTTCAGTGTGGCTTACAATACATTGTATTGATGGAGGTACAATTTGTTACAACTCGATTATGGTTACATTGTGAGGAGTAAAGTAAAAACAAAATCTACGTATCGCAAGAGGGATAAAACAATGGAACGGAACAATGGAATAGTGAAGAAACAATGGATACTGATAGGATTACAGAACAATAGCTAGAGAACGTTTGGTTATAACATTTTACTTGTAGGTTAAGGTTTGAGTGTGTTAGAATTTCGGGGGATGGGAGTATAAATGAGTATGTATTGATGCAGTACTAACAGTGCATGGACTTCATGTGTTTTAATCCTTTCAATAGATTTTTTTCGAAGAGATAAGTCTTCAATGACTTGTGGAAGTCGGTCAGCTCGTAAGTCGTCTTCAGGTTGTGTGGTAGTTTATTCCAGAATTGCGTGCTCATATAAGAGAAGATTGACGCGTGTAGCACTTTGTATTTTATGCCTTTGCAATTTGGGAAGTGGAGGTTAAGGAAAGTTCAGGATGATCTTTTAGTGTTTCTGGGTGGTAAGTCTATTAAGTCAGACATGTAGGTTGGGGCTTCACCTTGAACAATGACTATGAATGAGATAGATTTGCATACAATGGAGGTAGCGTGTGCAAATTTTATCTCGTACATATTCATTGTGGATAGCCTGAAAACCGGACTGGGTTGAGAACCACTGTTCTAGGGGGAGGGAAGGAGTAGGTGCTGCTGCTTTAGGTTTGGGAATATCCATGAAAAGGTGGTTCACCAAAACTCGTATTTCATTACGAGCCTTGTCATTTCTGCAGTTTCAGGCTTTTGTGTGTATGCTCTGGACTAACCTTGAACAGATCTGTTTGAATGCAGTCATGCTTGCTCAGAATTTGTACTGCATTTTTTCCTTCATTGCAAGGCATTATTCTTGCCTTTACACTTAGGGCCCCTTTTACAAAGCGGCGGTAAGCCCAACACGGAGCCACAATTGACCGGAATCTGACCCTGGAAACCCAAGTAAATTGCACCACAAAGAAAATGTTCTACTCGATGTGGAAGCTTAAACGTATAAAACCTTTCTTTCCTCAAGATGTTTTTCGTAAATTAATACAATCTATGGTATTAAGCCATTTAGATTACTGCAGTGGAATCTATGCAGGATGCAAAGAACATCTAATCAAGAAACTTCAGACCGCGAGGCTGATCTTTGGAAAATCAAAATTCGAATCTGCCAAGCCCCTTCGCGAAAAATTACACTGGCTTCCCATTAAGGAACGTATCGCCTTTAAGGTCTGTACCTTGATTCACAGGATTATTTACGGAGAAGTTCCTGAATACGTGCTAGATCTGGTTGATTTGCCACCCAAAATCAACTCAGAATCATCTAAATTTCAGAAAATTATTGAAGACTACCTTGTTCAAGAAGGCTTACCTTCCAGACTCAACCTAAATTACCTTTTCTTGGTTTCAACAAAATTCATTGACCCTTTTATCTTGTATTATCTTATTATCTTTGCTGTTTTATATGATACCTATTTGATTACTATCTTACTATTACATTGTTTAATTGTACTTTTTTGAACTGTAGCCTACCTACGGTTATGTGTAAGCCACATTGAGCCTCAACCAGTGGGAAAATGTGGGGTATATATGTGTTAAATAAATAAAAAGGAACTAGCACCGGGCTACCACAGCATCCCAGTGGTAGTACCCAACCCCAGGGCGCCATCATATCCGGCGCTACAAAAATATATTTAGTTTAGTTCCCCGACACCACCTGCCATTGCCGACACTCCCCCGCCGATGACTCCGCCTGCCGTCGCCGTGACATCGCCTACCTTTGCTGGTGGGGGACCCCAACCCCCGCCAGCCGAAGTCTTCTTGCTTCGTTTGGTTTCTGAGTCTATCTGACGTCCTGCACGTTGTGTACGTGCAGGACGTCAGACAGACTCAGAAACCAAATGAAGCAAGAAGACTTCGGCTGGCGGGGGTTGGGGTCCCCCACCAGCAAAGGTAACGGACGGTGACGGTGGGCGGCAGGAGGGGGGGGTTGAGAGGGTTGTTGGCAGGGGGTCCAGGGCCAAATCTATGGGGGCCCTGGCCCCCGTGGCCCCATAGCAGCTACGCCCCTGCTGCCAGGTTAGTACAGGAGCCCTTACTGCCACCTCAATGGGCGATGGTAAGGGCTTCCCCCCCCCCCCCCCCCGAGATGGCCGCGCTGCAAGTGCTTTACTTGCCGCACAGCCATTTCCTGCAGAAAAGAAAGACCTACCTTTTACCTGGCTGCGGTAAAAGGGGGCCCTGGAACGCGTCAATAGCACGCACCGATGCCAGCGCAGACCCCCTTTTGCTGCAGCTTGGTAAAAGGGGCCCTCAGTTTGGGTCGCTATTATTTGTTATATGCAACGTGGTTAATTTTATTTATTATCCCCCCCCCCCCCCCCCCACCTCCATATGTAATAAAAATACAACAGGTCATCCTTTTAATCAGGGACCGAGACACAGGGATTATTCAGATGAATCGGGGACTGAGGGGAGGGAAAGCGACTCCTCCAAGGTCACTCGGGAGTTGGGGACTGAGTCTCAGGGAGGGAAAATCAGTATTACATTGGCCATCCTCCTTTCTTCAGTCACCCTGGCAGTTGGTATGAAATGACTGCTTCTCCCTACCTATTCTTACTGTACACCGCCTTGAGTGAATTCCTTCAAAAAGGCGGTAAATGCAACCTAATAAATAAAATAAATATATGAGCTGTGGTTTTGCGCTAGGCATGAGGAAGAGGAGACGAGACAGTGAGTGAGCAATTGGCTTGTCAGTCCTAAAAGATCTCCATGGATGGCTGGTCCAGTGGCTGATGCTTTGGACAGTAGCAGTCGTACTTAGCTCTGTATTGATGGATCTTTAACTCTCAGAAGCTCTTTTGTTTTCACAATACGATATGAATATGAATTTGTACATTATTCTACAGCTTTGGGAGGTTTATGCTACGATTCTTACTTTCGGATGACTTTTCTATTTTTATTTGTTTGTTTTAATTACTTATATATATATTTTTAACTGTATCCTGCCTAGAACTGTGCATAGTGCTGGTAAATATCAAACATATAAATGGCAAGTGACCAACTCACCTGCAAATGCGGAGTCGGACTGTCGGACGCTGCCGCTGGAGCCTTGAAACGAACATCGCGCACATCAACCTCCACCCCCCCCCCATCCCCGCCGCCGCTCCCGCCCCCTCCGTATCTGGCCCCCTGCACTGACCTGACAGCACCTCTCACCTCTGTGTGGAAGCGCTGCAGGCAGCAGCAGAGCGATCTGCTGCTGCCTGCAGCGCTTTCACACGGAGGTGAGAGGCGCTGTCAGGTCAGTGCAGGGGGACCGGCACGGAGGGAGGAGGGTAGCTGGAAATCTTGCCCATTTTAACGGGCTTAACGGCTAGTATTTTAAATAAATTGTTCTGCAATGGTGGTCTCTAATTTCTTGCTTGGGAGTCTGGGAAGGGGACACCTGTTACATAGGGTCCATCAAGCCTTGCTGTATTTTGTGCTTTTTTTTCTTCACCCAAGGGTCACATTTGTTCTTCCCATCTGTAGTTTTCCTATGCTATTCTTTTAGTTTTCCAGCACAGGCCAGATTGAGAAACAGGACCTTTTTTTCATCTTATCCATGCTTCAGTAGCTCATAGAATCACGTCTTTAAAAGGACTGTCTTGTACGAAACAGGACATCTGGCACCCTCTTCCAGCTTCCGTCTACAAAGACTGAAGGAGTAGCACAAGAAGGCGATATTTAGCACAGGAAGAGATGGTGTTTAAGGTGGGCATCCAGGATGGTGGGCTAAAAAAAGGTGGCAAATGAGTTGATGTTGGCAGAGGAAAGGGAAACATCTGGGGCAAGTGTTGATGTCAGCAGCAGCCAAATGGACCAAAGAGGAGTATGTAGGTTGCCTATTATGTGATCAGCATGTGCAGGAAAGAGAGGGAGGAAGGGGCTGCTGGTTGGGGACAGAGTGGAGGATGAGGGAGAGGTTGCTGACTGGGGAGAGGATGGAAGAGAGAGAGAGAGACTGCTGGTTGGGGATAGGGTGGAGGACGAGGGAGAGGTTGCTGACTGGGAAGAGGATGGAAGAGAGAGAGAGAGACTGCTGGTTGGGGACAGGGTGGAGGACAAGAGGGAGAGGTTGCTGGCTAGGGAGAGGATGGAAGAGAGAGAGAGAGACTGCTGGTTGGGGACAGGGTGGAGGATATGGGAGGTGACAGCACAGGTTGTGTGACCTCTGTGTTTGGATGGTCTGGGCACAGTAATACTTGTGCATTTTATACTTGAAAACTCCCATCTTTATGGAAAGACCAGAGTCGCCATTCCTGGCTTTGGCTGTAGGTCAAACCCACTTATTGCACTGACTTAATCTATTTGTCAGATAAAAGGTCCCGTGGCCTCTGTATTGACTCTTATATCTATGTCTCTAAGTAGATTAATACAGTGACCACATTTCAGAGGCAGGCTTCCAAAATGTGACACTGGTGAAATAAGAAATTTCTATAAGATGTACTTGGGGGGGGGGGGGGGGTTTCAGGGGGTACCTGTTAGTACTGAGTACTGCACTTTTTCCATCGCCTGCTAGAACTGCAGACCCCAAAAGCACCATAGAGGTTCCCCACGCACCCACCCCCTCAAGGAGGAAAAGCAGTATCGTCGGCCAAACCCTGCTCAGCCCCTGCAAAACGTGGGGGCAGAAGCTAAAGAGGCTGAGCTGTCCAGACAATAAAAGCAGAACAAAAAAGTTTGCTTTTGCTTTAGTGATTTGAATATGCAGCATCTCTGATACCTTTCTATTTTACACAGTGCATGAGGAAATGCGTTTCTGTCTTTATTTCTCTGGTGTTGTACTGCAGGGCTGACTCTGGCTTGGAGCCTCCAGTGCAGTTTTTTCATCTGCACATTTCTATTTTTAATTTGTGGTCTTTTATTTTGTGTTTGGTAAGGCTTTATCTATGTCTTCTTTTTGTGATCAAGGTGAGGGATTTGTAGCGGTCTGGCTTGTTCCCTTTTCCCAGTAAGAGGTGTCTTGTAAGGACTGGTGTTAATATTTGCACTTGCAACAAATTCCCAGACCCTGTTTGATTGGAAAAAGATTATGGACTAGATTCAGCAATAGGTGCCCAAATTTGGGCGCCGAGAAAAATGCACGCTTTGCGGTTCGAGTTGGGTGCTGTTTATAGAATAGAGTGTAGTGCCGGGATCCGCGCCCAGCTTTCGGTGCGAGGATTCACACCAACTGAAACCTAGTATAAATCTTCGCACGGAAACTAGGTGCAGATGCCCTGAATTCTATAATACTGCGCACATCTTTAGTGAACCCTCCTGACTCGCCCGTCCCATGGCCATGCCCTGCACGCTAAAACATTTGCACATACATCTTTATAGGATAGCGCTTAGCAAGATGCACGCGCAAATCTAAATTGTTGCTCATTAACACCAGTAATTGTTAGCACACAATTATTGGTGATAATTGCATCGTTACTCAATTAAATTGGGTGTGCAGATTAGATGTGCGCCGAAATTTGCATATGCAATTTTGGGCACTATGTATAGAATCTGGGGGTTACTGTATTTTCATAAATTAGTCAATTCTATGCACATCTTAATTGAATAATTAGCCAATAAGCTCCCATCGTGGGCATGGCTTTTTTGTTATGCGCACAATTTTAGAATAAGGGGATCCGCCTAAGTTTAGGCGCAGGCATTTCCACCACATTTTTGCTGGGGCAAATGGACGGGCCTAAATTTAAGTCTGACCTCTGGGCTTAAGTGCTATTCTCTAAACCAAGCCTAACTGTAGGTGTGGCTTATACAATAGTGTTTAGCATTTTTTCGGTGCTATTTATAGAATGTAGCCCAATATGTGTCAACCGTACCAGAAAAAGACGGTTATGTCAGATCTCTTCTCTTTTTCCTATTGCATTTAGATGCATTTTTAGTGCCTAGCCAGCATTTTGGTTTTACGTACGCATATGTCAGTATTCTAATCACTTCTATGCATAGAGAAGAGCTCCGCGTTTTGGCTTGGTTGGATTATTGTCTGATTTAGAAGGGGACCGATGATGATCTTGTTTTTATGGGGTGGGGTAGGCAGTAGATTTATGGTTTAATTTGAATAACTTTACAGTATTTAGATGCCTGTTATGTATTTTCTACAGGCTTGTTTATGTTTGTATTCTGTATTGTTATTCGCCTCAAGTGGATTTTGCAGAGGGAGTGGATAAATGAAAATCAAATAAATAAATACATTTTAGTAGGATCCCAAGTTTGATTAGGAGAGGGCTGAAGGGCCACTTGTAGGTCATGCAGAGCCTGGTGGCTGTGTAGCTAAGGGAGATGGGACACACAAGAATATGAAGCCTTAGCATTTAGATTGGTCTGCTGGAAACAACCCAGTTTATTGGCGATTCTGACACCTTTTTTTTTTTTGTTAAGCTCTGAATTTCCAGGCATGTCCTCAGAATGGGAAATGAGCCCTTCGGAACAAAAGTGGGCCATGTCCACTTTTTGCATTATTTCAGCAATGCACTGATTTCTTAGCCTCTAAGACCTAAATCTGGCCATGTCCATTCCTAAACAATTTTCCATCTTATATATGTATTATTTAGATTTTGCTCACACCTTTTTCAGTAGTAGCTCAAGGTGAGTTACATTCAGGTACTCTGGATATTTCTCTGTCCCAGGAGGGCTCACAATCTAAGTTTGTACCTGAGGCAATGGAGGGTTAAGTGACTTGTCCAAGATCACAAGGAGCGGCAGTGAACCGGCCACCTCTGAATTGTAAGGCTGGTGCTCTAACCACTAGGCCACTCCTCCACCACTGGCAACATTCCGTGTAGAATCTCAAGTAATAGCAACATTCCAGAATCTCAAAAAGTGGCAACATTCTATATATTTATAGATTTTGCTCACACCTTTTTCAGTAGTAGCTCAAGGTGTGTTACATTCAGGTACTCTGGATATTTCTCTGTCCCAGGAGGGCTCACAATCTAAGTTTGTACCTGAGGCAATGGAGGGTTAAGTGACTTGCCCAAGATCACAAGGAGCAGCAGTGGGATTTGAATCGGCCACCTCTGGATTGCAAGACCAGTGCTCTAACCACTAGGCCACTCCTCCACTCCTATATCAGAATTTACTAAGCCACGTGACAGTGTCGACAGCCTATTCAAAGTGAATGGGCAGTGTCGGCATTAGCGCACAGCAACCACTAGAGCGGCTTAATAAATAAGGGGGGGGGGGGGGTTAGTTAGGTATGGACATGGTCTGATTTTTCTTCTATATGAATCAGTGCCTAAGGTGAACATGGCCTGCTTTTGCTCTGAAGGACTTAAATTCCATTTCTTTCAGGACAGGAACCTCTCTTTCTAACTTCTCCTAGCTTGCTTGACACACTGTAAGGAAAAAAAAACACAAAACCTTGTCTCTCTCAGAAAGCAACAATTCGGTAGGTCTAGCATAGATCACTTCAGCTATCCAGGCTGTTAACTAGAACCGTGGCAGGTGTCTGCACACTGAAGAGAGATTCCCAGCAAATGTGAGATGGAGAAGATGAGATATGGGAAGAGGACAAAGTGTCCTGCCATCAGTTCTCAGGTAGCGTGACATGATTCTCAGCTCGAGCAGGGAAAAAGGCTGAAGCACTCTGTGTGCTGCTTCTGACGTCCAGCTGTAATGAATATACATTCCCACGTGAGCGGTTGATCTTTCTGAGAACAAGATATACCTTAAAGGAGTGAGTCTGTCATTAAACTGGCTTTCATCTCTTACCTCATTCTGGTACCTGCAGAGCTAAGCTGAGGGTTGTGTGCCAAGACCCAACTGCCAGTACTAACCCATCTGTGAAATCATTCCCAGTGTCCTCTGAAGATCCGACAACCTAGTTATAGCTTTGAGAATCAGAGTTGCAAACTAGCAGCAAGTGTAAAATATTTCCTGTGTGACCAAGCTTATGGGTCTTATCTATAATGTTGCTAATAAGTTGTTTGTTCATTGTCTGTCTGTTTTATATATTTTTCAGTTATTTACTTGTTTCTTATGTTTGAGTTCTGCTTAGAAATGTGGGTATCTGGCATTCAAATATCCTTCAATAAATAAATACTCGGCCTTTCAGCATAGTCCCTGATGTTTCACGGTAGCTGCGTCGAGGGAGCACTCAAGCCTTTGGCAGAGTCCGTGCAGTTTCATGGCACTTTAAGCCAAGTTTAGTACTGCCGTAGCTTAACTGTGATTCAGCTTAAAATATTAAATTAGTCTTCTGCATTAAAACAATAAACTTACTGCAAATTAGGCTCCGATTTTGGATGTTATACGCAGAGCAAGGCCTGGACTATAACTATAGAAACAAAGAAACAGATTCCCCCAGTTTGGGAGGTACATCTTTGGTCAACTAGAGGAGGGGCCTTTTTAAAAAAAAAAATTTTAGCACCTCAACTTTGGAATGCTCTCCTATAAGCGTTTCAGGAAGTTCAGTCTGGCACGTTTTAAGTGACTTTTAAAGGCTTCTTCTTTTCATTTAGCCTTTTCTGTATTATTGTTAGAAAGTTGAAGGAGAGTCAGTGGTTATTTATGCCTGATGCTTCCCTATCATTAAATGGTGTTGCTTTTCTAGTTATTTGTATTACTGTTTGTATATGATGTATACTGCTGAGATCTGAAAGTTAGTTAAGCGGTAAAGCAAATAAAATAAACGGTAATTGCTTGGCCGTTTTCTTTTTATGGTTTTAATGCTTAGGCCTTACTTCAGAGGGCTTGTGTTGCAGACCCTGCACTGGTTTGGTTGCCCTCTTCTGGTCTACATCTGCTCTGTGTCCTCAAAAACTGAACAAAGTACCTCGGATGAGAATTTACATGAAAGATTACAGGCACATAGTCACAGGTGGGGCCTGGGCCCCTCCACTAGCAGCTGGGCACACCTGTAGATGGTGGAGATCCTGAAGCTCCAGAAGCTGAAGAAATCCAGAGTTGAGTCAGCAGAACGTTGAAGAAGTATGGTAGTCAGCGGCAAACATTTGAGCCACTGTTAACTTTGAGTACTGGTGGGCTAGCTCCCAGGAGAACTGAGTAAGCATGCTACTGACCGCCATTTCTTCAGCTGGTGGGGCTTGGAAATCCCTGCCAGCTAAGGCATTTTAAATTTGGTAAGGGGCATGGGGGGTGTAGGAAGAGGAAACAGGATGCTTGGTGCCTAGTGTCAACCCATATTTTGTCCCCCAGAAAATTTTGTTTCTGGCTATGCCACTGGGAGCTCCCCAAAAAGAACTGGATGCTTTAGGAAGCAGTGAGTAGTAGAGCGCATGCGTAGAAAAATGTTATCTGTGTGAACTGGAAACTGATCCTCTGCAGTCCCAATTCATTATTAAAATTTGGGTTTAGCTCAGGCCTTTGCAATAAATAGTAGGTTGGCGGGTTATGTTCCAGGTACGGTAGATATTTCCCTGTACCAGAAGGTACAGCAAAGCGAGAGGGGCAACAGATCCACCATCTAGGTGTAAAGTACCATTTAAAAAAATTGGTGAAAGTGAAAATCCCCATAGGGACTCTACATTCAGTGATAACGATAGAATAACAGTAATCTTGTCTTGTAATAAAATCACTGTACCAGAAGGGCCCTACAGTCTTAAGGTGGCAATTCCATAATGGCACCAAGATTCCATTATAGAATTCTAGAATAAGTTGGTATCGATGTGTCTACGTTTAGGAGTCCACTTACTCTGGGTCTGTGGCAGTTATACGCAGGGCTGCCGAGAGACTAAGCCGGGCCCGGGGCAAGGCTGCCCCACCTCTGTCCCCTGCCGCCCCATCGCACCCCCCGCCGCTTCAGTCCGCGGTCTCACCTGCCTGCCTCCACGGATCGGGCCCCCTGCATTCAAGGTGGCAGTTGCAGATTACCTCTCTTCTAGCCCCTCCCTGTGTCCCGCCCTCGTCTGATGTAACTTCCGGTTTCCGTGAGGATGGGACACAGGGAGGGAAGGCCCGAAGGGCGGCGATCTGTGACTGCCGCTTCGAATACAGGGGGCCCGGAGCTGAGGAGACAGCCAGGTGAGACTGGGAACTGCAGTGCCGGCGGCCTAACCCCGGCGCCGGGGCCCCCCTTGGAGGCCCAGGCCCGGGGAATTTTGTTCCCCCCCGCCCCCCCTTTTGGCGGCCCTGGTTGTACGTTAGTGCACTAAAGTGTACCCGACTTATAGTATTCTACAAGGTGAGCACATAAGTAGGAGAAAGGCCCATGTCCTGCCTATGCTGCACCCATATGTACCCCCCTCCTTTGCAGTACATGCTATAGCATTTAGGGGGGGAATTCTATCCGAAAAAATCTGTGCAGAGCGCTGTTTTGTAAAAGGCGGGCATGTGCCTAACTTTGGGTCCCAGACTTACACCTGCTGAATCCTTGTGTAAATGCTAGTGCCATTCTATAACCACACCCCTGACATGCCCCTCCCATGGCCACACTTCCTTTTAGGTTACCCTGCCTTATAATGCACGTGCAAATTTTAATGAGTGCCAATTAACATTATTGATGGTTAAGAGCTCATTAACCAATTAGTTTGTTCGCACATCTCGGCAACCTTCCCAAATTTGGATACCGTATATAGAATCTGGGGGTTAGTACACTTGAATGCGTAAGTGCCAATTAAGGCTCCGCTTACCTTCACGAGATGTGCAATAACTATACACACCTGGTTAGAGAATTGCCCTGGGGCAATGGACTGTAAGAATGGGATCTGAACCCAGTTTTCAGTCTGCTGCTCTAACCACTAGGTTATTCCTCTACTCTGGTGATCAAGACTCTTGAACTGTGCTCATAGCATGGATCCGTCATTGCCTGGCTGATTTCCGAGAGAGAGAAGCTGCAGAGTAAGCAGGCTTGATCATCAAGCTAAAAGCTGATTTTCTTTCAGTGACCCAGACCCTGGAGGATGATGCTCCTTGTTACTCTTGTAAGTGCTTTTACAGAAAAATCATCTTTGTTAATTTTATAAAGAATATACAGCCAAATCCATTGAACAACACTTATTAATTTCATTTGGCATAGTGAACAAGTCTGCGGTAACATCAATTTCTTTTCATTAAAGTAACCCCCCACTAAAACAACCCGAACCAAAGAACTCCCACTTACCTCAGATTTCATATTTGATCTGATCGTGTTTAATACTTCATACATATATAGTTGATTTGTTCTGTCTGTGTATAGGTCTGTTGATAATTTAACATTACAGGTTAAACTACTGTATGATTTGTACCAATTCCACATATATTTTAGTAAATACCCTGGGGTCTTCTGAATGATTTTCTTTTTCAGACTGATATTGGGGAGATCAGTATGCTTCCCATGGACTTGCCTTGCCAAGATTTGATGCCAAGGTGACCAGGAAAACAGATTGCTCGGTGACGGTAAAGAGGCCACATTGTCCACTGCTGCAGGCACCCAAGAAATATTTTTTTCTAGATTAGCGAGTATGCAGTGTGAATGGCTAAATGCGAGTCTGAATGTGAGACCATGTGCTGCCAAGCCGTAGTGAATGCGTGGCATGTGCATTTCATGCATGTGAGACTTATCAGCAGGTCACTCATACTGCGGACACACGGGTTCAGGTTTCTGTAATTTATTGGGCATTTGCTGTGTTACTGCAGTGGGGAGAGGGGATGCACATGGGGAGAGGGGATGCACATTAAGAACATAAGAGTAGTCGTATTGGATCAGACCAATGGTCCGTCTAGCCCAGTATCCTGTTTTCCAAACAGTGGCCAAGCCAGGTCACAAATACCTGGCAGAAACCCAAATTGTGGCAACATTCCATGTAGAACCCCAGAAAATAGTAAGATTCTGGAATCCTAAGAGCGACAAGATTCCATGCAGAATTTCAGAGAGCAGCAACATTCCATGTAGAACCCCAAAGAATAGCAAGATTCTGGAATCCTAAAGAGTGACAAGATTCCATGCAGAAGCTCAGAGTAGCAACATTCCATGTAGAACCCCAAAGAATAGTAAGATTCTGGAATCCTAAGAGCGACAAGATTCCATGCAGAAACTCAGAGTAGCAACATTCCATGTAGAACCCCAAAGAATAGCAAGATTCTGGAATCCTAAAGAGTGACAAGATTCCATGTAGAACCCCAAAGAACAGCAAGATTCTGGAATCCTAAAGAGTGACAAGATTCCATGTAGAACCCCAAAGAACAGCAAGATTCTGGAATCCTAAACAGTGACAAGATTCCATGCAGAAACTCAGAGTAGCAACATTCCATGTAGAACCCCAAAGAATAGCAAGATTCTGGAATCCTAAGAGCGACAAGATTCCATGCAGAATCTCTAGCAACATTCCATACTACAAATCCCAGGGGCAAGCAGTTGCTTCCCTTGTCTGTCTCAATAGCAGACTATGGATTTTTCCTGCAGGAATTTGTCCAGACCTTTTTTAAACCCATTCTGCAACATGTTACAAATTTCTCTTCCTAACAAGCTCAGATTTTATTGATTGCAGTGTTCTCATGGACAAATATTCTTTTCAGCCACACAACACCCATATGCTGTGGCTTCAGAATCAGCAGTGACCCAAGTGGTACAGCCAGGGTGATATGATGGCCCCAGCCCAATCCCATAAGCCACCACTATCGCTTTAGCACATCAGAAAGCACCAGAAGTTGCAGTGACATTTCTTTGTTTTCCATTATGTAAATAAACTATATGTCAAGGGTTTGATGTCTCATCCTGCATGAGGCAAGTGGGCTTGAAGAATCCCAATGTGCATCTGTAAGTGGAGGTGTTCTGTACGTGGGTATAAGGGAGAAGCCTGTGTGAACAGTGTGTGCAGTTGGCTGTATGTTAGGGAGATGACTCACGTACTACATACTCAACAGTATGGATGAGTCACGCTTGCTAATGTCGCTGATCATTACTGTGTATGTGCTTTGGATTTCCCTACAATCCTAGGTATACAGAATGGCATGAATCTGTGATGGGGTTTTGAATATGTTAAAAGTGTCTTTGTATGTGTTTATTGGGCAATTTTCAAAACAGCCCACATGGTTGCAAGATCTGTGGAGATGGGAGCCAACTTTTTTCTTAGGGATCCTTTTTACTAAGGTGCGCTGAAAATGGACTGCGCTAGTGTAGGCACGTGTTTTGGGTGCGCGCAGATCCATTTTTCAGAGTGCCTATAAAAATGGCCTTTTTAACAATTTTGGCCGAAAATGGACGTGCGGCAAAATAAAAATTGGCGTGCATCCATTTTGGGTCTAAGACTTTACTGCCACCCGTTGACTTAGCAGTAAGGTCTCACGTGGTAACCACACAGTAATTGTCTATGCGCGTAGAATGATGATTGCCATCCCGCCGCGCACAGGAAACAAAAAATTATTTTCCGGCGTGCATAAGAAACGAAATTAATGCCCAGGCCATGCGGTAGCCGAGCGGTAACTCCAAATTGATGCACGTAGGACACATGTACACGCCTACGCGGCTTAGTAAAAGGGCCCCTTAATGATTGAGGTTGCTTAACCCAATAGAAATTACCGGTCTCTGTATACAGTCAAGGAGTTTACTCAATATTAGGGACGCTCAAGCACCTGTCAAGCTGGATCCTATGTTTGTGGATACTTTTTATCCTGAACTTTGCACCAGTTCTCAAAGGAAAGTATACCTGTTGGTTCACTGGCTTCTCCTCACCTCCATTTCAGCCTCTCAATCTATTTGGCAGTTGGCACAAGCTTCAGATATTTGGAAATTATATGAGAGACTGCCCTCTCTTTCAAACCACAGTTAGCATAACTGTCCGAGACATCTTTCTTCCGTTTGCTATTTCCTCTCAATGCTCAGAGAACAGCACATAAACAAACCCTGCTCTGCGCTCTGGACACCTACCGCCAGCTTGGAGCTGGCACTTGGGGGGGGGGGGGGGGGGGGATTTGAAGAGAGGATTTCTTTTGATTTTTCTCTTTAAAATCTGCTGGTTTTGGTTTCTTTTGGAAGCAGAAGGAAGCCCGTGCAAGCCACGAAGTATGGGTACTGAGAAACAAATATATGTGAGTCCGAGCAGACCTACAAGTGAAAGCACATATTGGCACCTGTTTTCTGCCCTTAAATTCAATCTGCACAGACATCACATGAAGATAGCCGGTGCCAGTCAGGTTCCCACCCCGGTGGGC
This sequence comes from Microcaecilia unicolor, assembly GCF_901765095.1. Taxonomy (NCBI): domain Eukaryota; kingdom Metazoa; phylum Chordata; class Amphibia; order Gymnophiona; family Siphonopidae; genus Microcaecilia; species Microcaecilia unicolor. The sequence continues at coordinate 93,491,294 of NC_044043.1, read as the reverse complement.
CAGCACTTTACAAGACCAGGATACTGTACCAGTGACTTCATAGTAAGAATCCAGAAAGGTAACTTTAAAACAATACAGGAACGTAAGACCTTTGAAGTCAGAATGATTTAATATTTTGACACCCAACAGACAGGACTTAACAAGGATCTGGGTTTTCTAGCCCATTATAAACCATAAAATTGTATTTCTCTGTTTATCACCCTCCTGTCACCTACCCACACCCATCCTGTTAGACTATCAATGAAATGCTTTGATGTCCCCATGCATACCTCCTACCCACCCCCAGCCTCCCACCCTGTCAGACTGTCAAAGTAATGCTTGGATGTTTCACTTATATATATACTATCTGCTACCACATTTGCTTATTTCCGATCTGACAAAGAAGGGCAACCTTCGAAAGCTAATCAAGAAATGTATTATGTCCAGTAAAAAAGGTATCATCTTATTTTCTTTTCCATGTTTTATTTTGTTTGATTTCTATTGATAACCTTAAGAGTGGACTAACATGGCTACCACACCTCTCTGCCCTTAAATATAAACCTTTCAAGTGGAAAAACATTTTTTGAAATGCTTATATTTAAAGGCGCAGAAGAGTGGCACCGATGTGTGCTTCACTTTGGGGTTTTCTTGGCGCATGCGCACAAGAGCTGCGCTTACTGTGAAACTCTTGCGTACGTGCACCAGGCACGGCCCTCCCCTTTACTTTCAGCCTCATAGCACGCATCTGATTTGAATTATATACTTCTGCGCTGTTCCTGTGGTATGGGGCGGGTGCTGTTTGTTTAGCACCGGAGCTTTGAGCTCCGGGGCCCTAGGAAGCGGGAAAACAAGGAGGGAGGCTGGAGTGGTGAGAGCAGAGAAAAGCTGTACTCCTCCTTAATCTAACACTTTTGTCATGCCTCCTGCCCTTTCCTCCCCATACATTGCCACCAGAGATCTTGCCTGTATGCTGTGGATAGGAAGGGAGAGGCAGGAGAAGGTGAAGCAGCAGAAAAAAAGACAAGGCCAACCTGATCTAAACAAAAAAAAACAACCAAAAAAGCATCCAGACAACAAAGGCATTTCCATTTCAGTTTAGTGATTGGGAAAGTACACAAAGGCCTCTTTTCTTTATCAAGCTGCTGAATTTTGGAATTATCTACCTTTATTTATTTATTTATTTACGTCCTTTTTGAAGGAATGGGTGGTGTACTGCAAGAATAAGTCAAACATAAGCAATAGACAATTACAGCAGTAAAAATATTCAAACAACAATACAAAGTATGGCATAGTATTCTACATTACAACTTCAACAGAATACATAATGAAACATTTAAATAGACAGCATAGGGTGTAAGCAAAGATGGAATGTATAGGTAGATAGAGTAAAAGGCGTAAGAAAATAAGGGACTAAGTTAAAGAAAGTTGCAAATGAGATCAGAAAGGTGCTTGAATGTTATCTTGGCTAAGGTAGGAGTGGATAAACATGTCCTGATATAATATGTGCAGCCAGTGTCATTTACGTCTTGCATTAAAGACTTGGTTGAAGAGCCAAGCTTTCACCTGCTTCCTGAAGTAGAGATGGTCTTGTGTTAAGCGGAGCCTTTCAGGCAATGCATTCCAGAGTGTGGGGGCTACTCCGGAGAAGGCTCGCTTGCAGGTATCACATCATGTGATGTCCTTTGGGGAGGGTGTGGTTAGGATACTTCTTGAGAGGACCTTAGTGACCTACCGTGTGTCCAGGGAGATCCTGTTTCTTCAAGTACTCTGGACCATTTGCTTTAAGGGCCTTAAAGGTCAAACAGATTTTTAAATTTGGCTCTGTAATGTATGCAGTGGCCCTGAAAGAGCAGACCACTGGAGTACTTTGCTACATTTCAGAACCTTTTTGTGTTTTACATTTAAAGATATAAAGTGAAAGATTAGATTAGATAACTAATGCAGTGGTCTAGAAAGTTCATGGCTACTGGAATAAACTGGATTCTCTGCAATCTGTGGTGGCTTTCAGCGGGTCAGTGTAAATATAGCGGTCACAGAGGTTCCTTCTTCAGATGTGAAAAATGTCTGCTGATCCAGTGAAAGGTTTCAGTCTGCCAAGAACCCTGTGATTGAAATGTAGTCTTCAGTGTTTAGTTTTTTTTGCTTTGTGTGCATTTTGGTTTTGTTATGGAAAGAGGCTGAATCATTTTGTGAAAAGAAATAATAGCTCACTGAGTGGAACAGAGCTGTAACAGCCCCTTGATAAGAAAGCAGCAGCACATCACTGGTTATGTAAGGATCAGCTGGCATGCTCCACTTGGCTGTTTTAGTGTATTTGCATGCATGGCTGGTGCTGTTGTTCACAAAGCTGTTTTCCTCTGGAACTCGCTGCCGTAGCGGTTAACGAATCTGGGTTTAAAAAAGGTTCAGACAAGTTCCTGGAGGAAAAGTCCATAGGCTGCTGTTGAGACTGACATGAGGAAGCCTCTGCTTGCCCTGGAATTGGTAGCATGAAATGTTGCTACTAATTGGGTTTCTGCCAGGTACTTGTGTCCTGGCTTGACCACTGCTGGAAGCAGGATACTGGGCTAGATGGACCAGAGGAGAGGGAGGGTCACAGCAGCCACTGGAGGATTAAGGAGGGGTCATGTCTTAAGCCCTCCAATGGTCAGCTGTTCAATCAGAGCACCTTAGACGCGATTTAAACAGGTCTAACTTAGAACATCCTTTTTGGACATTTTTTCCCGTTCGTTATCGCTGTTGGACATCCTGATTTTGAGTCCTCCCTAGTCCTGCCCAAAACACGCCCACAACATGTTCCCTTGGTATTCAGCTGTTCTGCGGGGTTGGATGTCCTTTTTCTGCCTTTGCAAAATCAGGATTTGGATGTTTCAAGCGCTTGAATGGCCATTTGGGTATTTTGAGATGTCTATATTCTTTGAAAATAAACTCCTAAATTTTCAGCTGAAATTTCATCTTAATTTAGGAGCTTAACAGTTATGCTTATAAATTTAATGTCGTTAATTTGCCTAATTTATGAGCCTAGAGCTGAAAATCGGCACCATGCTCCTAACTTAGTTTCCCCACGCTAAATCTGGCCTGTTTGCCACTCACTTTTTATGCTCCTAAATGTAAGAGTTTAGTGAAATTTTGGGGTTGATACTCAAAGCAATTTAACAGGGCAGGAGAGGCTGTGCTTCTGTTGGTGTTTTTGACGTTACCTAACGTTATGTACAGTAGGTTGTCTTTTGTTATGAACGTATTTCTTTACTAAACTAAGTTTAGGTTGATTCTTTCTATTTGTGGTTCATTCATTTGATAATACGAGATACTTCTAGTTACACCCTCTGATAAGTACATATCAGTTAACAATTCATCTGCCACTAGCCTTTTTATGCTTTCATCTATCTGTGTTTAATATTTATTTTAATTTCTTTTATTTTGCCTGCAAGATATCAAAGTTATATACTTTCAGATAGTTGATATTTTTCCGTCCCTAGTTCATAGTCTTAAGGAGCCAATGTAGAAATCCTCGTGCTAGAGCCGCGAAACCACCCCTCCAAAAATAGCGCAGCACGCTACAAGCAGTGAACATGCAAATTACTGCTGCGTTAAAGTCACGTCAGTAATCTGCAGATCATTGCAAAATGTCATCATTCCTGTCCTCCTCTGAGCTGCAGTTGGCTCTGACAGAAGGATGACATTTTAAAAAGAAAAAGTGCTGGTGGTCTGTACCGACTCCTGATCTCCCCCCCCCCCCCCCCCCCCCCGCCCCAGTATTAAAGAATTTCCCTGGTGTCTAGTGGTCCTTCCACCCCCTGATAGGATCAACAGCAAATTGCAGAATCTGCCCTTGGTCAGGATAAACAATAGCTTTTGAGATTATTCTTTAGAAACAGAGATAAGACTTTTCATGGTTTTAAGATCAGGGTTTTCCCTACTATTTCTTGAGATGCCCAGAGTTGAAAGAAGTAGTTATTCTTGGATCTCTAATTGCGGACTTGAGTGAATCAGTAACTTAGATCATATCCTGTTATATATTTGTAATTTTTTAGATTTTCTTATTTTATCTTCTTTTTTTCCTGATTACTGATCACTTTGGTGTACAAGTATGTTGTTTGCTTGGTTGTATATTGGTTTAAATTGCATAAATAAATAAAAAATTAAAAAAAGAAGAAGAAGAAAGGTGGTCATTTAAATCGGTTGCCTAGAATGGCCTGGTCTTTTCTTTTGAGCCACATTTTTATTAGAAACTAGGAAAGAAGGCCCGTTTCTCAGAGCAATGAAACGGGCGCTAGCTTTTTTTTTTTGGGGGGGGGGGGTGACTCACATACGGAGAACAGTGGCGATTTTCCTGGGCTGCCCCGTGGCTCGTCGTGGTTGTAGCTGGTTCGTGCGCCCCCACTGTTGTTAGCATTGTCGTAGCTCTGTGTGGGTGGCGATTTTCCTGGGCTGCCCTTGACGTCATCGCGTTTTGACGCGAGGGCGGAGCACAGGTACAGTAATAAAACTCACCCTCAACGTTTGCTCCGCCCTCGATGTCATGATGTTTGACGCAAGGGCGGGGCCCGGTGGCTTCACCACCACGAACCTGAAGGAACTGAAGTCAGTGGCTTGGCTTCACTGACGTCAGTGTCCTCAGAACGTTGAGGGTGAGTTTTATTATAGTAGATAAGTCAACACAGTGGAAACCTGTGCATTACGGTTGTTTAACTTAGAGACCCTCCAGCGCCACCCCTCACCCACACACCCCATTGGCTACTTTCCTGATATGAGTGACTGTAGGTCTGTGTCCTCTTCTCACATGACCCCCCTACACTCAGTACTGATTGACTCATTGAATTTCCCTGCCCACCACAGGTTAAAAGGTGCCGCGTGTGGTAGCAGTCATTGCCTTCAATAATTCCAGCTTTTTGCTTTATTTTTCTTTGATTAGTTTTATTACAAACTACACTGCAACTAAGTCATCTCTTCTTCAGTGTGAGGGAAGAGAGAAGAAATGTTGGCCTAACATCCCATCCACCTGTCTTCGGTGTCTCTCTGTCTGACTAAATTGAAGGCTCCATTGAGCAGAGAGGATCCTGTTCTATGCATCTGTAGTAGGAACACGATGGGATGTCTTTCCTTTTGTATTAAGATGTTCTTCATTGGGGATAGTAGTGCGACATGTAAAAAGATGTCCAGGATCAGTAGTCATGTCCTTACTAAGGCAGGGTGTCTCTTTTGGGTTTATATTTTATTTATTTATTTGTTAGATTTGTACCCCACATTTTCCCACTCATTTGCAGGCTCAATGTGGCTTACATACTACCCACCGTATGGCGATCGCCAAATCCGGTATGAACAAATACAAAGTGATGTTATGGTAGAGTAAGGTTCATGTATCACAGATACATTAGGGAATCATAGAGAGGAAGAGTTATTATATGCCCACTACGGGCTTTGGTTTTGTTGTGTTGCAGGGTACAGGCATTTAAGTAGGGTCGGTAGGGTATGCCTTTTTGAACAGGTTGGTTTTTAGTGATTTCCGGAAGTTTAGGTGGTCGTACGTTGTTTTCAAGGCTTTTGATAATGCGTTCCAGAGTTATGTGCTTATGTAGGAAAAGCTGGATGCATGAGTTGATTTGTATTTGAGTCCTTTGCAGCTTGGGTAGTGGAGGTTTAGGTATGTTCGTGTTGATCCTGTTGTGTTTCTGGTTGGTAGGTCTATGAGGTCTGTCATGTATCCCGGGGCTTCGCCATAGATAATTTTATGAACCAGGGTGCAGATTTTGAAAGCAATATGTTCTTTGATTGGGAGCCAGTGCAGTTTTTCTTGGAGGGGTTTGGCGCTTTCGAATCGTGTTTTTCCAAATATAAGCCTGGCTGCCGTATTTTGAGCGGTCTGGAGTTTCTTTATGATTTGTTCCTTGCATCCCGCATAGATTTCATTGCAGTGTTCTACATGGCTTAGTACCATTGATTGTATTGCTTGTTAAGTGAAGTTAAATACGCTGATTGGCTTGCTAAACTGATTTGGTTATGTTCATTGTTATAGAATATGCCTGGATTTCGGTGCAGATCTCAAGGCACCCTATATGGAATCTGGCAGATAGTGGCTAACCGGCTGTATTGCGTGATATATCAGTCCTGCTCTCCTGTCTGGCAGCAGTGGCATGTCTCCGCTGCTTCAGGAGTGTCAGAATCTTAGGACAGGACCCAGGAAGTGGCTGTTGTGAAGGTATCATGACTGATTTCTCCAAAGAACAGAAGACGATCTCAGTGGCTTTGCTGGGAAAGTGGAATGTTGGAAAGGGTCAAGGATTTGATATACTGACTTTTCTGTGGTATAACCAAACTGGCTGTTTGGTTGGGGAGTAGCAGAAACCTTCTTTGCTTCTAGAAACATTTACAGCTGGTAAACATCCATTGTCCACTAGGTAGCTGCAAATGCCTCCCCCAAACTCTCCTTTCATGGAGATACCAGATCTCAGCAGTGCCTCCAGAGGCATATTCCAAATTTTTTATTAAATATTTCCAAAATATTGCTGTAACAGATAATGGGGGTTTAGCAATATTTTATTTATTTATTTATTTGTTGCATTTGTATCCCACATTTTACCACCTCTTTGCAGGCTCAATGTGACTTACAATACATCATGAATATTGTCATCTTAGACCACTGTTACATTTTCTTTCATTAGAAGTGGACCTGTCGTTCTAATGTCTTCAGTTTCCCAATATAAACCAAGTAGAATGTCTGAATCTGTTTAGAAAATACAGTTGACCCATCCCACCATTCGAAAACGTGTATTTCTAACGGCTCTAGTGCCATCCAGATCAAGTCAGTTGTGAGCGCTTTCTTTTCCTTGACTGCCCACGCTTAACAGGGGACACCTCAGATACTAAAATTGGGCTAGAGAGAAGTCCAGAGCCAGCCTTTTCTACCAACATTGAGCCAGGCAACCCTGGATCAAAGGATATTCCCTGCTTTCCCTCTCCATCATCCCCTGGCATCACATTTGTGGCAAAAAGAAAGTTCTGTTTCCTGCTGGGTCCTGGCCAAGAACAACAAATCTCGGGGCTGTACAATATCTCGATCTCTGGCTGACAGATCACAGCTGCCAGAGTGTCATCTCAGCAGGGCTGGAGAAGGCAATCTATGATGAGACCAATGAGGAAGATCCCCATCCGTTTGACAATGGTAATATCAGTCTGTCAAGAAGTGAGATGGAAGCGGGACTTGGGTTAAGCATCTCGCTTCTGCCATGGCCATTTTTACCCCCACAGCTTGATTTTCGTTTAAGGTGCTTCAAACTTTTGCAAAATTGTATTTTTGGATGTGGACAGCTGTCTCTCTGTCACAGGAGCTGTCCACACTGTGGTACTGAACACCCACCTGTAGCCAGCAGTTGCTTACTTACAGTTATCCTTCATAATGAGAATCTTCTGGAACATCTGTACCACCATTCACAGCTGAGAAATGGACTTTAGGAAGCCCTCAGGTGTATTAGTCATTCTGGGTTTAAGAACCAATGACCAAGTGATTTCTGAAGATTTAGTCCTTGTGGCCCCTTGATAGGTCTGCAAATATACCTGTATACACCACATTGTAGTGCCACCTGCTGTTCAGTTTGAGAATTCCATGGCCCTTTGATAGCTGTGTTCTTCACTGCCAAGAAAGAGAGCACTGCTATCACTGATATTTGAGTGAGGACTGAAAAAATATAATTTTTTTTTAATCTGCACGTGAAGGTTTTGTCATGACGTTGTTACAGTCCTTTCAGCTTGCCTTCCTGCAGTCCTGTTCACCTGTGAATTGGACACAGTTTTATTTATTTGTTGCATTTGTACCCCACATTTTCCCACCTCTTTGCAGGCTCAATGTGGCTTACATGGTACCGTAAAGGCGTTCGCCCAGTCCAGTAGGAACAAATACAGTGTGCTGTATGATAGGATAAGGTTCATGTGTTACAGACACATTTGGGAATCGTACGATAAGGTTCAGATGTTACAGACACATTTGGAAACATAGAGATGAAGTTATGTTATGTCCATTCTGAGCTTTGGTTTTGTTGTGTAGCAGGATCCTGGCATTTAAGTTGGGTCCGTAGGGTATGCCTTTTTGAATAGATTGGTTTTTAGTGGTCTCCGGAAGTCTAGGTGGTCATAATTTGTGGTGCACCTGCTTTTTGCAGGCGATGACCGGGAAGGGAACTAATAGGGTTTTCTTTTTCCGTTTTTCTCTTACAGCGGGAACTGAAGGAACAGCTTCAAGCTTTGCAGGACAGTGAATCTGGGCATACAGAGGCATTGCATCTCCTCAAACGTCAGCTGGCTGAGACCAAGGTAAGCTCAAAGGAGCAGCCTCCTGCATCTGCAGCCTGCAGTGCTTAAGTTTGAAAAGCAGGCATGGATTTTGATAATTTCACAATAAGATCTGCTGAAATAGAATTAAGAACCTTTCAAAATATCACCAACTACCTAATATGACTTAGATGTTATGAGGGGCAGTTTTTCAAATTGGGATGTCAGGTCAGAGTTTACAGGAACTTTTCCCTGTGAACTTTCCATCAGTTCTCAAAAGGAAAATGTGAGCTTTCTTTCCCTGTAGAAAATTACCTGTGCCTGTTTTTCTGTAGGTATTATTTTCTGGCCAAAACAACATGCTGCCTTATTTTGAAAGTACAAAGTATACATGCGTTTGCCTCTTCCAACCTAAATCCCATCCTGGGAACACTTCCAAGGAACTACGGGGTAGATATTCAGCTGATGGCTGTGAACATTTTTTAGCCAGCAGCGGTGTTATTCCCAGATATTCAATACCCAGCCATGTCTGGGCACTGGCATTGAATATCTGGGTTTATGCGCCCAGCTATCTCTTATGCGGTTAAGCGCAATATTCAGCGACACCGCATAAAGATAGCTCTATGTATTATGAAGTCCGATATGGCTGCTTAACTTAACTTAACTGCATAAGTGCAGACTCCTCCCCTGGACCGCCCACCAAATGGCCGACTTTCACGTTGGTGGTCTGCGGTGATATTCAGAAGCACTAATTGGTTAACTGCCACTGAATTGCAATGGATAGCCCCACATGAAGAAACAAATTTTGAAAATAGCCCCCCTCCTCTTCTTCGATCCTTCCTGTTCTTTTTTTTAACAGGTTGGGCAGCTCCTTTTTTCTTTTCAGGGTTAGGGAAAGGTACCTAGTTGAAGGGGTGAATATTTCCCGAAGAAGTCACTAGACCACCAGGGCAGTAGTAAGGTAAAGGGAAGGGGGTGACGGGGTATGTGACAGGGGGGGAGGGAAAATGTGCCAGGGGGCGGAGCGAGGGCCTGATAGGGGCGGAGCAAAGGCATGGAAGGGGGTGGGGTGTGAAAGTGGGTGGGTGTGTGGTGGGGCGGGGCATGTGTCCTTTTTGGGGGACAAAATATGGTAACCCTAAGTGGCAGGAGGTTGTACCTTTTGATCCTGCTGCTCTCTGCTTCTTCAGCCGGTAACACCAGTGGGCTTAGAATGTCAGAACAGGCACTTCTTGTATTCTCGTGAGAAATAGGTTTCAAACTGTCCCAAAGAAGCAGAAAGCCGTGAGAGCAAAGGCACAATCTCCCACTGCTGTCCAAGGTAGAAGGGGGCTGGAGCTAGGCCAAAGGGGGGTTGCAGCTTGGAAATGCCACATCATTTGTTTTTTCTTGACATGAATATGCCAGTAAACCTCTATTTTTCTGATTCTGGTAAAGCACCTAATTGCCTCAAAAATAAACCTCTAAAATTCCAAAAGTGAAACCACTATGATCAGAAGCCCTGCGTGTGGGTTGTCTTCATCCTTTTTCATTAGGATGCTGCATAGAGCCACATACCATGAAGCTTCTGGTTGTGTTCTGTGTGAATGAAAGAATGTGACAGGGTATCAGTATGTAATGAATCCTAGCACTAATGAGCTTGGACTTCAGATTTTCATTAATTGTTATAGCTGACAGGAGAATAAAAGGTGACACAGAGTCAGTAATTAAGGTGCAGGGAGAATTTTCCAAGCTATTTGCCCAGGCACTCTTAATCCAGTTTAGGGAGAAAATTATCAGTGTGGGCTACCTTTAGGACATGTTATTTTACTGTTAACCTCAGTTATTAGTAACTAGGTCTCATGGCATAAAATGGGATCTGTGGTAAAATAACCCTTCTTTCACATTGATAACTTCCCCCTTATTGTGAAGAGTTTTAGTCTCTGGTAACCAGAGCTGATATTGTGATGTCATAATGCCATTCCACCAATGCCTAAGAGCCAGCCTTATCAGTGATGTCACAGTGGCTTGATTGTCCTATACTTGGCTCACTTTCCCCCCTTAGTGTGAAGAGTTTGTCTCTGGTAACCAGAGCTGATATTGTGATGTCATAATGCCTCATTCCACCAATGCCTAAGAGCCAACCTCATCAGTGATGTCACAATGGCTTGATTATTCTAGACTCACTTTTATTACATTATAGCAGTGACTTCCATTTCTAGAGACATTTCTTTATTCTTTAAATGGGGACATTATCAACATGTTCTCATTGCATAAAATGGGACTTGTGCTTAAACAATACGAGTTGTGATAAAATAATTGATCTTAACAGTAGCCCACATTGATAAATCCCCCCCCCCCCTTAAAGTTTGTACAGGGTTCCAGAGCATGGGTGCTTTTGGCCAGATTGAGGTAAATTATTTAGGATAGGTTTCAAGAATAACTTGGTGATTTTAATCTATGCAGTATATTTTCCAGTAAAGTTTGCCCGTACTTAGAGCAGATATGAAAATCTGGTCATACTTTGTATCCAGGGTGATTTTCAAAGTGAAAATAGAAATGTACACAGTAATATAGTAAATGACAGCAGATGAAAACCAGTATGGTCCATCTAGGCTGCCCAGTAAGGTGGCTAGAGTTGTACCTGACACTCTGCAAACTAAACCCCTCTGTGCCCTTGTTTGGGATTGTACCTGTTGCTCTGTGCAGTTTATATCCTCCTATGCCTTATTCAAAGTGTGACGTTCTTTTAAGTTTTTCTGTGATTCCCTCCTCTTGCTATGTTAATTCAAACTTAATATATCACCTTTTCGTGCAAAGCAGGTCAAAGCAGTTTCCAATCATAAAAACAAAATTGAGGAAATGAACTCCAACAATGCTATTTACAGATCTTCTGTAATCCGCCCCTTTCTTTCCGAGCACTCTACCAAAACCCTCATCCACACCCTTGTCACCTCTCGTTTAGACTACTGCAATCTGCTTCTTGCTGGCCTCCCACTTAGTCACCTCTCCCCTCTCCAGTCGGTTCAAAACTCTGCTGCCCGTCTCATCTTCCGCCAGGGTGGCTTTACTCATACTACCCCTCTCCTCAAGACCCTTCACTGGCTCCCTATCCGTTTTCACATCCTGTTCAAACTTCTTCTACTAACCTATAAATGTACTCACTCTGCTGCTCCCTAGTATCTCTCCACACTCGTCCTTCCCTACACCCCTTCCCGTGCACTCCGCTCCATGGATAAATCCTTCTTATCTGTTCCCTTCTCCACTACTGCCAACTCCAGACTTCGCGCCTTCTGTCTCGCTGCACCCTATGCCTGGAATAAACTTCCTGAGCCCCTACGTCTTGCCCCATCCTTGGCCACCTTTAAATCTAGACTGAAAGCCCACCTCTTTAACATTGCTTTTGACTCGTAACCACTTGTAACCACTTGCCTGCTTAGACCCTCTAAACATTAATACTGCAAAATGGTAGCAAGCTGTAAACCAATGGTAGCAAGCCTCACCAATCTAATGCATTTTTTTGAGGGGGTAAGCAAACATGTGGACAATGGGGAGCCGGTTGATATTGTATATCTGGATTTTCAGAAGGCGTTTGACAAAGTGCCGCACGAAAGACTCCTGAAGAAATTGCAGAGTCATGGAATCGGAGGTAGGGTATTATTATGGATTAAGAAGTGGTTGAAAGATAGGAAGCAGAGAGTAGGATTGCGTGGCCAGTATTCTCAGTGGAGGAGGGTAGTTAGTGGGGTCCCGCAGGGGTCTGTGCTGGGTCCGTTGCTTTTTAATGTATTTATAAATGACCTAGAGATGGGAATAACTAGTGAGGTAATTAAATTCGCCGATGACACAAAATTATTCAGGGTCGTCAAGTCGCAGGAGGAATGTGAACGATTACAGGAGGACCTTGCGAGACTGGGAGAATGGGCGTGCAAGTGGCAGATGAAGTTCAATGTTGACAAGTGCAAAGTGATGCATGTGGGTAAGAGGAACCCGAATTATAGCTACGTCTTGCAAGGTTCCGCGTTAGGAGTTACGGATCAAGAAAGGGATCTGGGTGTCGTCGTCGATGATACGCTGAAACCTTCTGCTCAGTGTGCTGCTGCGGCTAGGAAAGCGAATAGAATGTTGGGTGTTATTAAGAAGGGTATGGAGTCCAGGTGTGCGGATGTTATAATGCCGTTGTATCGCTCCATGGTGCGACCGCACCTGGAGTATTGTGTTCAGTACTGGTCTCCGTATCTCAAAAAAGATATAGTAGAATTGGAAAAGGTACAGCGAAGGGCGACGAAAATGATAGTGGGGATGGGACGACTTTCCTATGAAGAGAGGCTGAGAAGGCTAGGGCTTTTCAGCTTGGAGAAGAGACGGCTGAGGGGAGATATGATAGAAGTGTATAAAATAATGAGTGGAATGGATCGGGTGGATGTGAAGCGACTGTTCACGCTATCCAAAAATACTAGGACTAGAGGGCATGAGTTGAAGCTACAGTGTGGTAAATTTAAAACGAATCGGAGAAAATTTTTCTTCACCCAACGTGTAATTAGACTCTGGAATTCATTGCCGGAGAACGTGGTACGGGCGGTTAGCTTGACGGAGTTTAAAAAGGGGTTAGATAGATTCCTAAAGGACAAGTCCATAGACCGCTATTAAATGGACTGGAAAAATTCCTCATTTTTAGGTACAACTTGTCTGGAATGTTTTTACGTTTGGGGAGCGTGCCAGGTGCCCTTGACCTGGATTGGCCACTGTCGGTGACAGGATGCTGGGCTAGATGGACCTTTGGTCTTTCCCAGTATGGCACTACTTATGTACTTATGTACTTATGTACTTATGTACTTAATTTGAATTCACAGTCCAAGACCCCTTCAGGGCAACTGAACTACTTAAGCCCCAGCCCTGGCTATTAACAAGTGCAGGCCGAAGTTGTTTCTTTAAACGTCTGCAGTAACAAAGGCTGGAATTGGGGCCTTTGTTGTACAGCTGCTGATTACTCAGAGATAGAAAAGCTAGCTATATTCTAGAAAGCAACAAAAATCTCTATAGACTGTTAAGCAATTTTGCAATTTGGAAAAAGAGCAATTGGTAAAGAAAAGAAAAACTTAAGCAATTGTCAGAAGCTCATGATTAGCCAATGACAGAAAGTGAATCATAGAAGGTTGCAAGCGACGTGACCACATCACACCGTTTTTGCAAAAACGTCATTGGCTGCCGGTACAATACAGGGCTAAATTTAAAACTCTATGTCTGATCTTCAAGGCCCTAAACGGAAATGGCTCAGAGTATCTGAAGAATAGGATGATCCTCCATACACCGCCAAGGACACTAAGGTCCTCCCAAGGACTTTCACTAACTACACCATCTCCAAAAGACATTACACGATGTGATACCTGCAAGCGAGCCTTCTCCAGAGTAGCCCCCACACTCTGGAATGCATTGCCTGAAAGGCTCCGCTTAGCACAAGACTGTCTCTACTTCAGGAAGCCGGTGAAAGCTTGGCTCTTCAACCAAGCCTTTAACGGAAGAAGTAACTAACTTGTTTGTCTCACTCACACACACAAGGATTGACTTGGGCTGCACATACTGCAGCGGGACATGTTTATCCACTCCTACCCTACGAGATAATATTTAACCATCTTTCTGACCTCACGTGCAACTTTCTTAAAATCAATCACCTTACTTTCTAATTCTTCCTACTTTCTTACTCATCTATATGTTACAACTTTGCCTTACCCTTCACTACCAGTTATAATGTTCTAGTACATATTGTGTTGTCATTGCAAGTAGTATACAATGCCATACTTTGTTGTTCGAATATTTTTTTACTGCTCTAATTGCCTCCTGCTCATGTTTGATCTATTCTTACTGTACACCGCCTTGAGTGAATTCCTTCAAAAAGGTGGTAAATAAATCCTAATAAAGCAATTTATTTTTGAGCAACTAATGAAGAGACAAACTTTAAGCAGCCAGAACATAAGAGGCAGAAAGAGAATTCAAGCTGCCAGAAACTGCAAAAATTTAGCAATTTATCCAGACGGCTTCTCCCACTGCACTTCTGCCCCAGTACCTCACCTTATGCAGTTAAGTACAATATTCAGCCGTTAACTGCATAAGCTGAACCGCCCAATTTAAACAGTTACCTTATGCCATAAAGGGCTGAATATGGGCACCTCAATGCATAAGTGCCAACTCCATTTCCAGAATGCCCATAAGTTAGCCAGCCTCGGCGCAGATGCTAACTTCGAATATTCAGCGTCGCTAACCGGTTAATTGGCACTGAATATCATCAGCCAGAGACAAGCGATTTAAGGGGACAGGAGCCTCTCCTGCCTGCTTTAATCCTTTTGACCATTGCCCGGAGGGAGGTTAAGCCAAGGCAGGCTTTTGGTGGGATATGACCTGGGCAGCTGTACAAGGTGGCATGCGTGAGGGGTGTTTCTGTGCAGGTCTCTTACCATCCCACTGCCTTGTCCTTCCACATCTTGTGGCCAGTAGGAAGGAAGGGGGTTGGGGAATAATGGGGAGACTGAAAAGATGTTGTACTGGAGTCACTCCACTGCTAAAGAAGGAAGTGCTATGTTTATCGTTTATTCATTTACTAGACCGTCGCTTATTACAAAAGTAAATCAGAACGGTTTACAATTTAATATAACATTAAAAACGGTGGATAAACATACTCTGAAATCCATTTATGATAGGAAAGCACAGCAAAAGACATTCTATTAATAACATTCTTACAAATTTCTCAGGCTATAATCATAAAAACATGTAATAAAATAAAAAAATCTAAAAAAAAAATTCTTTTTTCTATTTTATGTTTTCCTCCTTTCTTTCTCCCTCCTATTTCCTTCTTTTCTCCTTTGTTTTTATTTTAAACATTATTTTCAAATGACTCTCGAAAAAAAAATATGTTTTTAAAATTTTACAAAAATGAGTATAAGAATCTTCAAACCTAAGTTCTTTAGGAAGACAATTCCAAAATGTAGGGGCAAGGAAAAAGAATGCAGATGTTCGCATTGATTCCCACCTAGCTTTAGATGGAGGTGGAATTACCAATCTGTTGTCTGTCAATGACCGAAGTGTCCGAGTTGGTGTATAAGGAATAGTAAGATTAGACAGATATGATGGACTAGCTGAGTAAAAAGCTTTATGTGTTAGTATCAATAGAAATCAAACAAAATAAAACATGGAAAAGAAAATAAGATGATACCTTTTTTATTGGACATAACTTAATACATTAGTATCAGAACTTTATCCTAGCTTCTATTGGAAGTCAGCAGTTGCCTCCGCGAAAGGGGTGGCATTTTCAGCATTTGCACTTTAGAGCTGGCTGTGCTTAAAGTGACTCCCCCAGGATCACAGAGAGAGAGGAAATGACTCCCCTAGAATCACATAGATAGTGGTGATGTACTGGGGGGTGGTGGATCAAATACTTATTTCCCTCTGCAGAATGCAAATAAATTCATATACTTTCCACAATGTGATTTTCCGGATTTAATTTGTGATGTGCTATCTCTCACTGTTACCAATAACCTACCCTTCAATTATGGGCTGCTCATGTCTTTGTCAGTGGGCAAACTTACAAAATCAGCAAGGGATCAAATACTTATTTCCCCCACTGTAGATAGTGGTGATGTACTGGGGGGTGGTGGATAAATTGACTCTTGCAGGGTTACACAGGGAAGAATTATGACACTTGTGTTTTTGTATAAATAAAGAGGTCCATCTGTTACTCATGCTGAATTTTTTGGCCCTGGCCTTTTTTTTTTTTTCATACAGTCATCGGCAAAGATCCTGAGGGCCACCATTGGGGAAGCCTTTGAGCGGCTGCACCAGCTCTTGCGGGAGCGTCAGAAGTCCATGCTGGAGGAGCTGGAGGCCGACACAGCTCGCACCTTGAATGACATTGAGCAGAAAATCCAACGGTATAGCCAGCAACTTCGCAAAGTGCAGGAGGGAATGCAGATCCTTCAGGAGAAGCTGAGCGAGGTGGACCAGCACACCTTCCTGGCAGGCATTGCTTCCCTGTCTGAGAGGTACAGGAAGTCTTTCCCTAATGCTGCCTGGTGCTTACAGGGTTACTGCAGGGCCAACCAGGCAGAAAACAGTTAAGCTATCAAGCTCTGTTTTTTATTTTCATTCATCACCAAGCAAAAAAAAGAAATCTATCGCCCATTATTCAGCTAAGCACTGACTGTCTCTGCCTAAATTAGACCCAGATATTCAATTCCAGGCCATGTCTGAGCACCAGCATTGATTGTCCAGGTCTCGCTGAACATATGGTGGCTGCTGGGAACTGGGCCGCTGAGAGACTGAGCTTGGCCCAGGGCAAGCCCCCCCCCCCCCCCCAATTGCTACTGCTGTCGCCTCCCTCTCCTGCTCCCAGGCCGCCGGTGCCGCAGTCCCCAATCCCCACCTACCTACCCTCAGCTCCCTTCTGTCTGCCATCCGACCAACTTCATTTAAAAAAGCAAAAACAAAATCTCGAAATCGGCAGCGCAGCGCCTTCTGTGTGAAAGTGGCAGATCGCCTCGGGTGGGCCTTCCCCAACTGTGTCCTACCCTCGTGGAAATAGGAAGTTACATCAGAGGAGGGCGGGACACAGTGAGGGAAGGCCCGCCCGAGGCGATCTGCCGCTTTCACACAGAAGGCGCTGCGCTGCCGATTTCGAGATTTTGTTTTTGCTTTTTTAAATGAAGTTGGTCGGATGGCAGACAGAAGGGAGCTGAGGGTAGGTAGGTGGGGACTGCGGCGCCGGCGGCCTGGGAGCAGGAGAGGGCGAGACCTCCTTGGAGTCCCGGGCTGGGGAATTTTGCCCCCCCACCTCTCTCTCTGCAACCCTGGCTGGGAATTGTGTGGATTCAGTCGGGACCTGTATATCTTGCCTCTCTAACTATTCTGTACATTCCCGTTCACTAAATAATAATGGACTGGTCTTCCCCATCCTTCAAAAGCTAGATGGGAATCTACAAGGGCAAGCACCTTTTACTTTCTTGCACCTGCGCTTTGGAACTCTCTCCCAGAATACCTCTGGTTGGAATCTTCCCACTTGTCCTTTCTTGCCTGTCTGAAGACTTGTTTCAATTAGCATTTAATACATGATGACGGACAGTCCCTGCAATGGGGGAGTCAATCTTCTCACCCTGTAAGGTAGAATGCTGTGTGCATGCAGGGTGGATGTTCTCTGCGAGAGTGTGTGAGCGACATGGATATATATTTTTTTAACTTGTAGTGTTCCCCTTCCCTGTGCGTGGTGTGTGACTGCTTTTTCTTTCCTATCTATAAATGGCGTTTTCCTTCTTGTCTTTGATTTTCTCTTAATTCTCTTGTTGTAGCAAGCCTGTAAACTTGACTGTCTAGCAGTGGCTGGGAAATTCTGATCTGGAATATGTTATTAATAATCAGTTACTCATCAGGCTGGCCCTTCCCATCCAGCACTGCTGGTAACTCCCACCCACCCACCTTCTCTGAGTGGAGGAGTAGCCTAGTGGTTAGTGCAATGGACTTTGATCCTGGGGAACTGAGTTCGATTCCCACTGCAGCTCCTTGTGACTCTGGGCAAGTCACTTAACCCTCCATTGCCCCTGGTACAAAATAAGTACCTGAATATATGTAAACCGCTTTGAATATAGTTGCAAAAACCTCAGAAAGGTGGTATATCAAGTCCCAGTTCCCTTTCCCTATTTGAGATTCTAGATGGAATGTGGCTACTATTGAGATTCTGTTGCTACTATTTGAGATTCTACATGTAGAAGCCTGCCCTTGCAGATCAGCAAAGCAGCCGCGTAGGCTTCTGTTTCTGTGAGTCTGACATCCTGCACGTACGCGGCCACGCAGGCTTCTGTTTCTGTGAGTCTGACGTCCTGCACATACGTGCAGGACGTCAGACTCACAGAAACAGAAGCCTGCACGGCCGCATTGCTGATCTGCAAGGGCAGGCTTCTACATGGAATGTTGCTAGTGGAGGAGTAGCCTAGTGGTTGGTGCAGCGGACTTTGATCCTGGGGAACTGGGTTCGATTCCCACTGCAGCTCCTTGTGACTCTGGGCAAGTCACTTAACCCTCCATTGTCCCTGGTACAAAATAAGTACCTGAATATATGTAAACCGCTTTGAATGTAGTTGCAAAAATCCCTTTCCCTTATGACATCACAATATCAGAAGTGAGCCAAGTATCGGGCAATCAAGCCATTGTGACATCACTGATGAGGTTGGCTCTTATTGGTGGAATGAGTGGAGGAGTAGCCTAGTGGTTAGTGCAGCGGACTTTGATCCTGGGGAACTGGGTTCGATTCCCACTGCAGCTCCTTGTGAATCTGGGCAAGTCACTTAACCCTCCATTGCCCCTGGTACAAAATAAGTACCTGAATATATGTAAACCGCTTTGAATGTAGTTGCAAAAATCTCAGAAAGGCGGTATATCAAGTCCCAATTTCCCTTCCCTTCCCTAACCATTTATAAGTTCACAGGTCTCCACTGATGTTCCAGCTGTCACAGGGGCTCATCTGTGTCCAGACTTTTTCCCTGTGTTTTGTTTATGTGTTGTGGGTTCCAGATTGGTCTTGGAAAGTGCAGGAGATCGCCAGCTACAGTGTCATTGTAGGGCACCCAAATTAGAAAACCAGTTGCACCAAACAGCAGCAGGGCTGTGGCATGTGAAAACCATTGTAGCCTCCCGACAGCTCTGTCGCAGCTAAAGCAGCATAGCAGGCCACATGTTGGGTTTTAATTCAAAGGCTTTGTACTTTAGGTGCAGCTCAGATGGGAACATGCGGAGCCGCTGCTGCTGTGGCTTGCCGGAAACCCTTTCCTGAATGGAAATCTAGCCCGTGTTCTGTGCAGAAATGCATGCACCCCACATGAACAGCTGACCTGCTGCACATTTTAATTGCAGAAGCTGTGTGTTCAGCGTGAGGGTGATGCACATCCTTGGCTGTATGTGAAGGATCCTCTCTTCTTGCAAAGATTTATGCCACACTGTGCTCCTATAATTACAGCGGTAACCCCAGCACGCAGCAGCACTGCGTAAAAAAAAGAACATTGTTCTTTATCTTCCACTCTGGCAGTTAAGGAACCGCTTGTTCTGCAGACTACGCTCTCGCTAGGAACTTCATTCACTGCAAAATTAGTATCTGCTCTCCCGAATTCAATGCACAGTTTTACACTCTTCCGACTCAAGCTAACATGGGACCTGCCATCTGTGCATAGTTCCTTTCCAATTAATGCTTGGATTATTATTCATGGCTGCTACAGTTCTTGCAGTCACTGCGGCTGGAACAGATTCAGTCTACACTGTCTGTCACCATGTCGCGATTCACCCATGAGCAAAGGAAATATGCTGACACAAATTAGCATAGCAGCTGCACCCAGGAAGCGCAACCAAGGACATGAGCCTGATTAGTAAAATTAATCTCTTGAATGAATTAGTAGGTGCCTAATTAGGAAGTTAACGAAGCACAACCTGTAAGGCTTTTACTGGAGAACAATTTGCACAGCCCTTAGCCCTGGAGGGCTGTGCAAATCTGCAACTCCTGCACCAAGATCTGAGCGGAGGGGGTGAATGTGCCCTTGGGCCCCAACGCTCAAAACTCCAGCGCCGGAACACCGCAGTAGAACAACTCCCTAATGCTCAACGCTAATGATATGCAAATATATGCATGCTGTTAGCGATGGGCATGAGGGAGTTCAGGGGGAAGATTGTGCCTAGTGCATGCATTCAAGAGTTAGGCGGCAAGCACAGCTGTTCTGCACATGCGCCTGAGCTGAGGAGTGGAAACGGATTCTTGTTAGTGTTTTACAAAAGTTAGCACTGGCGAATGGAGCGGAGGCTATTCATCAGGGAACAGCTGTGGAAGTGCCCCTCCCCCCTCCATCACTTTGGATTCTCCCTTGCTGTAACTATCCTGCAAACAGAAAAATCAAAGCCCATCATTAAGGTCAGAATTAAGTGCCTGCATGTGCTGGAGTTTTGACATGTGCGCTCGTGATCCTGAGCCGCCCCCCCTCCCCAAGAGCTTGGGTCCCATGATAAATCTCTCTTAAGCCACCCTAATGCAGGGGCATAGCCAGACTTCGATGGGAGGGGTGTCCAGAGCCCGAGGTGAGGGGGCACATTTTAGCCCCCCCCCCCCCGGCACCACCGACCACCCCCCTTCCCGCCGCGGACCTTTGCTGGCGGGGGACCCCAACCCCCGCCAGCCGAAGTTGTCTTGGCCGCCGGCGTTGCTTGCTGAATGATCTGATCAAGTTTCTGTGCGTGCGTCTGATCAGATCATTCAGCAAGCAACACCGCGCAGCCGAGGAAAAAACTTTGGCTGGCAGGGGTTGGGGGTCCCCCGCCAGCAAAGGTACGTGACGGCAGCGGGGGAGGGTTGGCGGCGAGAAGGGGGGGTCGAGAGGGTCGCGGCAGGAGGGTCCAGGGCCCCATGGCCCCATAGTAGCTACGCCCCTGCCCTAATGCCTGCTCTCTGAGCTGGCGTTAGGTTTTCGGCATTAAGGGTGGGCTTATTGACTGCGCTGTTGTCTGAACATCAGAGGGAATAAGAAATGGCCTAGTTTGCCTACATTTACATGCTTTTTGCATTCTTGTCCGGTGAACACGTTGTTTATCACGGTAGGGCCTTATGAGCATTCTGCACCGGTAACTGCTCACTCCAGTAATGAAGGCATTTAAGTTTTGCTTGACTTGGATCCATTCTTTATATAGACGAGAGCAGTGGTTCCCAAACCTGTCCCTATCCAGTCAAGGTGTTAGGATATCCACAATGAATATGCATGAGATAAACCTG
The DNA here is from genome assembly GCF_901765095.1 of Microcaecilia unicolor. NCBI lineage: Eukaryota > Metazoa > Chordata > Amphibia > Gymnophiona > Siphonopidae > Microcaecilia > Microcaecilia unicolor. The sequence continues at coordinate 93,470,287 of NC_044043.1, read as the reverse complement.
CTGATGGCAGAGGCAGTGTTATTTGTTGATTACGTTTGTTTATTGCTGGTTGTCTTTCCATGACCATCTTCAGTTTTACAGTTTTTATTCTGATGGATTTTTTTTGTGTTTGTTTGATTTTTTTTTTTTTTTTGGTTTATTGTGCTGTTTTCAAATGACATTTTATCATTTTTATACATTCTTTGTACTGTGATTGCTGCATTGTTACCCACTCTGTAAATCTTTTTTTGTCAAAAAAGTGGGATGTAAATCTTAATTTAAATTAATCCACGGTACCGAGTCATCCATCAGTTGTAAAAAACCAGAACTAATATTAAGTCAGGTTAGGACAGAAAGAGGGGTTCCAGTTTAAATAAAAGGAGTTCATCAAGAAACTGAGGGAGGGGAACTGAATTTGCTGCAGATGTTTTGGTGGGCTAACCCTCCTTTGAAAGTGAGTGGGAGGGATGGGGGGAAGGACTTGCTAATAACCAACATTTCTTTCCTGTCAGGTTAAAGGGAAAGATCCATGAAACCAACTTAACCTACGAGGACTTCCCCACGTCCAAGTACATGGGCCCGCTGCAGTACACCATCTGGAAGTCCCTCTTCCAAGACATCCATCCTGGTAAGGATTCATTGAAAGCAAGATCCTTCTGCAAGATAGAGAAGAAATTTCTCCGTGTTCCTGTTCAAGTGCTGAAAAGGGAACATCTAATACTACTGCTAAAAATGTATATAACAAGGTGGATGTAGCAGTGGCGTAGCTACGTGGGGCCTGGGCCCCCGTAGATTTGGCCCGGGGCCAACCCGCCGTTGCCTACCTTTGCCGGTGGTGGACCCCAACCCCCCGCCAGCCGAGGTCCTCTTCTTCCAGTGCAAAGCTTCGTTCAGTTTCTGAGTCTGACGTCCTGCACGTACGTTTCTGAACGAAGCCTTGCGCTGGAAGAAGAGGACCTCGGCTGGCGGGGGTTGGGGTCCCCCGCTGGCAAAGGTAGGCGGCGGTGGGGGAGGGTTGGCGGCGGGAGGGGGGTCGAGAGGGTCGTCGGCGGGGGGGGGGGGGGGGGGGGGTCAAAGTTTTTGGTGGTGGTGGTGGCGGCGGCACCGGGGAGGGGGGCTAAAATGTGCCCCCTCACCTCGGGCTCTGGACCCCCCTCCCGCCGAAGTCTGGCTACGCCCCTGGGATGTAGTGCTGTACGGGCATATAGAGAGAGGTTCCTTCTCTGTGGAGCTTACAGTCTAGTTGAAGAGATAGATTTGAAGAGGAAAAGGGTAGTGGTAGCTTTTGTGTTCAGTTGTAGAGTTTTGGTGATGTTTATTAGATTTTGAAAGGAAGGCAATGATATATATCTTTGTGATTAGCTGTGGAATTTTTTGACTCCATGGGAAAAGTGCTGATTAAGGGATTTAAAACCCATTGCTGTTTTCAGAGTTGGAAAGGAAATGTATTTTTCTCAGCTGTAAAATTGGCCACAGGTGAATAGGGCTATCTCTCACTGTCCCCCCACATGGTGTGATGTTGAAGCAATCCAGAAAATGGTTACTTGCTGGACCTCTGCGTTTGATCTGTTATTGTAACCTGAGGATCAGCGACTCAGACACAAGAACAGTGGGCACCTTGCTCGTACACCCTTAGGCTAATTTTCCCTCTCTTGCGGGGAGGAAAGAGAGGGGTTTGGTGGGAGAACGACATCCTGTTTTTCTTCTCCATTCCGTCCCTCCCCGATGTCGCTACAGGCATTCTCGGCACCTGCAGCGATTCCTTCTCGCTGTTCGTGCTGGCCCCGCAGGCTTCCCTCTGCCATGTCCCGCCCTCACTGACATCATTGCCTGTTTCCTGTCTGATGGAACGTGGCAGATGGAATCCTGCGGGGCTGGGCGCAAGCAGCAAGAATGAATCACTGCAGGCACCAAGGACACCTGTACCAACACCAGGTAGGGAAGGGGGTCAGAGACCGGAGTGCAGATGCCAGGACACTGCGGTGGAGAGGTGGGAAGAGAGCAGTTTGGCACTGCAGATGGGTGGGCCTGTGCCCACCCAAGCCCACCCATAGCTACGCCACTGGTTCTTATCCTGATGAGAGGCACTTGTATCACACGTGTAAAAGGCCATTCTTTAGCTGGGAGCGTGCAGAATCATGTGCAAGGCAATATTTACATGCGGAAGTGCACTGTGTCCCGTAAATGACGAGACAGAGTGGGATGGGCTTGAGTAGGCTTAAACGGCAACTCCAGCAGCTGGGACTTAATGACAGTGTCAGGCGGAATTCTACAGTCCGTTTCCCAGAGATGGCAAAGAAATATCAGGATCAAGTATTTTATATTTTATTTTATTTATTTCTGCAGAACATTTTATACCCCGCTTTATACCACTGAAAGCGGCCTCTAAGCGGCTTACAATGAACTGATAAAATGCAATGACAGTTGAGAGGGTAAAAGGAACAGAGGAAGAAGAGAAGGGAGGGGAAAGACTACTACTACTACTATTTAGCATTTCTATAGCGCTACAAGGCGTAGGCAGCGCTGCACAAACATAGAAGAAAGACAGTCCCTGCTCAAAGAGCTATGTAATAAAAGTGAGCCAAGTATAGGACAATCAAGCCATTGTGACATCACTGATGAGGTTGGCTCTTATTGGTGGCCTGAGGCATTATGACATCACAATATCACCTCTGATTACAAGAGACTACTACTACTACTATTTAGCATTTCTATAGCGCTACAAGGCATCCGCAGCGCTGCACAAACATAGAAGAAAGACAGTCCCTGCTCAAAGAGCTTACAATCTAATAGACAAAAAATAAATAAAGTAAGCAAATCAATTAATGTGAACGGGAAGGAAGAGAGGAGGGTAGGTGGAGGCGAGTGGTTACGAGTCAAAAGCAATGTTAAAGAGGTGGGCTTTCAGTCTAGATTTAAAGGTGGCCAAGGATGGGGCAAGACGTAGGGGCTCAGGAAGTTTATTCCAGGCGTAGGGTGCAGCGAGACAGAAGGCGCGAAGTCTGGAGTTGGCAGTAGTGGAGAAGGGAACAGATAAGAAGGATTTATCCATGGAGCGGAGTGCACGGGAAGGGGTGTAGGGAAGGACGAGTGTGGAGAGATACTGGGGAGCAGCAGAGTGAATACATTTATAGGTTAGTAGAAGAAGTTTGAACAGGATGCGAAAACGGATAGGGAGCCAGTGAAGGGTCTTGAGGAGAGGGGTAGTATGAGTAAAGTGACCCTGGCGGAAGATGAGACGGGCAGCAGAGTTTTTAACCGACTGGAGAGGGGAGAGGTGACTAAGTGGGAGGCCAGCAAGAAGCAGATTGCAGTAGTCTAGACGAGAGGTGACAAGGGTGTGGATGAGGGTTTTGGTAGAGTGCTCGGAAAGAAAGAGAGTCTAAAATGGACTGCGGAAGTCCAGACGCTGAGAGGCATCAGAGTAGCTGGAACAGCTCCCAACAAGGCACTGTAGTGAGATCCAGCCCGCACAGCCAAAGCGCGGAAGAAGCAGGCATGCAGCCTGGAAAGAGGAGGCGGTCACCGGAGGCAGAAGACAGCAGGCGATCAAAGCTGGCGGGGCCAACGGATCCAGCACCAGCACTGACGAGGTACAAGAGACGCGGTCCACCGGAACCAAAGGCAGCAACCCCTAGCATCAACTGGCGTCCCAGAAGGAAGCAAGTCCCCCACCAGATGCAGCAGTGCACAAGAGATCTCCCCGTCGCGAAGAAGACCTCGATGCCCAACTACCAGCTACAAGCAGCGCAGTAGACGAATGCGGGCTGGAGCAGTCCGATGGGAAGGCAGAAGGAGAGGAGAGCTGGTTCAAATCAACAGCAGGAAGGAGCCAACCAGCAGCCACACCGGCGCCCCGCCTCGTGAGGAGCCGGTCCCTGCACTCCCGCACCCAGCAACGGTCCATCGATGAAATCGAGTGCGCAGCCGGACCGCCGACACAGCGAGCAAGGGCAGAAAACTGCGCCCCCCCCCCCCCCAGAGTTCCTGTCCGAAACAGGTGCCGGGGAGAAAAGCAGACCACTGCGGTACCCAATGAAGCCGGTTTCTACAAAATTGGGGCAGCTCCGCGATGGTAGCTGGAGCTAATGGTTTTTTAGCCTGTTACTCGGCGGCCATTTTAGGACATTGTTGGTTTTAACCATGAATTGATGATGAGTGTGACTGTTGGGCAGACTGTGTGGACTATTTAGGTCTCTATCTGCCGTCATCTACTATGTTACTGTGGTGCTCATTAAAAAATAACAAAATAAAGTCATAAAGTGGCAGAAGGATGTTTTTCTCACCAAAACAGGTCTCCCGAAAACGTCCTATTTATTTATTTATTTATTTGTTGCGCTTGTATCCCACATTTTCCCACTTCTTTGCAGGCTCAATGTGGCTTACAATACATCATGAATAGTGGAAATAAGAGGAAGTAGACATTTAGTATTACGGAAGGATTTTGGGTTACATGATAATGAAAAACAAGAAACTAATATAACAAGAAAACATTATAAACATGATAGTAATACAGCAAGAGAACATAATAAAACGGTTTTGGTTACATGTGGGAGAGTTCACATGTGTTGATCTTTGTGGTATGTCCTGTCAAAGAGATGGGTCTTCAGTAGCTTGCGGAAGTCGGTCAGTTCATAGATCGTTTTTAGGTTGTGCAGCAGTGCGTTCCAGAATTGTGTGCTCAAATAGGAAAACGTTGATGCGTGCGTTAGTTTTTATTTTAGACCTTTACATTTGGGGAAATGAAGATTAAGGAATGTTCGAGATGATTTCCTAGCATTCCTGGGTGGTAAGTCTATCAGGTCTGACATGTAGGCTGGGGCATCGCCATGAATGATTTTTATGAACAAGAGTACATATTTTGAACGTGATGCGTTCTTTGAGTGGGAGCCAATGTAACTTTTCTCATAGGGGTTTAGCACTTCCATATTTTGATTTTCCGAATATGAGTCTAGCTGCAGTGTTCTGGGCTGTCTGGAGTTTTTTGAGTATTTGCTCTTTACAGCCAGCGTAGAGTGCATTACAATAGTCTAGATGACTGAATACCAATGATTGTACCAGATTACGGAAGACAGTCCTTGGGAAGTATGGTCTTATTCTTTTTAATTTCCACATTTGCCCTGGATGTTTTTACAATGTTCCATTATCGCAGAAAAATTTCCAAACCGTAAGCCCTTCTCTACTTCTGCCCAGAACACACCGCCAACATGCTCTCTTGAGATTTCCATGAACTGAATAGAAAAACATCTTAGAAATAAGTTTCAAAAACAGCAATTTGGACATGTGTAATTTTAAGCGTCATCAGAATTTTCCTAATTACATCTTTACCTCCCTCCCCCCCCCCTCGACAAACTGTGAGCAAGTGCAAAGTGATGCATGTGGGAAAGAGGAACCCAAACTATAGCTACACGATGCGAGGTTCCACATTAGGAGACACCGCCTAAGAAAAGGATCTTGGTGTCATCGTTGATACGTTGAAACCCTCTTCTCTGTGTGCAGTGGCGGCTAAGAAAGCAAATAGTATGTTAGAAATTATTAGGAAAGGAATGGAAAACAAAAGTGAGAATGTTATAATGCCTTTGTATCGCTCCATGGTGCGACCACACCTTGAATACTGTAAAAAAATATATAGCAGAATTAGAAAAGGTACAGAGAAGGGTGATGAAAATGATAAAAGGGATGGGATGACTTCCATATGAGAAAAGGCTAAAGTGGCCTGGGCTCTTCAGCTTAGAGAAGAGGTGGCTGAGGAGAGATATGATAGAGGTCGTCAAAATACCGAGGAGTGGAGTGAGTAAATACAAATTGATTGCTCACTCTTACCAAAAATACTAGGACTAGGAGGCATGCAATGAAGCTACTAAGTAGTAAATTTAAAACAAACCAGAGAAAATATTTCTTCACTCAACATGTAATTAAGCTCTGGAATTCATTGCCAGAGAATGTGGTAAAAGCAGTTTAGCTTAGCAGGGTTTAAAAAAAAAAGGTTTGGCTAATTTCCTAAAAGAAAAGTCCATAAGCCATTCTTAAGATGGACTTAGGAAAACCCACTTCTTATTTCTAGGATAAGCAGCATAAAATTTGTTTTACTGTTCTGGAATCTTACTTATGATCTGGATTGACCACTGTTGGAAACAGGATGCTGGGCTTGATGTCCTAGTATGGCAATGCTTATGTTCTTATTTTCTTGTCCATCATGACGTTTGGGCTGAGATTGAGTGGACATATATTCACATTTCATCTCCTTCTGTGCTCTTAATACCTTTTTATTTACTTTTTCCCAGTACCAGCTGCTCTTATGCTTGATCCTTCCACTGCCCATCATCGCCTGATTCTGTCTGATGACTGTACCATTGTGGCATATGGCAATCTGCACCCACAGCCACTGCAGGACTCCCCAAAGCGCTTTGATGTGGAGGTCTCTGTGCTGGGCTCTCAGGCCTTTGATGGTGGAGTGCACTACTGGGAGGTGGTGGTTTCCGAGAAGACCCAGTGGATGATTGGCCTGGCCCATGAGGCTGTGAGCCGCAGAGGGAGCATACAGATCCAGCCAAGCCGCGGCTTCTTCTGCATTGTCATGCACGATGGAAACCAGTACAGCGCCTGCACTGAACCCTGGACTCGACTCAATGTCAAAAGCAAGCTGGAGAAGGTGGGCGTCTTCCTGGACTATGACAAGGGCCTGCTCATATTCTACAATGCTGATGACATGTCCTGGCTGTACACCTTCCGGGAGAAATTCCCAGGCAAGCTGTACTCGTACTTCAGTCCTGGCCAGAGCCATGCCAACGGGAAGAATGTTCAGCCCTTGAGGATAAACATGGTCCGTATATAGAAGACTTGTACTGGGGATGCTAGCTCTTGCCAACCTAATTCCATGGACTCAGGAGGTTTCGTAGTGGTCCTAACTCCTATCTCCATTTGCCCTGCCCTCTCCTTTCCTGTTAGTGCAACCCCCCACAAGCTGTGACCTCTGAGACCACTGACCTGCCATGGAGAGACTTGTGAGTTCCAGTCCTCTCTGTAGACCAGAGGTTCCCAGATCTAGTCCTTGAGATCCCCAAATGGGCCTTGTTTTCAAGATAACCAAAATTATGCAAAATAGTTAGCCTGAAAGTATGCAAATATAGCTCATAAATTATTCAGTGCAAATATGCTGAGAACCAGAAGAGGTGGTAATGCTTGAGAACTGGACTCTGGAGCCAATGCTGTGTGTGAAAGGGGGGGGAGGGGAGGGGGCACCAACATCCGTGGAGGTGGTGAGAAAGAGGCCAAGTCCTTTCAAATGAGGCTGCTTTGACGATTGGGACTGGGAGCAAAGACGTAACCCAGTAGGATCAGGAACATAATGCACCATTGTCAGTGTCATGCATTAGGACCACACCCCACTCATGCTTAGGGTTACCATATGTCCGGATTTACCCGGACATGTCCTCTTTTTGAGGGCATGTCCGGGCAACCAGACGGGTTTTGCCAATCTGCCCCATTTGTCCGGATTTCTGGACAAACGGGCAGGCTGGTGGGCGGGCCATCCTATAGGACGGGCAGATTGCTAGCCTCCCTTCCCCTTACTTACTACTGCCCTGGTGGTCTAGTGACCTCTTCCGCCTTCGGGGCAGGAAAGAGCCCTCTCTTTCCTGCCCGGAGCGCTGCCCTGCATGCATCCTTCCTGTTGTTCTATCCTTGGAGCCGATTCAAAACGGCCGCCGAGAGTTGAAGTGACCTTGCGAGACTTCAGCTCTCGGCGTTCATTTTGAATCGGCGCCAAGATCACCAACAGGAAGGATGCGTGCAGGGCAGCGCTCCGGGCAGGAAAGAGGGGGCTCTTTCCTGCCCCGAAGAGGTCACTAGACCACCAGGGCAGTAGTAAGGGGAAGGGGGTGACGGGGAGTGGGGGGGCAACGGGGTATGTGACGGGGGAGTGGGAAAATGTGACAGGGGGCGGAGAGAGGGTGTGACGGGGCGGGGCGAGGGTGTGACGGGCAGGGTGGGGTGTGAAAGGGGGCGGGTATGTGGTGGGGACGGGGCATGTGTCCTCCTTTTTGGGGGACAAAATATGGTAACCCTACTCATGCTGCTCTAGCCCTGGCCCCCTCTCTCTCTCCCAAGTCTTCGGCTGTGGCATCCTTGTGGGCCTGCCTTCCTTGAGCCCCGTCAGATCCAGTCTGTCAACAGCCTCTCTGCTCCCGTACCTCCGGTATTATGGCCCTCCTGCTCTGCAGCACTGATCCTGGACACTGCGGAGGTGGGGATGGGAGTTGGGGGTCGGCCAAAAATCTGCTGCTGCCAGTGGGATTACACAGTTCTGTTTCGGGCGTCTGTGCTTGTCTGTCTTGCTTCAGTGTTTGTTATTGCTGTATTTAATGTTTGGGGTTTGGATGGTCACTGGGTTGATGTAACGAGATGAATTACATGTGTAATTTTGCTTTAAAGATACTGTCCTGTATTCCTTTATTTTAAGCATCTCGATGGAACTAGAGACTGTTACAGAAGCCTCGGGGCATAAGTGCCAGAGGTTATGATGGGTAACTCCATGACATCTGAACTCTGTCGTGCTGTGGCTGTTTTTAGAAGTCACTTTCCAAAGCTTGCTGGGATGGCATTAGAGTATCAGAATTTCACCAGCTTGCTTGAATGTTTTATAGCCACTTTGGACTAGATTCTATATGTCACGCCTAAAAAAAAAAAATCGGCGCCAAAACGAAAAGCGTATTCTATGAAGTACGCCTTAATGTAGGTGTACTTTATAGGAGTAGCCTAAATTTCCATGCAGTATATAGAATATGCTGAACGCCCTTCTGCGTTGACTTCATTTAGTTGCGGGCAGTTACGCCAAGTAAAACTTGGTGTAAATCCTAACACCTAAATTAGGCACAGATCTGGGTGTATTCTATAACACGTAAAGATTTTAGAAATGCCCATTCCACGTCCACGATCACACCCCTAAACTATGCGACTTAGAATTTACATGCATCACATTATAGAATACACTTAGACAGTTCTGTGTGTAAATTCTAATTAATGCCAGTGTCAGTAATTGCTAAGTGGCAATTATTGGTGCTGATTGGCTTGTTAACTAATTAAATTGTATGTGCAAATCCAGAATACGACTATTTCTGCACACAACCTAAGTTAGGGCAGCCAAGAGACACAGCGGGGATGGGGGCAGGACCCACACATACACACACACCTTGGCCATAGCGCCTCAACCCCCCACTCGGGCCGCCCCCACCCGCCCCCACCCGCCCCCTTACCTTCCTATGTGACTCAAGGAGGGACTGCTCCTCCCTTGGTCTGTCGTCTCCTGCTCCTGTGTGCCGGCACCTGGATGATTGCATTAGCGCGGTAACCCGGGTGACCTGGGTTATCGCATTAATATAATTATCTGAGTCCTGGCACACAGAAGCAGGAGAGCGACACTCAGAAGCAGGCAGGTAGGAAGAAGCTTGGAGACCAGGCTCCCCCTTGGATGCCGGGCCCGGGGAATTTTGTCCCCTCCTCTTGGCGGCCATGACTTGTCGAGCTATATAGAATCCAGCAATTTGTGTTTTAGGTTATCCCAAATGAATTATGCCTGAGAGACGTTTGCATATATCGGTCCTGTTCATAGACCCAACGTATGCGGCTGACTTATGCACACTGGTTAGGGGTATCCTGAAAACCAAACCAACTCTTCCTGAGGAGAACGTTTCTAGGGATTCATTTAGAAGAACTGTTCTACAGGTGTATAAATACTTGGGGGGAAATATTCAGTTGGCGTTAGTCAATGATTTTTTTCGCTGCAAGGCACCGGCATTGAATATCGGGGTATGTGCAGACAGCCTCTTCAGCTTTAAATGGTTATGTTTAACTGGCATTTACAATGACAGAACTGAGAATCATAAATGGGCGAGATTTAAAGAGGTTTGTCTTGTGAGGACGCTAATAGTGAAACGGAGGCTGTTGAGCAAACCAAACCATACCATATTGGATTAAGATAAGGGCTCTTGAATAGCTATGTTCTGGACAATAGATACCAGTTAAATTTGATATTAGTGTGGAGTGGAGTGGAGGAGTGGCCTAGTGGTTAGGGTGGTGGACTTTGGTCCTGGGGAACTGAGTTCGATTCCCAGCACAGGCAGCTCCTTGTGACTCTGGGCAAGTCACTTAACCCTCCATTGCCCACCGCATTGAGCCTGCCATGAGTGGGAAAGCGCGGGGTACAAATGTAAAAAATAGTTAAAATTGATATTAAAACTGCAAAAAAAGATAAAAAGAAAATAGAATATAAAATTTCAAGTTAACTATGGGAGGTGTTTCAGACTGATGAAAACTTGCCCAGCATTCATTTTGCTAATTACACCACTGAGAGCCGAGCATCTGAAGTCTTTTCCTCCGTTAAGCAAACACATTTAAAATAAATAGGAGAGTGTGATATTTGCGTAGTTAAGTTTAACTGGCAAACGTAGAACTGCTATTTATAGTTTGAAACTTATCCGGTTAACTGTATATTACTACTACTACTACTTATCACTTCTATAGCGCTACAAGGCATACGCAGCGCTGTACACGATACATGAAAAGACAGTCCCTGCTCAAAGAGCTCACAGTCTAAATATGGAATGTTGCTAGTGGAATAGCAACATTCCATGTAGAATCTCCAATAGTAGCAACATTCCATGTAGAATCTCAAGTAATAGCAACATTCCAGAATCTCAAATAGTAGCAACATTCCATGTTCCACTGCACTAACCACTAGGCCACTCCTCCACTAGCAACATTCCATCTAGAAGCCTGCCCTTGCAGATCAGCAACGCGGCCGCGCAGGCTTCTGTTTCTGTGAGTCTGACATCCTGCACGTATGTGCAGGACGTCAGACTCACAGAAACAGAAGCCTGCGCGGCCGCGTTGCTGATCTGCAAGGGCAGGCTTCTACATTACTACTACTAGTACTACTACTTTTCACTTATATAGCGCTACAAGGCATACGCAGCGCTGTACACCATACATGAAAAGACAGTCCCTGCTCAAAGAGCTCACAGTCTAAATATGGAATGTTGCTAGTGGAATAGCAACATTCCATGTAGAATCTCAAGTAATAGCAACATTCCAGAATCTCCAATAGTAGCAGCATTCCATGTTCCACTGCACTAACCACTAGGCTACTTCTCCACTAGCAACATTCCATGTAGAAGCCTGCCCTTGCAGATCAGCAACGCGGCCCCGCAGCCTTCTGTTTCTGTGAATCTGACATCCTGCACGTATGTGCAGGACGTCAGACTCACAGAAACAGAAGCCTGCGCGGCCGCGTTGCTGATCTGCAAGGGCAGGCTTCTACATTACTACTACTAGTACTACTACTTTTCACTTCTATAGTGCTACAAGGTATACGCAGCGCTGTACACCATACATGAAAAGACAGTCCCTGCTCAAAGAGCTTACAGTCTAAATATGGAATGTTGCTAGTGGAATAGCAACATTCCATGTAGAATCTCCAATAGTAGCAACATTCCATGTAGAATCTCAAGTAATAGCAACATTCCAGAATCTCAAATAGTAGCAACATTCCATGTTCCACTGCACTAACCACTAGGCTACTTCTCCACTAGCAACATTCCATGTAGAAGCCTGCCCTTGCAGATCAGCAACGCGGCCGCGCAGGCTTCTGTTTCTGTGAGTCTGACGTCCTGCACGTATGTACAGGATGTCAGACTCACAGAAACAGAAGCCTGCGCGGCCGCGTTGCTGATCTGCAAGGGCAGGCTTCTACATTACTACTACTAGTACTACTACTTTTCACTTCTATAGCGCTACAAGGCATACGCAGCGCTGTACACCATACATGAAAAGACAGTCCCTGCTCAAAGAGCTCACAATCTAAACAGGACAGGCAAACAGACAGAACAACTAAGAGGTAAGGGAATTCAAGAGGTGGGGATAAAAGGGTACAGGGCAAGTGAGTAGTGGTTAGGAGTCAAAAGCAGTGTCAAAGAGGTGGGCTTTTAGCCTGGATTTGAAAACGGCCAAAGACTGGGCTAGACGTGCAAGCTCGGGAAGTCTATTCCAGGCATAAGGTGCAGCGAGATAAAAGGAACAGAGTCTGGAATTAGCAGTAGAGGAGAAGGGGACAGACAAGAGAGATTTATCCACAGAATGGAGTACCCGAGGGGGGGCGTAGGGAGAGACAAGAGCGGAGAGGTACTGGGGAGCGGTAGAGTGAATGCACTTATAGGTCAGTAAGAGAAGTTTGAATTGAATGCAGAAACGGATAGGGAGCCAGTGAAGTGACTTGAGGAGAGGGCTAATGTGAGCATAGCGACTCTAGCAGAAAATGAGTCGCGTAGCAGAGTTTTGGACTGATTGAAGAGGAGAGAGATGGCTAAGTGGGAGGCCAGTGAGAAGCAGGTTGCAATAATCTAGGCGAGAGGTGATAAGAGTGTGGATAAGGGTTCTGGTAGAGAGCTCAGAGAGGAAGGGACGGATTTTGCTGATGTTACAGAGAAAGAAAGGACAGGTTTTGGCAATCTGCGGAATGTGAGCAGAGAAGGAGAGAGAGGAGTCGAAGATGACCCCAAGGTTACGAGCTGATGAGACAGGGAGAATGAGAGTGCCATCCACAGAAATAGAGAAAGGGGGAGAGAGGAGAGGTGGGTTTAGGGGGAAAGATGAGAAGCTCGGTTTTACTGTCAACACCAATTATTGATTGTTAGTTAAATTAGCTGCTAATTGGCATGAAGTTATGCACGTAACTGCACTGTTGTATAACTTATGTACACTAACCATCAAATTGTGCACCCACATTTTTAAAGCAGGGGTCTGTGTCGCTTGAGATTATGGATACGGTTGATTTATTGGCGAAAAGATTGGGATTGGGGGAGTGGTGTTGGTCTAGGGAGGGGAATTTATTTGCACATCTCCTCAAAGCATTAGAAGAGGGTTAGTTGGTACAAGACGTGGATTGGCCTGGGAATAAGAGCTTCAGATGAAGATGAGGATCTGAGCACCTTGGCCACTCAAGCCATGGCCCAACCAATATTTTGTCTAACCCAGCGTTAGCTTGGTTGTGGGGGGGGGAGGGGGGGCTATTGGTGTGTTTGGCTGCACCAGCTAAAAAAGGTGTTATGCTGAATGGAGAGAGAGGTAGGACAGTAAATATTGTTTTAATTGTCATGTGTGTGTCTGGGGTGGGGAGGGGGGGGGGGTCTTAGGCCAAACATATGCAAATAATTTGTCTTTCCATGTTTCTGGCGTGTGTAGCTGTAACAAAGGCCTGATGGGATAGTACCTTGTTTTGACACCAGGTGGCAGCAAACAAATCCAAATCCTACCATTTCTTTTGAAGCCTGCTGCAGTGTGGACCCTGGAGGGGTGTGTGTTTTTATCTGAGCAGAGACAAATAACAGTCTCCCTGGACCAGTGAACTGGTTTAAATAGAAAACTCTACTCCAGGTACATACAACCAGTCATTAATACCTGCCTCTTTCTCCACGCATCAGACTCTCACTGTACTGTTAGTATCTTCATCTTCACGTTACGTGCTTGTACAACAAATGGAAAACAGATGAGGGCAGATAACGACAATCTGGACCATCCATACTGCCCACTTATCTTCTCTGCTTCCTCACTGATGAGTGGATGCATTTTGGTTAAGCAGCTCCCCTCCCTCCACATCAGTCTTCTGGGTTTGGCTGTAGACGTCTCAAAAGTGTTAAGAGTTCACATTCTGGGTGTGACAAAATGGCTCCCCTTCTTTCATCCACAGACTTGGGCATCTCTGTCTGCTGGTGGGGGGGGGGGGGGGGGGGGGGGGGGGAGTGTGTGTGAGGATGTCCCTGGAGTGTGAAGGTTGTTTAGGGGATGGGGGGTGTGGTTGGTGAGGGAGGGGGGGGGTCTTTCATGATGGTCTCACTCCTCTGCCTACTCCCTCCTCTTTCCCCTCCCACCATCCATCTACTCCAACCTTCCCCTCCCCCTTACTTTTTGGAAGCCAGTTCCTCTTAAGCAGTGTTGCCAGTCTCGCCCAATTGGGCTCCTTTCCGCAAGCCGCTGAGACTTTTTCACGCCGTGTGTGGGTGGCGGGATTTTGGGTGGCTTTTTTAAGCCCCACCGGCGTTTTTTTTTCGCCCACCACGGGGTTTTTTCCCTGCGGCTGCGGCCAGTATAAGCCCCACGGAGGCGGATTTTTAATGATGTCATTTGTATGCAAATGGCCTCATTAATATTTATTAATGATGTCATTCACATGCAGATTGACTTTGTGCGGGTTTTGGGGCTGGCTTTGGGCGTGACAAATTTTTTCCATCTGGCAACCCTGCTGTGTTTTTCTCTACTGTGGCTTGACCTGAACGCTCCTTCCTGCACTGCAGGGCTTTAGTTGTGATCCCTGCGGTGGCAGTGCCTGTGGTATCTTGCCTTTTTCTTCCTGTATTGCCTCTTACGATTCTTCAGAGAGGTTTGAGCATGCACAAATTAATCTTTGCAAACCCATGTCAAGATACCCAATGTACCTGAATACAACTCACCTCGAGCTACTATTGAAAAGGTGTGAACAAAATCCAAATAAATAAATAAAGCAGACAGACAGTCTTGTTTAGGCAAAAGGAGATGGGATTTGATACACTGCCTTTCTGTGGTTACAATCAAAGCAGTTACATATTATGTGCAGGTCCTTATTTCAAAGGTGCTCTTGCTCCGGCAAAACACAGTTAACAAGATGGATTGCTCTGGTTTGGGTAAAGGAGGGTTGCCACCAACCCAACACGTAGCTCCAGTCCTGGGTTTCCTCCACTACATGCATGAACTTGCCTTGCCTTTCCCAGGGAATAAGAACATAAGAATAGCAATACTGGATCAGACCAAATGGTCCATTTAGCCCAGTATCCTGTTTCCAACAATGGCCAACCCAGGTCACAAGTACCTGGCAGAAACCCAAACAGTACAATGAGAAAAAAAGGGCGAGCCCAACTACCCTGGCTTATTTTTAACAACCCACAATGGTAAAGTGAATACATCAGATAAACCAGGCTATTGGATCGCTTATAGCTGTACGCTATTTCAAATCCCAAGCCCGCTGCTATCATCAATCATTGGCGGTCACTTGTTACATTGTACATTTTTGAGGAATGAGTCTCTGTTATGTATTCCCGATTTTTGTTTTTCAGAAACCCAAATAGTAGCAACATTCCATACTACCAATCCCAGGGACAAGCAGTGGCTTCCCCATGTCTGTCTCAATAACAGACTATGGACTTTTCCTCCAGGAACTTGTCCAAACCCATTTTTAAACCTAACTGCTGTTACCACTTCCTCATAAGTACATAAGTATTGCCATACTGGGAAAGACCAACAAAGGTCCATCGAGCCCAGCATCCTGTTTCCAACTGTGGCCAATCCAGGTCACAAATACCCAGTAAGATCCCCAAAATGTACAAAACATTTTATACTGCTTATCCCAGAAATAGTGGATTTTCCCCAAGTCCATTTAATAATGGTCTATGGACTTTTCCTTTAGGAAGCTGTCCAAACCTTTTTTAAACTCCGCTAAGTTAACCGCCTTTACCACATTATCTGGCAATGAATTCCAGAGTTTAACTAAAAATATTTCCTCCTATTTCTGTTAAGTGTTTCCATGTAATCCCATAGGGAAATCAGAATTCCGTGACCCCTGCATGCAGTGGGGTAAACTCAGAACTAGAGATATCTATTCTAAAAGAAAGGAAAGATTGGTGCTTGTCCATTGCAGTCTTATGAATTGCTATGTTCCCATTAACCTCCGGATGCCCACATGCTTTTTTTTTTACATGTGCAGGCAGAGGCCATTCATTACTGACTCCATCAGTATCTGTCCATAACTGACTGCTGTCAGCAGAAAGAGATTTTTACAGTCACAGAGCTTTCTCCTCATCCCCAGGGACCAGCCTTTGATCTGTGGGCTCCTGCCAGGAACCTGATAAGCTTTTCCCATGCAGTGATTAGTGAGGCAGGAGCTGCTGTGTGCTGCCCTCCAACACTTCCCAAGGGCTCTGTCTGTATACTGTAGCAGATGTTTCCTGTGCATCATAAGAGGAACTGCTTGAATTAGGAAAACATCAATTTAGAAAATCTGAGCAGAGGAACGGAGGCTCCATCTGTATAAAAAGAGCAAAGTTTCGAGTCCCTTCTGGGTAAAAAGGATGGCAGTGATGTGGCTGGGACTGAATTGGTCACCCCTATAATGCCATCTCTCCCGTGGTAGTAGGGATGGGGGTGGAGGGGAAACCCTTTAAGAGCTGCAGTAAACGAACCCTGCAAAAAGCAAACCTGTCACAGTAATAGAAACTGAAACACAAGATATCAGACAGACAACAATTCATACATTTAGAAATAAAATACTTTTTTCTACCATTGTTGTCTAATCATTGGTTTGGTCCCAGCATCTCTTTTCCACTTTTCTCATGTTTTTCTTAATTGTCTTTTCAGGGTCTCCTGTCCTTTTGACATTTCTTCTCTCTCTTGTCCACTGTCCATCTTTCCTCTGTGTCCCTGTCCAGCATCTCCCCTGTGTGTCCCTGTTCCTGGCCTCCTCCCATGTTCAGCAACTGCCCTCTCAGTGTCCCTATCCAGCATTTCTCCTTTGTGTGTCTGTGTCTAGCATTTTTCCCTTCCTCTTCCCTTCTTCCTTCACCCCACCCCTGGATCAGCCTCTCTTGTAGGAGTGTTTCCTGGGTCACCTTTGTGGGCTTGAGGCCTACCCTGCGCTGAGCCATGTGGTCATGGTTTCTGCAACATTCCCTGCAGTTTTGTGCATTATGTGTTGTGCCATCAAGGACACTGCTTCCTGAATACCATCTTTGTCTATTGTTCACTTTGTGAACCTGAGGTGCCCAGCCATGATTCATGTGGACCAACCTTGGGAGGCAGCATTGTATCAGAACCAGTCCTGCACTGAGGAGCTGGACTACCAAGCAGGCTGGTTGGTTGGACTTGATCTTCTCATTGGCGTAGCCACAGGTGGGCCTGGGTGGGCCAGGGCCCACCCACTTAAGGCTCAGGCCCACCCAACAGTAGCACATATTTAGTGGTAACTGATGGGGATCCCAAGCTCCACCAGCTGAAGGCTTCCTTCTGATGGTAATGAAAACTCTACTCTCCACGATACCGGTACCTGCACATGGTGGAAAGAAGCATTTTCCCGCCAGCTGAGATTTTTTTGGGGGGATGGGGGAGAACACTTGGTGCCCATCTAGTTCTTGCCTAGGCCCACCCAAAATCTGTTTTCTGGCTACGCCCCTGCATTGGGGCAGTGAAGTCCCAGAATAACAGCTAAGCAGGGACATTGCTCCTGTCCTGTTTGTCCAACAGGTACACTGAGGGAGTTGCAAGAAGGAATTAGTACATCTGTATTGCTGATCCATCAAAATAACTACGTTCTGAGCCTCTCTGAAAAAGACTGCATGTACAGCCGCTGTTGCCCCCCCCCCCCCCCCACCACCATATGGGTCTGGGATCTCTGTAGCCCCCTCTCCCCAGATGTCCAACTTTTCTCCCGTTCCAGAATCTCTCTAACCCCCATCTCTCCCCTCCCCTTCGCGTGGGCCCAGAATAAGATTACCATATTTGTGGAGACAAAAGAGGACACAAGAAATAAAATGGTTGCTACCTTTGCTAAAGAAATATTTAATTGTAGCAAATGCGCTTTTGAACTACTACTACTTAACACTTCTAAAGCGCTACTAGGGTTACGCAGCGCTGTACAGTTTAACAAAGAAGGACAGTCCCTGCTCAAAGGAGCTTACAATCTAAAGGACGAAATGTCAAGTTGGGGTAGTCTAGATTTCCTGAGTAGAGGTGTAGTGGTTAGGTGCCGAAGGCGACATTGAAGAGGTGGGCTTTGAGCAAGGATTTGAAGATGGGCAGGGAGGGGGCCTGGCGTATGGGCTCAGGAAGTTTGTTCCAAGCATAGGGAGAGGTGAGGCAGAAAGGGCGGAGCCTGGAGTTGGCGGTGGTGGAGAAGGGCACAGAGAGGAGGGATTTGTCCTGTGAGCGGAGGTTTCGAGTAGGAGCGTAAGGGGAGATAAGGGTAGAGAGGTAATTAGGGGCTGCAGATTGAGTGCATTTGTAGGACACATATCAGATCAGCGGCGGGGGGAACCCTGCACTTCTACATTTCCTCTCTCTCTTTCTAGGGGAGGAAGTCAAGGATCCTGCTGCCTCAACTCTGGCTTTTATATTTCCCTCCTAAAAGCTACAACTCTGATGCCATTGGGCTATTTTCCTAGAATAGAGAGCCCTTCAATTAGATCTGACCCGCCCTGCTCTTGATCAGGGACCCAAAGGTACACTGGGGCATCCTGCTACATATGCATAGGTTGGGTAACTCCCGTTACTTCTGTCTCCTCCCAAGACCTCTCGGCTGTCTCTCGTTTTTGCTGTCTGAGCTCTCTCTTCAGCTGTTTATGCTGTATATATGGCGGGCGTCTGTTTGCTGCTGCTGTCTCTTCCCTGAGTGTTGTCTTCAAATGTGCTGCTATACAGGTTGCATGTCCCTGGTTTTTGCTGTCTCCTCCCCTGAGAGCACTTTTTAGCTGTTTGTGCTGTATACATGGGTTGGATATCTGTACTCACTGCTGTCTCCTCCACTGAACTCTATTCAGCTGTTTATGTTGTATATATAGGTTGGGCATCTCGAGTGTTTGCTGTGTGAGCTCTCTCTTCAGCTATTTGTGCTGTATACACATGCTGGGTATCCCTGGTCACTGCTGTCTCCTCCTCTGAGTGCTCTCTTTAATTGTTTGTGCTGTGTCCGCATGTTGGATGTCTTTGGTTGCTGCTGTCTCCTCCCCTGAATGCTCCCTTAAAACTGTTTGTGTGGTGTATATTGTTAGGTGTGTCTGGTCTCTGCTTTTTCCTCCCTTGAGTGCTGATTGCAGCTGATTCTGTTATATACACACACATTGGGTGTGTATATAACATCTCTTCTAGATGCTGTCTTTAGCTGTTTGTGTAGGTGCTCTCTTCAGCTGTTTGTGCAGTATACACATGTTGAGTACCTCTGGTTGCTGCTGTCTCCTCCCCTGAGTGCTCTCTTAAAGCTGTTTGTGCTGTATACACACACTGTGTGTGTCTGATTGCTGCTGTCTCCTCCCCAGGTGCTTTCTTCAGCTGTTTGTGCTGAATGCATACATTGGGCATGTCTGATCCCTGCTGTCTCCTCCCATGAGTGCTCTCTTAAAGCTGATTGTGTTGTGTACAATTGGGTGTCTCTGGTTGCTGCTGTCTCCTCCCCTGAGTGCTCCCTTAAAGCAGTTTGTGTGGTGTGTATTGTTAGGTGTGTCTGATCTCTGCTGGCTCCTCTCCTGATTGCTCTCTTCAGCTGTTTGTGCTGTATTCACACATTGAGTGCATCTGATCTCTGTTCTCTCCTGGCTTGAGTGCTCTCTTCAGCTGTTTGTGCTGTATTCACACATTGGATGCATCTGATCTCTGCTGTCTCCTGTCCTGATTGATCTCTTTAGCTGTTTGTGCTGTATTCACACATTGGATGCATCTGATCTCTGCTGTCTCCTGTCCTGATTGATCTCTTTAGCTGTTTGTGCTGTATTCACACATTGGGTGCATCTGATCTCTGCTGTCTCCTCTCCTGATTGATCTCTTCAGCTGTTTGTGCTGTATTCACACATTGAGTGTATCTGATCTCTGTTCTCTCCTGGCTTGAGTGCTCTCTTCAGCTGTTTGTGCTGTATTCACACATTGGGTGCATCTGATCTCTGCTGTCTCCTCGCTTGAGTGCTCTCTTCAGCTGTTTGTGCTGTATACACACGTGTGTGTGTGTGTGTGTGTGTGCCTGTGTCTGGTTGCTGCTGTATCCTCACAGAGCTCTTCATGTTCTGCTGGTACTTTGGGTACTTCAGGGCGTTACCTATTTTCCACACTGGGCTGCTGTGATTCATCCATGTGATGAGTAATGAGGAGAAACTATCAGTCATTCCTGGCTCCTGGGCATTAAAAGTCAGAATGCAGCAATCCAAGTGACAATAGACAATTTCTGTTAAGCAGATTTTCTGTCAAGTGTTATGCTTGTCGCTGCTATGTTACAAAAAAAAGCTTTGTCTTCCAGCAAGAGTTGGTTAGTGCAAGTCTTCAAAACATCTGCAGCTTGTTAATGGCTCTGTTGTTTTCTTTATTTCATCTTATTCCTACATCTCCTTTCTTTTATCTTCCGTGTATTTTATTTCTTATGTTGTGACAATAAATTTTGGGGGGTGATGGCGGTTGCCGAACTAGCAAGTAACATAGGTCCTGGTTTTGAATGTATATCTTAAAAGCAGTGAGAGGGTGGGCGGGGGTGTCTAGTCCCCGATTCCTCCTCTCAAAATCAGTGCTGCAGCTTCCGTACCCCCAGATTCTCGACCAAAGTTGGGTATGGATCCCAGATGCACTTGCAAACTAATTAGTCAATGAGGTGTAACAGTTAATTCTTGGGGTTTATTGTACTTAATCTAATCTAAAATGACTCTTTTTATCCCGCTTAATCCCTATAAAGGTCCAAAGCAATCTCTAATACATCAGTTAACATTAATTTAAAACTATAAATCAATATATCTAAATTAAACATAAATAAAAACAATATGTCATCAAATTCAAACATCCAGTTGAACATACTTCTTAAGGAGAAATGCCTTCAAGTCTCTATGACATAATGAATATTGAGTTGTCACAGAAGCTGGCAGAGAGCTCCATACATGAACAGTCTGATACCAAAAAGAAATTTGCAAAATCCTTGGGTTTCTAATCCCCTTAAAAGAAGGACCTGTACAAGTCATTGGTGAGGCCCCACCTGGAGTATTGTGTTCAGTTTTGGAGGTCGTACCTTGCGAAGGATGTTAAAAAAAAATGGAAGCGGTGCAAAGAAAAGCTACGAGGATGGTATGGGATTTATGTTCCAAGACATATGAAGAGAGGCTTGTTGACCTGAACATGTATACCCTGGAGGAAAGGAGGAACAGGGGTGATATGATACAGACGTTCAAATATTTGAAAGGTATTAATCCGCAAATGAACCTTTTCTGGAGATGGGAAGGCGGTAGAACTAGAGGACATGATATGAGAGTGAAGGGGGGCAGACTCAGGAAAGATGTCAGGAAGTATTTTTTCATGGAGAGGGTGGTGGATGCTTGGAATGCCCTCCCGCGGGAGGTGGTGGAGATGAAAACAGTAACGGAATTCAAACATGCGTGGGATGTACATAAAGGAATCCTGTGCAGTAGGAATGGATCCTCAGAAGCTTAGCCGAAATTGGGTGGCGGAGCAGGTGGGGAAAGAGAGGTTGGTGGTCGGGAGGCGAGGATAGTGGAGGGCAGACTTATACGGTCTGTGCCCTGAAAAAGGCAGGTACAAATCAAGGTAAGGTATACACATATGAGTTTATCTTGTTGGGCAGACTGGATGGACCATGCAGGTCTTTTTCTGCCGTCATCTACTATGTTACTATGACCTACCAAATCCATTCGATGTAACAATCAAGCAGTGCCTAATCTAGCTGAATAAGTAACCAAATGAAGAACATACCCTGATATAAGACCATACCAAATTTTTAAAATGATACAAGATTTTAAAAGAATCCGCGCCTGAATAGTCAGCCAGTGTAACTCCTTTAACAAGGGAGACACATGATCAAATTTACCCCCTCCCCCCAGGGCCACCGAGAGACAGGGCAGAACCGGATCTCCTCAAGCCGCCCCCCCCACTTGTACCGCTGCTCCCACCTGCCCCCTTACCTTTCTGCCTTTGCCTTCAAGGGGGGGGGGGGGGGGCAGAGCCAGCAAGCCGCTTCCTGCATGCCTGCTCCCACGGTCTGCTACTACTACTACTTATCACTTCTATAGTGCTACAGGACCCGTATGATTGCATTAACGTGATATCGCACTAATGCAATCATCCAGGTTCTGGGCGGCCTCGCCTTGTCGCCTTGCCCCCTCACAAATACCTTTGCTGGCGGGGGTCCCCAACCCCCGCCAGCTGAAGCCTTCAGCGCGGTGTCCGGCGCAGCCGCGTTCGCTGCCTGCCCCCTGCTCTTTTTTCCTTCTTGCTCCACCTGTGCATGCTGATGCTCAGCATCTGCGTGCACAAGAGGAACAAGAAGAAAGAAGAGCAGGGGGCAGGCAGCGAACGCGGCTGCGCCGGAGACCGCTGAGCATCAGCATGCACAAGAGGAGCAAGAAGAGCAGGGGGCAGGCAGTGAACACGGCTGCGCTGGAGACTACGCTGAAGAAGGCTTCGGCTGGCGGGGGTTGGGGACCCCCGCCAGCCAAACCAGGGGCCCAGGCCCCCATGGCCCCCTGTAGTTACGCCTCTAGTCCCATACCTTTTACTGCGGCATTGTAAAAGGACCCCTTATTTATATCTATCACTTCTATTTTGTCTTATCAGCATATCATATATAGGTCACTGTGTATAACGGTCTGTGCCAGAGCCGGTGGTGGGAGGCGGGACTGGTGGTTGGGAGGCGGGGATAGTGCTGGGCAAACTTATACGGTCTGTGCCCTGAAAAGGACAGGTACAAATCAAGGTAAGGTATACACAAAAAGTAGCACATATGAGTTTATCTTGTTGGGCAGACTGGATGGACCGTGCAGGTCTTTTTCTGCCGTCATCTACTATGTTACTATGTAACTAACAATTCTACCCTTATCCTACTCTGTATTGCTCAGTAGAAGCTGTAGTCCCATCCCCGGAGACTTATCAGTCTCATTGGGACTACTTCTCTCTATATGCTACTATATATTCGTCCTTTTAAGCTTTTTTGTAACACTGTTTACCTGTCAATCCTATTTAAATACTTATTTATCGATGTGATGCCGCTATACACATCCATTTCCTGTTATGACGGAACAGTTTTGCTTTGTTTTGTTACGTTTAGATGTTATTTCATCTTTCAGAATTCTAAAATTTTCAATAAAAATGATTTGAACTAAGAAAAAGTTGGGTGCGGAAATCCATTCAAAGCGCCATTCTATAAAGATTACTTAATGCTATGCAACCTTTGTGGAATTTTGGCTCTTAGTGCGGATCTTAACAGCATTGCGAGTTTGATGTCCGGTGGTGCCCGCACGACATATCTTATTCCAACGTCTATTACATTTTATCCTTCTTCACTGTTACGATGCTGTTTCTATAATTGTTAAGGCTCCTGACAAAGGCACACCAGCTGAAACACGGCCGTGTCGAGTCTTTCAACAATTGCCTTACCGTACTTTGGAAGCAATAAAGACTTAGAGCCAGATGCACTAAAGTCGTCGGTAATTCCTGTTCCCTACCGATTCCATAGCGAATCGGTAGGGAACGGGAATGCATCAACGATAGGGAATGCAAATGAGCTACTCGTTGTAGCTCACTTGCATTCGCTATTTTCCTCGGTTGCCAGTCGGAGAATCGGGACGTCCCTTTCGATTATGCACCTCTTCCTGGTCTCTTCAGCCAATCAAAGTGGGCTTAGCTGGCTGTTGTCAGCGAAAGGCGCTCTGATTGGCTGAAGAGACCAGGAAGAGGTGCATAATCGAAAGGGACGTCCTGATTCTCCGGCAACCAGGAAAATAGAAACATTTTGCTGTGGAGGGGTAAGTGGCACGGTGAAGACAAAATAGAAAGGGGGAAAAAAACACGAGCGCCGGCAGAGCAAAAAACGGCGAAAAAAAAAGACGTCTCTCACAAGCGCAGGGAGAGTACGTCCATAAAGGACGCCCCTCACATGCGCTCCCTGCTTTTTTTTTCTTTTTTACCTTTTTTGGGGGGCCCTTTTCCGATTCCCTCACAGGAGCCCTAACGAGAGGTGCAGACCTTCCGTTAGGGTTCCTAATGTAAGGGAATCGGAAAAACGGTAGTGCATCTCATTATAATAGCTTTTGAATAATTTGCATTCCGTTTTCGTTGCCTGCTACTGTGGCAGGGAAAATGCCCTTAGTGCATGCTGGAACCAGTTTAAAACGCAAGTTGTGGGCTCGTTAGGTTTAGTGCATCTGGCCCTTAATCATTTGATCTGGCTTTGGCTTCCTCTTCTTTTGCCCCCTCACCCTTGGTTGCTAGCTTTACATGAAATGTTCACAAACAATAGTGCACACTACGTGCAAAGAGGACTCACTGTTTCTCAATAGGGGACGTTCCTTAAGAACAGTATGCCCTCTTTACACATTGCGATTGTGCACACAACATCTTTACCCACTGTGCACTCGCGATGATATTTGTTCCAGAACAAAACAAAACAAAAAATGTTTCGGCTGCCCATCCCTATGCTCTACACAACCGAAACAAGCAAAAACTTGACATTCGTTCATTTAAAATGCTACAGTTTCTATAAGCCCAAGAAACTTCCAGCCAGGACCTCAACCTTTCATTCTGTTTAAAGGGTTGAACAACATCTCCTTAAGCCCAGAATCAGTCTGGAGAGATGAGAGAGACCTGTGTCAGCTTGATTCTCCAACAAGTCATTCAGGTTTTGCCCCAAACAAACCTGCTGGAAAGAGACCATCCCATAATTGTTCTCTTAGTTAGGAATTAGAGTTACAGTCAAATCCTGCTTAAATCATAATTGGGCTACCCAAGTGTCTGATATACATGGTTAGGATTCCTGGTTTTTACCCAGGCGGCCTGGGTTCGACTCCCGGTATGGGAACCATTTTTGGCAAATGCGTGTGAGGTCTTTTTTTCTCAGAGAGAAAGAACTGTGTCCAAAGGTGATGACATATTAGGCTGGCTGTGGTAAGGTAAGAGATAGTGAGAGCTAGTTGGGTAACAGCTAAATAATAAAGTCAGTAATACAATACTCTAGGGACAGTTAAATGTGCAATAAATCACAATAAAAAGGGCAAGGAAAGTATATACTTGCCACTCTTCAGGGAAATACCTCCGACCAGGACGCAATCAACTGGTCCTCAGGAGCCACTCCGACTCTTACCAGGGAGCTCGCAAGGGGAGCTAATGGATACCCCCAGCTATTCAGCCGTCCTGCGAATGGGGCTGAATAGAAGAGCGGCTTGTCCAACGGGGCTCGCAGATCTTCCACCCTGGACAACCATGGACAATAAACAAGAAAACTAAACTTCACAAGAGACCCAGTTGTACTCCCTTCTTAAACCAAAGTCAGATGAACTACACGTCTATAGAACCCTTACCTTTTCAGGATATGCGAAGGCGGTAGAACAAGAGGACATGAAATGAGATTGAAGGGGGGCAGACTCAAGAAAAATGTCAGGAAGTATTTTTTCACGGAGAGAGTAGTGGATGCTTGGAATGCCCTCCCGCGGGAGGTGGTGGAAATGAAAACGGTAACGGAATTCAAACATGCGTGGGATAAGCATAAAGGAATCCTGTGCCGAAGGAATGGATCCTCAGGAGCTTAGTCGAGATCAGGAGGCGGGGCTGGTGGTTGGGAGGTGGGGATAGTGCTGGGCAGACTTATACGGTCTGTGCCGGAGCCAGTGGTTGGGAGGCGGGGCTGGTGGTTGGGAGGCCACATTGAGCCTGCAAATAGGTGAGAAAATGTGGGGTATAAATGTGACAAATAAATAAATAAAAGGCAAACTGATTGTATTATAAAAGCGAGTAACCCTAGATCCAATATCTACGATTCGCTTTGCTGTATTTAACCTCATCTTTCCCTTCTGAAATGTTTCCCATGAGATGTGTTCTATTTAGTACTTTTGGAGCTAAATGTATGGAATGTTTTTCACAGTTTGGGGGCAGGACTATATTTTATTTACTAGTAAAACAGGCCTGTTTCTGACCCAAATGAAACGGGCGCTAGCAAGGTTTTCCTCGGAGTGTGTATGTTTGAGAGAGTATGTGTGAGAGTGACTGTGTGAGAGAGAGAGAGAGAGTGAATGTGCGAGTGTGTGTGTGTGACAGAGAGAGATTGAGACTGGGTGCGAGTGTGTCTGTGAGAGAGAGTGTGTGTGTGAGAGTGAGAGTGTGTGCCAGGGCCCCCCCCCCCCCCCCCCAGTTCCAGTGTCACCCCTTCCTCCGTGTTCCAGGGTCATCGTCACCCCCTCCCTCCCTCCGAGTTCCAGGGTCTTCCCCCCGTTTTTTTTTTCTAGTTTTTGTACAGGTGTTGCATTCCCTCCCTCCTCCCCTCTCGTCCCCTCCCCCGAATACAGAGTAGGATAAGGGTAGAAGTACACTTGATTATAACTGGAGTGGAAAAATTCGTAAAGTTTGAAGTAATAGGATTATGTGGAAGGGGTATTGTTAATTTCTTAGTTCGATAGATGTGATTGTTCATGAATTAGTTCGGGTCTGCTGCGTAGGCTTTCCGGAAGAGGTGAGTCTTGAGGTCTTTTCGG
This sequence comes from Microcaecilia unicolor, assembly GCF_901765095.1. NCBI lineage: Eukaryota > Metazoa > Chordata > Amphibia > Gymnophiona > Siphonopidae > Microcaecilia > Microcaecilia unicolor. Next base: position 93,444,017 of record NC_044043.1, on the reverse strand, counting down.
AAATTTCATGCTGTAATCTGCTTTGTACCTTCTGTCAAAACTAAAAAGGCAGAATATAGTTTCTTATTAAATTAAATTGAAATTGCATTAAATAGGTTGCATAGTGTCAAAAACTACGTAAGTGCTTTTAAATAGGGATGGGTTGTCATTTGCTACACATCCCGAGTCCTTGTCTGTCATTAACAAATGAAAACGAGTAGAAAAAACATGGCATTTTGGTTATTTTTTCATTTGCTGAGAATTCTTTGGGATGAGGGCACACTCTTAATGACATCTCTCTTGTACGAACAAATAAAACAAGAATTCCTAGAAACGACACTCAATGTGGAAACTCAAACGCGTGAAGCAATTCTTCCCGAGGGAAACATTTCGCAACCTGATACAATCAATGGTACTAAGCCACTTAGACTACTGCAATGGAATTTATGCGGGACGTAAAGAACAAACCTTAAAGAAACTTCAGACCGCTCAAAACACGGCAGCTAGGCTTATATTTGGTAAAACGCGATTTGAAAGCGCAAAACCCCTCCGCGAAAAACTACACTGGCTCCCAATCAAAGAACGCATCGCCTTCAAAATCTGCATCCTGGTTCACAAAATCATCTACGGAGATCTTCAAGGTATGTCGTACATGTTGTGTTTTTAATGTTGTGAGTCATAGCTTGGCTCTGACTGCAGTGCACAAAGCTACTATTTCAAAACATTTTACTACAGTTTCAAAGTTAGGTAATTCTTACATTCTCCCTTCATATAAAAGTTCTCTATTATTATCCTGAGATCTTCAATGCCCACTACCCTGATAATATTAACTAGGATACCTCGTTCTAGAGGTACCCCAAGCTTCTAAATTGCCCAAAGGTTTTTTTTACATAAGAATACATAAGGCCATTAGTAGTTGTACTTCAAGATCTTTGTAATGCTCCAAGGGACATAGTAACATAGTAGACGGCAGAAAAAAACCTGTACGGTCCACCCAGTCTGCCCAACAAGACAACTCATATGTGCTACTTTTTGTGTATACCCTACTTTGATTTGTACCTGTGCTCTTCAGGGCACAGACCGTATAAGTCTGCCCAGCACTATCCCCGCCTCCCAACCACCAGTCCTGCCTCCCACCACCGGCTCTGGCACAGACCATATAAGTCTGCCCAGCACTTTTACGGTAGTAGTGCAGTGGACTTTGATCCTGGGGAACTGGGTTCGATTCCCACTGCAAATCCTTGTGACTTTGGGCAAGTCACTTAACCCTCCATTGCCCCTGGTACAAAATAAGTACCTGAATATATGCAAACCGCTTTGAATGTAGTTGCAAAAACCACAGCAGAATATCAAGTGCCATTAACAAGGTTCCAGGCACAATCTCAAAGAGTAGCAACATTCCGTGTAGAACCCCAAAGAATAGCAAGATTCCGGAATCCCAAGGAGTGGAAGAGTAGCCTAGTGGTTGCTACTATTTGAGATTCTACATGGAATGTAGCTAGTGGAGGAGTAGCCTAGCGGACTTTGATCCTGGGGAACTGAGTTCGATTCCCACTGCAGCTCCTTGTGACTCTGAGCAAGTCACTTAACCCTCCATTGCCCCTGGTACAAAATAAGTACCTGAATATATGTAAACCGCTTTGAATGTAGTTGCAAAAACCTCAGAAAGGCGGTATATCAAGTCCCAGTTCCCTTTCCCCCTTTCCCTTATGACATCACAATATCAGAAGTGAGCCAAGTATTGGGCAATCAAGCCATTGTGACATCACTGATGAGGTTGGCTCTTATTGGTGGAATGAGTGGAGGAGTAGCCTAGTGATTAGTGCAGTGGACTTTGACCCTGTGAATTGGGTTCAATTCCCACTGCAGCTCCTTGTGACTCTGGGCAAGTCACTTAACCCTCCATTGTCCCAGGTGCAAATAAGTACCTGTATATAATATGTAAAGTGCTTTGAATGTAGTTGGAAAAACCACAGAAAGGCGGCATATAAGTCCCGTTCCCTTTCCCCTTAAAGTTTCCAAATGAGGTGGCTGATGCAAAAGCCTGAATACAAACAGGTATGGAGAGCACCCCTCTCTGACAGGCAGAATTGTGGTGCTTGTTAAACCAGCATTACTGGAGGAGCAGTAGGTGTGAAAGGCACCTCAGGGGGTGCTCCCAGTCTCAGCCTGCTTTCTTTTCAATACTGCCAAGGATAGCCAGTTCAGCTTTTCTCTGTGCCTCACCCACATCATGCTGTAAATGCCCTCTCTGTTATCCTCCCAAGACAGGGGCTGGGTTGTAAAATCAGAAATTTTAATTTACAGTGATTAGGAATGCTTTGTGCCTGTTGTTTTGGTAAGAGAGAATTGCGTTATACCATCTCATAAGCAAAAGATCACCTAAACCATGAACTGGCCTGAACAAACAGAGACAAAGCCAAACAATATAAGGTCGGTCACAGATTAATCTTTGGGAAACATTTTACTCAGACACGCTGACTGCTACAGCTGGAGTGACATAGCATCAGTTTTTTAGCACCAGACATTCAATGTCCCCCTCAGTCTCTCTTAAAACTAATTACTTAAAATACAACCTATCTCTAAAAATAACTAAAAACCAACCATCCCTTTTTTTTGTTACATTTGTACCCTGTGCTTTCCCACTCATGGCAGGCTCAATGCGGCTTACATGGGGCAATGGAGGGTTAAGTGACTTGCCCAGTGCCTGAAGTGGGAAAAACTCAGTTCCTCAGGACCAAAGTCCACCACCCTAACCACTAGGCCACTCCTCCACTGTTGCTACTATTTGAGATTCTACATGGAATGTTGCTATTCCACTAGCAACATTCCATGTAGAAGTCGGCCCTTGCAGATCACCAATGTGGCCGCGCAGGCTTCTGCTTCTGTGAGTCTGACGTAAGTGCAGGACGTCAGACTCACAGAAACAGAAGCCTGCGCAGCCTTCTACATGGAATGTTGCTAGTGGAATAGCAACATTCCATGTAGAATCTCCAATAGTAGCAACATTCCATGTAGAATCTCCAATAGTATCTATTTATTGTTGTTACATTTGTACCCTGCGCTTTCCCACTCATGGCAGGCTCAATGCGGCTTACATGGGGCAATGGAGGGTTAAGTGACTTGCCCAGAGTCACAAGCAGCTGCCTGCCCAACGAGCCCACTCCCACTTATAAACAGTAGGTCAGCATTGACAAACTGCACCCCTATCAGTAATCACTAAAATATCTGAATTCTCAACAACAATCAGATCATAATCCTTATCTTTCCACCCAAACCCTCTTCTCCTCTTTCCCCACTTTCCGTCTCTGTTGACAACGCCCTCATCCTCCCCGTCTCTTCAGCACGCAATCTCGGAGTCATTTTCGACTCCTCCCTCTCCTTCTCTGCCCATAACCAGCAGACAGCTAAGACCTGTCGCTTCTTCCTCTATAATATAAGCAAAATTCGCCCATTCCTCTCTGAACAGACCACCCGAACCCTCATCCATTCGCTCGTTACCTCTCGTCTATTGCAACCTTCTCCTCGCTGGCCTCCCGCTTAGCCACTATCCCCCCTTCAAAATTCTGTCCAAAATTCCGCCGCACGTCTTATCTACCGCGTGAACCGATACTCTCATATCACCCCTCTCCTCAAGTCGCTTCACTGGCTCCCAATCCGCTACTGTATACAGTTCAAGCTTCTCCTATTGACCTTCAAGTGCACCCCCATTACCTCTCTACCCTCCTCTCCCCGTATGTTCCCACCCGTAACGTCCGCTCTCAGGACAAATCACTCCTATCTGTACCCTTCTCCACCACCGCTAACTCCAGACTCCGCCCCTTCTGCCTCGCATCACCTTATGCCTGGAACAGACTTCCAGAGCCATACGCCATGCGCCCTCCCTCCCCATTTTCAAGTCCTTACTCAAGGCCCATCTCTTCTCCCTTGCTTTTGGCGCCTAACCACCTTCCCCATTCCTGTTACCTACACTGACTACGTAGTCTGTTACCGTTAGATTGTAAGCTCTCTTGAGCAGGGACTGTCCTTCCCCGTGTTTAAACTTGTACAGCGCTGCGTAACCCTGGCAGCGCTATAGAAATGCTAAGTAGTAGTAGTAGTAAATCAATATAGCCTTATTCCTAACAGAGCGAGCGTTTATGAGAGAGCCATTTTCAACATACAGTCCCCATATTGAAGGGGGGCAGACTCAGGACTAATGTCAGGAAGTATTTTTTCACAGAGAGGGTGGTGGATATGTGGAATGCCCTCCCGCAGGAGGTGGTGGAGATGAAAACGGTAATGGAATTCAAAAAATGCGTGGGATAAACATAAAAGAATCCTGTTCAGAAGGAATGGATCCTCAGAAGCTTAGCGGAGATTAGGTGGCGACACTGGTAATTGGGAAGCAAAACCAGTGCTGGGCAGACTTCTATGGTCTACACCCTGATTATAACTGAATAGATAGGGATGGGCTGGAGTGTACATTTTAAGGGGTTTCAATGTTAGCTTCAGAACTTTAGTACAAGAAGAGTTCTGGGCAGACTTCTACGGTCTGTGTCCTGAGAAAGGCAGAGACAAATCAAACTCAGGTATACATATAAAGTAGCACATACCATGTAAAATGAGTTTATCTTGTTGGGCAGACTGGATGGACTGTACAGGTCTTTATCTGCCATCATTTACTATGTTACTCTTTCACAGACAGCACCTGTACCTGCCTTAAAGCATCTGTAACTCAAGAAACAACCTCCTACACCTTGTTAAACACGCCAATGGCCCATACCTCTCCCGTTCCATAACCACCTCAATACCAGACATTTAAAAACCCAACTCAACTAATACACAATACTATCAAATGCACATCAGGGGTATACGAGTTCCCAGAATAACCGCCCAAAGTCTGCCCAAAAGAGCGCCCTAAGGAGCACCTTAGTCGTGCTCCTATGTCAGCGTGACGAAGGAGGTTTCTGCATCCTCAGTGCATCGCACCTCCGGCACTCCTGTGCCCATTTTCACTCAGCCCTGATGAGTGACATCAGCCAGGGTGACAGAGCTAATGCTGTCCTGGGGCTACAGACAAAGAACCCGCCAGAGGGTGTCCTGGTAGCAGAAGCAGATGGAACAAATCAGGGATTGGTTAAGATGTAAAGTTTAAAAAGGCAGGCCAACAAAAGAATTTGAAAGGAGCTTCTATAGAGACCAAAACTAATAACAGAAGGTTTTTTTCCAAGTACATTTGAAGCAAAAAGCCCATGACAGAGTCATTTGGAACCCCCTAGATGGCACTCAGGGTTTACAAGGCCATAGCAGAAATTCCAAATGAAATATTTGTTTTGATTATCTCTGTTGCAGAGGGTATTGGGAAAGTGTTCACATCAGAAACACTTTTTGACAGCGCGGACTGTGAGGAACTGAAAGAACTCATAAATGAAATTGCAGATGTATTATTAGTAATCTGTAACTAAGATTAAAATCAGTGATGGTACCTTAGGGTTGGAGGGCAGGCCAATGAAATGCCAATCTTTCTTTAAATAGGGCTCTAGGAGTGATCCAGGAAACTAAAGGTCAGTGTGTATATGATCTGGTCCTGTCTGCTCTGTTACATCTTCCAGGGTCACACAGTCATGTGTTTTTTTCAAAGACTCAAACAAAGGATTAATTGAGTTTTTCTACTATGGCTTTCTCAGCCTTGACTGCCCTGTTTCACACCTTGGCCATCTAGTGATCAAATCTGAAGGGTATCTGGGGTACAATGTGTAAGTGGGGGGGGGGGGGGGGTTTGGAGCCCTATGCAGAGACAGACTTTTGGTGTGTTGTTGGCCACTTGCCATCTTTTCTCCTTCCCCACGGGATCTAGAGGAACTTTTAAAAGTCTGGGATCTGGGAGGAGGTCAGTGTATCACACATAGCAATCCAGCAGCGCTGCCTGGTGTTTAACCCTCTGGGAAACAGGTAAAAGGGCTTAAGGACTTCAGCGCCAAAGTCTGGCCGTAAGAGCTGTGAAATCGGTGCTTAGAGACTGGAAATTGGAAAACAGAGCTGCTGGCAGGGAGTGTGCTGTGTGTGCACCAAGCATATCTCCTCTCAGACCACCATCACTGTCTCAGATAGTTTGCAAAATGATTAAGTTCTGTGGCCCTACCAGTGGGTGGCTTCCGTTTTTTTTTTGCTGAGCTTGTGCTCAGTGGTAATATAAAGGGGTGTTAAAAATGATTTGTGAAAAAAATAGTAATTGTAGGCTCACCGTGGTGGAAATTGTTGGGGTTTTTTTTTTTTGCTAATATGTGAAAGTAGTGCAGAGGCTGAGGAAGGTTGTGGATGTCACTCATGTCTGCTGAGTTTCCCTGCGTTACCCTGGCAACCACAGGGTAAACATTCCGTTAGTAGCTGTTTGTGGACAGCAGAGCTGCCAAGTTACTGGTTCCAGGAGGGAGACGTTTTGGCCAGTCCTGGATTTCTGCCAACCTCATCCTGGTGCATTATGGGATCTGCAGCACTGATTTCAGTGGATAGAGTTATGGACTACATGTCCCACACTGCTTTTGGTAAGTTTATCAATAGAAATAGAATTAAAAAAAAACAGAGAAAAGAAAATAAGATGTTACCTTTTTGATTGGACTAACTTAATACATTTTTTGATTAGCTTTCGAAGGGAGCCCTTCTTCGTCTGATCAGAAATAAGCAAATGTTGATAAATAACAGTATATATAAGTGAAACATCAAAGCATTTCAGTGACAGTCCGACTCTCACAGGGTCAGGGTGGGGTGGGTTAGATGAGGGACAGGGAGATAGATTTGCTTGGAGATAAGAGGGTGACAAAGCAGTAGAATTCTGTGGTTTATAATGGGCTAGAAAACCCAGATCTTTAAGTCCTGTCTGGTGGGTGTCAAAATATTTAATCATTCTGACTTCAAAGGTCTTGCATTCCTGTATTGTTTTAAAGTTTCCTTTCAATATTCTCACCATAAAATCATTGGTACAGTGTTCTGGTTTTGTAAACTGCTGTCCCAATATCCTGGTTGGCACTGGCATTTTTCATGTGATGTCTATGTAAATTAAATCTTTTCTTGAGCATCTGGCTTGTTTCTCCAATGTAGCACCCTTCCTTGCATTTTTTACACTGAATGCTATATACCACATTGGAAGATGAGCATGTGAAGGATTCCTTTATGTTGAATATTTTTCCTTTGCGAATGACCGTGGGATCCTGTGAAATGTTTTGGCATAGGGAAGTTTGAATAGCCCGAGTCCACTGGCGGACTAACAAATGGTTTAAACAATTACGGATTCAAAAACATCAAATCAAGTAGCCACTGCTCACCCTCGGATTGAAAGCATGGAGTGGTGCTACTCTTTGAGATTCTACACAGAATCTTGTTACTCTTTAGGATTCCAGAATCTTTCTATTGTTTGAGATTCTAAATAGAATGTTGCTTCTATTTGAGATTCTGCATGGAATGTTGCTACTAATTGGGATTCTTCCAGGTACTTGTGACCTGGATTGGCCGCTGCTGGAGGCAGAATACTGGGCTAGATGGACCTTTGGTCTTTCCCAGTATGGCAATACTTATGTACTCTTATACTGCGCTTCAGTGAGGAAGGAGGCGTGCAGGAGGCTTTGTGGCCCAATTGCTTTGGTGTCAGGATTTTTAGAGGTACAGGAGCCAGATGGTCAATGGGCGGGGACACTTGCAACTTTTCAGGCTGGATCAGGGAGAAGCCTTAGGGACCAACCCAAAGGAGGTGTGCCAGTAAAATCCTGTCCATCAGGATCTGCTCTGTACGCAGACGATTAATCCCTTTTCTTTTGCACAGTTCCAGGTAAACTAACTATGACAAGGAGCATTGTGGTGTAGTGGGGGAAGGGCCATGTATTATCCTTTGTGGGGGCGGCCCCTGGACAGTGCTGTCAACTGCACGGCATAGGGGAAGTGTCCTGCCCAATTGAGGAGGACCTCTTTAGGTAGTGGGGCTTGGGGATCCCTTCCAGCTCAGGTATGTATAATACATTTGAGTTGGGGATCACTGGGGGGGAGAGGCGGCAGAGGGTGGGGCAGAGGCAGAATTTTGTGCCCACCCACTTTGGGCTTAGACCCACCCAAATTTGGATGTCTGGCTACACCACTGAGGTGGGTAGTTTTCAAACAGCCCCATTACTTAAGGATGTGGCTTTTGGAAGCTGCCCTTATTTTGTGTGTATAGCTAATATTTGAAAGTGCATGTCCAATTATGCATTTTTACAGGATTGTTTTGTGCTGGGTATTTAATGAAGCATTTTGCTGCTTGGTCTGCTATTAAAATGAATACAAAATGTTGAAATAAAAGCAAAATTCTTATTTGCCTGGTGGGAAGAGAGAAGAGGTGGGGAGGGGAGTATTCCCTGAAGCCTCTACTGCACCTCCCACACTCTCCCTGCAGACCAGTTTTGGGCTGGTTTTGGGCGGGGAAATTTTTTAAAATCTGGTAACTCTGCTCACCTCAGCCTCTCCCCACTGCAGACCAACCTCAGAGACCCCCTCCCACACTATCTCGCCCTGTACACCTGATACCCCTCAGTTTGCTCCCTTATGCACACACACAGAGCCCATGCCTCACACACCACCACTGCCCCGGACACCCCATGGACACACGTTAACACATATACAAGCCCCTATTCCCACCACACCTCTGACATCTCACCCACAGCAGACACCCCCATATATCCCTATTGTCTTAGGTCCTCCTTACACAGCCAAACCCTGCACCCATGCGCACTTCTAGCTCCAATATCCTCCCAAACGCACTGTGCCCCTGATACCCCTCAATCGCCACTCCCTGACCTCAGCTCTGAAGGACCAACATCAATGGCCCCCACTATCTCGGGAAAACATGGTGTTATAGGGGCTGGTCTTAAAATGTTCTCCAGGGGACCATTCAGTCCTAGCTGTGCCACTGATATGACCTGTCTGTTTTATGGGAACTGGGACTTGATATACCGCCTTTCTGAGGTTTTTGCAACTACATTCAAAGCGGTTTACATATATTCAGGTACTTATTTTATTACCCTCCAGGGGCAATGGAGGGTTAAGTGACTTGCCCAGAGTCACAAGAAGCTGCAGTGGGAATTGAACCCAGTTCCCCAGGATCAAAGTTCACTGCACTAACCACTAGGCTACTCCTCCACTATCAACATTCCATGTAGAAAGCCTGCCCTTGCAGATCAGCAATGCGGCTGCGCAGGCTTCTGTTTCTGTGAGTCTGACGTCCTGCACGTATGTGCAGGACTTCAGACTCACAGAAACAGAAGCCTGCGCGGCCGCGTTGCTGATCTGCTTCTACATGGAATGTTGCTAGTGGAATAGCAACATTAACATTCCATTTAGAATCTCAAATAGTAGCAACAGAATCTCAATAGTAGCAACATTCCATGTAGAATCTCAAATAGGGTAAGGGAAATGGGACTTAATATACCTCCTTTCTGAGGTTTTTGCAACTACATTCAAAGCGGTTTACATATATACAGGTACTTATTTTGTACCAGGGGCAATGGAGGGTTAAGTGACTTGCCCAGAGTCACAAGGAGCTGCAGTGGGAATTGAACCCAGTTCCCCAGGATCAAAATCCACTGCACTAACCACTAGGCTACTTCTCCACTCATTCCACCAATAAGAGCCAACCTCATCAGTGATGTCACAATGGCTTAAAGTCCATTGCACTAACCACTAGGCTGCTCCTCCACTCATTCCACCAATAAGAGCCAACTTCATCAGTGATGTCATAATGGCTTGATTGCCCGATACTTGGCTCACTTCTGATATTGTGATGTCATAAGGGAAAGGGGGGAAGGGAAATGGGACTTGATATACCGCCTTTCTGAGGTTTTTGCAACTACATTCAAAGTGGTTTACATATATTCAGGTACTTATTTTGTACCAGGGGCAACGGAGGGTTAAGTGACTTGCCCAGAGTCACAAGGAGCTGCAGTGGGAATTGAACTCAGTTCCCCAGGATCAAAATCCCCTGCACTAACCACTAGGCTACTCCTCCACTGGGTGAAGCGGGAGAGGGAGGTTAACTCATTACAATGTCTTCAGTAGCAGATTCCCTGTCTTAAGATACACATATACCCCCCCCCCCCCCCCCATGCCATTCTTCTAATGATGGGTGTTGATTCCTTTCTGTAGGCTGCAGTCTGCTACCACATCTGCTTCAAATAACATCTGCTGCTCTTGAACTTTTTTTTTTTTTCAGGCTCTGCTGGTCTGCTCTGGGCGGGGCACTGCAGATGACTCACACTTCTCCTCTCTTCCTGCCCAGACAGATTTCATATTCAGAGAGAGCAAGCTTTGCAGCTGAGAGAGATTAGCTGCTCCCTCCGGTCTGCAACCAACGCAAGCGAGCAACGAGAGGCAGGTCCTGCAGCTCAGCCTCATCCACCATCTCTGCATGAAGGGCGCTGCCTGCATCTTTGCACGTCTTGATTACTCGTCTCCTGCTGTATAATGTTCCTTTTACAAAAAGGTGGGGACATTCTCGGAGGAGTTCTTGGCGGTGGCAGTGGCGGCGGTGGTGGCGGCGGCGGTGGTGGTCTTGGTAACATTCTCGGAGGAGTTCTTGGCGGTGGTGGCGGCGGCGGCGGTGGCAGCAGAGGTGGCGGCGGTGGAGGCCTCGGTAACATTATTGGAGGCGTTCTTGGCGGTGGTGGTGGTGGAGGCAGCGGTGGCGGTGGTGGAGGCCTCGGTAACATTATCGGAGGCGTTCTTGGTGGTGGTGGTGGAGGCGGAGGCGGTGGCGGAGGCGGTGGTGGCAGCAGAGGCGGCGGCGGTGTCGGTGACATTCTTGGAGGCGTCCTTGGAGGCCTGTCAGGTGGCGGTGGAGGTGGTGGAGGCGGCGGAGGCGGTGGTGCCGCTAATGTCCTGGGTGGAATTATTAATTTTATCGGAAAGGCAGCGGCTCAATACACCCCACAACCACCCCCGCCCCCCAGAAGCAACTTTGCTAACTTGGAGGCCAGCGAGAGTGAGGAGGAACGTGCATTCCGACGCCTCTTTCAGCAGTTGGCTGGAGAAGACATGGAAGTGTGCCCCACTGAGCTGATGGGTATTCTCAACAAGGTGCTGGCCAGACACCAAGACCTGAAGACAGAGGGCTTCACCTTGGACACCTGCCGAAGCATGGTGGCCGTCATGGACAGTGATGGCACAGGCAAACTGAACTTTCAGGAATTCAAGTATCTGTGGACCAACATCAAGAAATGGCAGTGCATCTACAAGAATTTTGATACCAACAAGACGGGGACTATCAGCGCTCTCCAACTGCCTTCAGCCTTCCATGCTGCAGGCTTTGAGCTCAACGAGCAACTACAGGTCATGCTGATCCGACGATACACCGATGGTGAAGGCAACGTCGACTTTGACTGCTTCATCAGCAGCCTGGTCCGCCTGGATGCCATGTTCCGTTCCTTCAAAGCTCTGGACAGAGATAGAAGTGGAGAGGTGCGCATGAACATGCCGCAGTGGTTGGAAATGACCATGTATTCGTGAGGCCAGTCTGGACCTTTCTGCTGCTCAGGGGGGCTTCTTGCCTCTCCCTTCTCTACAGGACCTGGTGATTCTCTTACCTAACTTTGCCTCTCTTGACTGTTTGTTTTTCTTTTTAGCTCTATGTAAACTTGCAGTAGATAACATAATGGCAAAATGACAGCAAATGGTATCAACAGAAATTCTCTCTGTGCTCAGGGAGGGGAGAAGAGAGTGTAACAAGGTCACTTGTAACTGAATGAAGGTCATTAAAATAATCTTTAAGAAAACTTGCTATTTGTTTAGTTAACGCAATAAACATTTTCTCTAGCCCCCACACATTTTTCTAGCTTTAATTGTCGTTATTATTGTCTTTGTGGCCTTCTGAGTGGGCTCCTGTTTTGAAGGTTATGAAACACATTTGTTCAAGTCCCTTTTAGCAAATGTTACACTCTTGAGATTATCTCCTTGCAGAAAATAGCTTGCATTTCTGCTGCCAGGCTTTCGGCAGAACTTGCACTTAAACCTGGGTCGCTGCCAGTTGATCACACCCTTCTGCTTTCTGGGTGACAGTTTGGGATGGGACCATGGTAAATGATAATGCAATGGAGGTTGTCTTCTCTGATGGTGTCCTGACATGGGGATCCCTGGCCCTGTAGCTAGTTAAAGTAAATGCTGCACATCCCCCACTGTCTTTGCAAGGCAGCTACTGCCAGGAGCAGAGGAGGCAGGGAGGGCACTTGCTTGGGTGTGTTCCAGTCCAGCTAAAATTCCTCCGCTGTGCTCCGCCGCAGAGCAGGGGAGGGGGGTTTCCTAGTGGAAAAACACTGTATACTGCACTACTTTTTCTTAGCAAGCACTGCCCTAATCGGTAAAATTAAGTAGAACCTGGGAAGTTTTTTTTTATTTTGCAAACCAGAGGAAACCAGGACCACACATAGAATGTGTCCGCTAGGCCCCTTTATCAGAAGTCTCTCTGCAGCCATAGGCCTAGTTTGGTGTGAGCATGTGGGGCGGTGCCCCCTCCCAAATGTTGGGGGTACTAATGCTGAATTGGTCCCCCTTCCCCCCCCCCCCCCTTATAAGCTAGGGTTTTGTCACACCCGAGTTGAATGCATCACAAATAAACTCTTTTCTGGGAAGTTAGAGGAATATCTTTAAAAACAGGAAATCTCGTGGCATAGAAAATATTTTTGGAGCAAGCAGAAAAGGATGGGCGGGGACCGTAAAAGGTGGGGGAATTGTTTGCCTCCCCCCTACATGATTTTAATGACTAACTCTTTTTGCATCTATTTCTATGTTTGTTTGGGTTTTTTTGGTGTAACCCCTGTTTCTGTTGTGTCCTCTTGGCTGGAAAATTTGATGTAGGCACGGGTGGGGGTATACTTGCAGTGCCCCCACCTATGCTTGCACAAAGAAGCCCAGGGGCTTATAAACCCCTGAGATGCCTGTGAGTGCCAGGCAGGCAGGGGCAGCACCATGCATTCCTTGTGGAAGTGCAGCTGGGGGTGGGGACACATTATGGAATGTGTTCCCTCCCAGTCTGGCTCCTGGTACCCTTCCAGGGCATCTTTGGTGCGGGAGTCCAAAAACAGTATGCACATGTCTGGGGGGAAGGGGAGGGAGCAGGGTGGGAGACTGGAGAGATGATGCATGTATGGCTGAGAAAGGACTGAGGAGGGAGGGTCTGTATGAGGGGTCAGGATGCTGTGAATGTTTGGGGGGGGGGGAGAAAAAGTGCCTGTGAAGTGAGGATGAGGAGGGAGGGTGAGGATAGGAAGAGGGCGTGGTGGGGTGGGGCTGTTAGAAATCCACATAGTTTGTGGTATTACTGCAAGAAATCTGATGCTCTGGGTTGGAAGTCGGTATGAGGAAACGGATGGAGCTCACTGTGGCTGCAGAATCACAAGAGCAGACCTTTTTGTTAGCGGAAAAAGTGAGGGGAATAGCCAGCACCCTTTCTACCCTGGGCAGCTGTTCAATTTGAATACTGTAATGAGTTATTCTGTAGGGGCAAGAAGAGGTTATAATGCGGGGAAAGTGGAAGCCAAAACTAAGCCAGATTTGTATAGTTGGAGTTAAATCTGTTCTAAATAATTTGTATGTTATAAACACAGCAGAGCTGCCAGTTAGGGTGACCACCTCACCCAGGCCAACTCGAGTAGGCTCAATCTACTTGTGCCCCACCATGGAGCGATACAATGGCATTATAACATCTGTGTTGGGAGTTTGCTTCTCACAAGCTGGGAGGGGGGTCCAGAGCCCGAGGTGAGGGGCACATTTTAGCCCCCCCCCCCCCGCCGCCATTGCCGACACCCCCTGCTGCCGCCAGCACCACAACAACTTTGACCCTCCCCTGCCGACGACCCTCTCGACCCCTCCGCCTGCCCGCCATCACCGTCGCCTACCTTTGCTGGCGGGGGACCCCAACCCCTGCCAGCTGAGGTCCTCTTCTTCCTTCATTCTGTTTCTGAGTCTGACGTACGCGCAGGACATCAGAAACAAAACGAAGGAAGAAGACTTCGGATGGCGGGGGTTGGGGTCCCCCACCAGCAAAGGTAGCAGACGGCGACGGCGGGTTGACGGCGGGAGGGGGGTTGAGAGGGTCATCGGCAGGGGTGTCCAGGGCCAAATCTACGGGGGGCCCAGGCCCCCGTGGCCCCATAGTAGTTACGCCCCTGGGTGCAACCCCAAAGTTAGCCGAAATGCCCTGCCTTGTAGAAGATGTCAGTGCTAATGTCTGGTTTTTCATTTTTTAGGTATGCAAATACCACCAGTGCTAAATCAGAAATACAGTAGAACGCCGATTATCTGAACACCGATCATCCGGATTTCCAATTCTCCGGACCCATTGTCTTCCGATACCTTCCCAGTATTTTATATATATTTTTTTGCAAACATATTGATGAAAATAAAACTTCTGTTTAACATGCAATGCTATAATCTTGTTTTCTTTACAGAAATCTGATATGTCCAATTAGCCGGATTTATGATTATCCAGACCACCCTCTGCAGAGGATAGTCTGGGTTGCCCCGCCCCTTTACGGGGCCATCCTTACAGATGGGCGCCCTTAAAGATGGGTGCCCCTGTTCGATTATCCCCCGCTCTGTCACCTACGAACCTTAATGCAATATAACTCTGTATTTCTCATTCCGGGAATGGCGATCGCCATTACGGAACAATGTAAGCCACATTGAGCCTGCAAATAGGTGGGAAAATGTGGGATACAAATGCAACAAATAAATAATAATCAGCGTTCTACTGTACTCTCATACTTTTCCAGCCTGCCCAAAACAAATACACTTATACCTTCCCATCTGTGGAAACAGTGCATGCTGCAGATCTTCTTAACCTAACTCTTACCATTCAGGAAATCCAGACTGCCCCAATTTGACTGCCCCTATCGGACCGACCGTTCACTTGTCTATTAGATTGTAAGCTCTTTGAGCAGGGACTGTCTCTCTGTTAAATTGTACAGCGCTGCGTAACCCTAGTAGTGCTCTAGAAATGTTAAGTAGTAGTAGTAGTATTACATATAGCAGTGATTTAACCAGAGCTGAGATTGTGATGTCATAATGCCTCATTCCACCAATGCCTAAGAGCCAACCTCATCAGTGATGTCACAATGGCTTGATTGTCCTATATTTGTCTCACTCTTACCTATTAGATTGTAAGCTCCTTGAGCAGGGACTGTCCTTCTATGTTAAATTGTACAGCGCTGCGTAACCCGAGTAGCGCTTTAGAAATGTTAAGTAGTAGTAGTAGTAGTTGTGTAAACACCGCTATTTACACGTGTAACATTGGTACAAGCCATCTAAAATGACCTCCAAAGCCTGGAAATACATAGTATTTATTATTATTTTATTATTTGTTACATTTGTATCCCACATTTTCCCACCTTTTTGCAGGCTCAATGTGACTTACATAGTACCGTTAACGGTGTTAGCCGATTCCGGTCTGAACAAATACAAGGTATGAGTGAAAACAAGGTGATATTATGGTAGATATTATAGTAAACAAAGTGGGAGCTAAAATGAGGCCTTTTGGGGACCTCCCCCCCCCCCCCCAACTCCAGGATATTAGAAGCAGAGCAGTGTTCCTTCCACATCACACGCTGCCGTCAATTCTCTAAAACAACACAGAAATCATTGAGCAGGCCTTTTTCATCCAATCCGATATCAGCACAGCTTCCCATTAAAATCTGGTACTCAATAGTATCAAAGGCAGCTGAAGGACTTAACACAATCTAATGATGGCCTTTGGTTATTTAAATCTAGTTCCTTGAAGTCAGTTTGTCAAGAGTCTAAAATTTGAATTTTGGCAGCCAGTAGTTAGACAACAGCTGGCAAAAACCACCTTTTGAGTTAACTTGTTTGGAAAAGGTAAATTAGACAGTGGCCTAAAATTTCCAAAATCTAGTAGTCAGACTACAAATCCCGCAATACATTGTGTAGAAATCAATTTTCTTGTATCCTTGCTGGTCCTCACTCCTCACTATCCACTCTAGGGCTGCGACTGAGAGTCCACACTAGCATGGGAGCAAGATGAGGCCCCCAGTGGCCCCAGAAAGCAGAATTATTAGAACCCTGGCAGTGGGCTTTGAGGGTCACCCTCCCAAACTTCTGCCCTAGGCCTCAGCCACGTCTAACACCAGCTCTGGAAGATGTAAATTCTAAAATACAATATATTCTACTCACAAAAGAGAAAATAAAAAATTCTACCTTTTGTTGTCTGGCCATTTTATTTTTCTAATCATGTTGGTCCCAATCTCTGGTTTCTGCTTTTATCTGTCTTCTCTTTTCCCTCTTGCCAGGGTCTCCTGTCCATTTGACATTTATTCTCTCTCCATGTGCCCTATCATCCTCCATGTTCACTTCTCTGAGTCCTTATCTTTCCACATGTTAATGATCTCCCTTCTCTGTGTCCCTATTTTCCCCTGTCCAGCATCTCCCCTATTTGCTCATATCCCCCATCCAGGGGAAGACTGACCATACGGGCAACAGGGCAGCATCTGAGGGCCCAGTGCCTCTCTCTCTCCCCCCTCTCTGCACACTATAGCCCCCTAAGAAGTAGGCTATCCCCCAGGCCTACCATGAAAGTCCCTGGTGGTCTAGTGGCCTCTTCGGGGACAGGAAGGAACCCCACTTTTTCCTGTCCGCTGCCACTGCTCTGCCCAGCGCTAACACATCTTCAGAATGGCTGCCGAGACTACTTGCGGCAGTCTCGCAAGACTGCCGAGACCAGCAAGACTACCACAGGACTTCCAGACCCCCTACTCCCCTATAATAAAGATGAAATCCCTGTTGGTCCAGTGTGACCCTAGTAGCTCCCATGAAATTTGTATGCTATTACTTTTAATCATTAGGGCTTTATTCTTTTTTTTTTTAATTAGGATTTATTTATTGCTTTTTTGAAGGAATTCACTCAGTAAGAAGAGGAGTGTGGTAGCCGTGTTAGTCCACTCTTAAGGTTATCAATAGAAATCAAACAAAATAAAACATGGAAAAGAAAATAAGATGATACCTTTTTTATTGGACATAACTTAATACATTTCTTGATGAGCTTTTGAAGGTCGCCCTTCTTCCTCAGATCGGAAATAAGCAAATGTGCTAGCTGACAGTGTATATAAGTGAAAACATTCAAGCATTACTATGACAGTAAAATAGATACTATTGGAGATTCTACATGGAATGTTGCTACTATTGGAGATTCTACATGGAATGTTGCTATTCCACTAGCAACATTCCATGTAGAAGCCTGCGCGGCCACATTGGTGATCTGCAAGGGCCGACTTCTACATGGAATGTTGCTAGTGGAATAGCAACATTCCATGTAGAATCTCAAATAGTAGCAACAGTGGAGGAGTGGCCTAGTGGTTAGGGTGGTGGACTTTGGTCCTGGGGAACTGAGGCACTGAGTTCGATTTCCACTTCAGGCACAGGCAACTCCTTGTGACTCTGGGCAAGTCACTTAACCCTCCATTGCCCCACGTAAGCCGCATTGAGCCTGTCATGGTGGGAAAGCGCAGGGTACAAATGTAACAAAAATAAAATAGATACTATTGGAGATTCTACATAGAATGTTGCTACTATTGGACATTCTACATGGAATGTTGCTATTCCACTAGCAACATTCCTGCGCAGGCTTCTGTTTCTGTGAGTCTGACGTCCTGCACATACGTGCAGGACGTCAGACTCACAGAAGCAGAAGCCTGCGCGGCCACATTGGTGATCTACAAGGGCCGACTTCTACATGGAATGTTGCTAGTGGAATAGCAACATTCCATGTAGAATCTATAGAAATCAAACAAAATAAAACATGGAAAAGAAAATAAGATGATACCTTTTTTATTGGACATAACTTAATACATTTCTTGATGAGCTTTCGAAGGTCGCCCTTCTTCCTCAGATCGGAAATAAGCAAATGTGCTAGCTGACAGTGTATATAAGTGAAAACATTCAAGCATTACTATGACAGTAAAATAGATACTATTGGAGATTCTACATGAAATGTTGCTACTATTGGAGATTCTACATGGAATGTTGCTATTCCACTAGCAACATTCCATGTAGAAGGCTGCGCAGGCTTCTGTTTCTGTGAGTCTGACGTCCTGCACGTACGTGCAGGACGTCAGACTCACAGAAGCAGAAGCCTGCGCGGCCACATTGGTGATCTACAAGGGCCGACTTCTACATGGAATGTTGCTAGTGGAATAGCAACATTCCATGTAGAATCTATAGAAATCAAACAAAATAAAACATGGAAAAGAAAATAAGATGATACCTTTTTTATTGGACATAACTTAATACATTTCTTGATGAGCTTTCGAAGGTCGCCCTTCTTCCTCAGATCGGAAATAAGCAAATGTGCTAGCTGACAGTGTATATAAGTGAAAACATTCAAGCATTACTATGACAGTAAAATAGATACTATTGGAGATTCTACATGAAATGTTGCTACTATTGGAGATTCTACATGGAATGTTGCTATTCCACTAGCAACATTCCATGTAGAAGGCTGCGCAGGCTTCTGTTTCTGTGAGTCTGACGTCCTGCACGTACGTGCAGGACGTCAGACTCACAGAAGCAGAAGCCTGCGCGGCCACATTGGGACTTTTACATGGAATGTTGCTAGTGGAATAGCAACATTCCATGTAGAATCTATAGAAATTAAACAAAATAAAACATGGAAAAGAAAATAAGATGATACCTTTTTTATTGGACATAACTTAATACATTTCTTGATTAGCTTTCGAAGGTTGCCCTTCTTCCTCAGATCGGAAATAAGCAAATGTGCTAGCTGACAGTGTATATAAGTGAAAACATTCAAGCATTACTATGACAGTCTGACAGGGTGGGAGGATGGGGGTGGGTAGGAGGTATGCATGGGGACATCAAAGCATATCATTGATATTCTAACAGGATGGGTGTGGATAGGGGAGGGGAGGGTGATCAACAGAGTAATGCTTGAATGTTTTCACTTATATACACTGTCAGCTAGCACATTTGCTTATTTCCGATCTGAGGAAGAAGGGCGACCTTTGAAAGCTAATCAAGAAATGTATTAAGTTATGTCCAATAAAAAAGGTATCATCTTATTTTCTTTTCCATGTTTTATTTTGTTTGATTTCTATTGATAACTCAGTAAGAAGAAATCAAACACGAGCAATAGGCAATTACTTTCCAGTGTTGTTTCAGTGCTAATTTTTACAGCGCTGTTCGGAACAGCATGGGGGTTTTTAATCATCAGCCTGAAAATGTATTAAATTAGTCCAGTAAAAAAGTTATATTTTGTTTTTGTTTTTTTTTCTATTTATTGCCTACTTTGTGGACATCCTATATTTTGACTTTTATTATGTCGTTGATTATTTTAAAACCTGGTAGTTTGTTGCTGAGGGTTTGTTTGTTTTTTTCCGCTGCCTGGGTGGAGGCCTCTGTGTCATCCTTCAACTATGCATTCCTGGGTCTGTAAAAAAAAAAAAAAAAAAACATTTGCCATCCTGCTAGGACTTACCATATGTTAAGAGCTCCCTCTAGTGGCTGGAGGTGGAGGCATGTTCCATCTGAGAGAAATGCTAGAAACCAGTAGAGACACTCCCTGGTCCTTCAGGCTGCAGCGAGTTCCATTTGTTGGGACAGACTGATCCAGTCTTGGTTTTACCCCGTAGGGAAGGGAACCAGAGTTCCACGTGAGTCCATGGTTCTGTGTCAGAAATGAAATTGGTTGGATTGTTTAAGCCCTCAAGTCACCAGTCTTAGACCCTGCAAATGAGGCTCACTCTTCCCTCACCTCAGTACCTTCAAACACTTGCCTCGAAAGTGGCAAGGAATACTCACTCCTTCAAATACTACTACTACTACTACTTAACATTTCTAAAGCGCTACTAGGGTTACGCAGCGCTGTACAATTTAACATGGAAGGACAGTCCCTGCTTGAAGAGCTTACAATCTAAAAGACAAATGTACAGTTAATCAGATAGGTCAGACAGATTGGGGCAACCTATGTGTTCGAAAGGTTAGGTTCCGAAAGCAGCATTGAAGAGGTGAGCTTTAAGCAAGGATTTGAAGATGGGTAGGGAGGGGGCTTGGCGTAGGGATTCAGGAAGACTGTTCCAGGCATAGGGTGAGGCAAGGGAAAATGAGCAGAGCCTGGAGTTGGCAATGGTGAAGAAGGGAACCGTGCAAGGGAGGTTCACTCTTCCCACACTGCGGGGCCCCCTGAAGCTTTGGGGCCCAGCCTTATACCCCACAATGGAGGCTCACTCCTTCCTCACCTCAGTACCTTCAAACACTATAAGAAAAAAATCGATTCCTCCCCTAATTTATTATTATTATTATTTATTGCATTTGTACCCCACATTTTCCCACCTATTTGCAGGCTCAATGTGGCTTACAGAGTGTTATTATGATGTAGTCATTACATGATCTTGAATACAATCAATAGTATGCAGAAGATGGATGAGGAATTAGAGAAGATGGTGTTAGATAGGATAGTTTCGGAGGTGATTTGTGTCTTTAAGGGTTCTCTAACCAGTCTAACACACCATTAAACCTCACTGCCCTGCCCAGACCCAGGGATCATTGCTGAGCTTCCAGTTACCAGTTCTGGGTCTTGTCTGAAGCTATAGATTAGAACCAAAGTCTATTTATTCATACCCAGGACAGATGCAAAGGGATT
Source organism: Microcaecilia unicolor (assembly GCF_901765095.1). NCBI lineage: Eukaryota > Metazoa > Chordata > Amphibia > Gymnophiona > Siphonopidae > Microcaecilia > Microcaecilia unicolor. Next base: position 93,423,379 of record NC_044043.1, on the reverse strand, counting down.
TAAGGGTTCTTTTGCTTTTGGGTACTTGTTCTTCCTTTTTGGTGGACCCTCCATTTAAGTGATGGGTCCTGATTGTGATGGTTGGGGTGGGGGTTGGGGAGTTTGATAGAGAAGGGGGTAGTGGCTGGTGTGATTGCTGGATGTCTTGTGGGTGTTGTAGGGTGGGAGAGTGTGGTGTGTTTGGGGGGGGGGGGGGGGTTGGTGAGTGTCCTGGTGCTGTACGTGAGATGAGCGCTTTGATGTCTTGACGGAAGGGATTTTGTTTTTTGACCTTTAATGTTAAAGGTCTCAACTCTCCCTGGAAATGACGTCTGTTATTTAAGGAAGCTCTCCGTTTAAATGTGGCAGTGAGGTTTGTTCAGGAGACCCATTTGTTCCCTCGCTATGAGTCGTTCCTGGCTCATAAGCAATATCCTACTGTTTTTCGGGTCACTAATAAACGATGTGGCAAGACTAATGAGGTAGCAGTTTTTTCTCCATCAATCAGTTAAATATGTGGTCTGTGATGCTTTGTCAGATATCGAAGGTCGCTATTTGTTTGTGAAAGCGGAGTTACAGGGCCGCCTCTTTACCCTGGTTAACCTGTATGCCCCTCATGCTGATCAAGGCTCCTTTTCTTGAGTATTTGGAGCAGTGGCTTGTAACTTTTCAGGAGGAGGTCTTGTTCATAGATGCAGATTTTAATCTTACCTGCAACCCCCGGTGGGACAATTCTTCAATGCAGGTTCATTATGCCTAAAGGGACCATGTGTGTTTGCACAGGCTTTTGGAATGGTTGGATTTTGACAATGTGTGGTGTCTCTACCAACCAGTTGAATGGGATTATACTTTCTTCTCCGCTGTTCATACTTCTGGATAGACCTTTGGCTCTTGGAGCAGAGCTCGTGTTCTTTGGTTTTGGCTGTGACTATTGCAGGGCTGATTTTAGACATGGTGAGGCCCAGGGCAGAAATTAAGGAGGGGGCCCCTGATCCCTGAACCTCCCTCCCCCCAATCTCCCCACCTGCATTGCTACTACAAGGTCTACCCAAGCAGCAAAGGACTCAAATACAAATCCACCTATGCAACCAGCTTTTCCTACCTAAGCACACAACTATGGAACGCACTGCCAAAAGCAGTAAAAACTACGCTCAACCACCTAAATTTTCAGAAAGCACTAAAGACAGACCTGTTCAGAAGAGCATACCCCACTGACCCAACATAAAAATAATGGTCACTGGCGACACAACATAACCAAAGACTGCAACGGACATTACCTGACTCTTCTTCCCCCTTTCCCTCTCTAAGCTCCCCCCAACTGTTTCCTACCATACATATACCTCATTATACCACAATATCACTGTGTATTCATTCATACTATGTATTTGTTCAAACCGCAATCGGCTAACACCGTTAACGGTTATATGTAAACCACATTGAGCCTGCAAAAGGTGGGAAAATGCGGGATACAAATGTAACAAATAATAATAAAGGTCCAGGCATCTCTTCCCCTTCTCCCCACCACAGTCTGTCTCCCTCCCTTCCCCTCACCTTGCGGTCTTCTTTAAAATTTTTATTTCCTTTCTCAGAGGGGCTCCAGTGTGGCAGTCATTTCCACAGGCTGCCTGCAGCTGACCCGAAGCTTTCCTTCTCTGCTGCGATCCGCCCAGGTGGAAACAGGAAATTACATCAGAGGGGGGAAGATCGCAGCAGAGAGGGAAAGCTTTGAGGCAGCAGGCAGCTTGTGAGAATGGCTGCCCTGCCAGAGCCCCTCTGAGAAGGTAAATAAATTTTGAAAGAAGATCTGGAAAGGAGGAGGAAACGGACTGTGGTGGGAAGAAGAGGAAGATATGCCTGGACTGCAGGGCCCCCTGTAGCTTTGGGGCCCAGGGCAGCTGCCCTGTTTCCCCCCCCCCCCCCCCCCCCCCCCCCCCCGCCATACACACACAATGCTGGCCGTGGACTATTGAGCTTTGCCTGTGGTTGGACCATGCTCTGGTGTTGTTCCACTTGATTCCTGCTCTTGCTATGGTTGATCATTGGTTCTGGCACTGTAATGATCAGCTGCTCCTGGACCCGCATATCCTCCAGGTGTTGGATATCAAGGACTTTCTGGCGGTTAATGATACTGGAGAGGTGAGTCTGGTGATGTTGTGGGAGAGTTTTAAGTCATACATAGAAACATAGAAGAATAGAAACATGACAGCAGATAAAGACCAAATGGCCCATCCAGTCTGCCTGTCCTCCATAACCACTAATATTTCCTTTTCCTAAGGGATCCCATGTACTTGTCCCATGCTTTCTTAAATTCTGACACAGTCCTCGTCTCCACAACCTCCACCAGGAGGCCATTCCACGCTTCCACCACCCTTTCCGTGAATTAATACTTTCTTACAATCCTCCTAAGCCTATTTCCTCTTAACTTCACCGTATGCCCCCTCATTCCAGAGTTTTACTTCATTTGAAAAAGGCTCACTTCCTGTATACTAATGCCCTTCAAACGTCTCTATCATGCCTCCTCTATCCCTCCTCTCTTCCAGCATATACATGTTGAGGTTCATAAGCTTGTCTCTATATGTTTTATGTTCAAGACCGCTTACCAGTTTTGTAGCCGCCCTCTGGACCGACCATCCTGTTTATATCCTTCCATAGGTGCGGTCTCCAGAATTGCACACAGTACTCTAAATTGGGCCTCACCAGAGGCTTATATAAGGGCACTATCACCTCTTTGTTCCTGCTGGTCATCCCTCTCCTTATGCACTCAAACATCCTTCTGGCTATGACCATCGCTTTTTCCACCTGTTTGGAAACGTTAAGGTCATCAGACACAATCACCCCCAAGTCCCGCTCTTCCTTTGTACACAGAAGCACTTCACCCCCCTTTATTGTACCGTTCCCTCAGATTCTTGTGACCCAAGTGCATGGGACCCTCCATGTTTTAGTGTTAAATCTTAGTTGCCAAATATTGGACCATTCCTCAAGCTTCGCTAGGTCCTTCCTCATGTCATCCACACCTTCCAGGGTATCCACCCTGTTGTAGAGTTTGGTATCATCCGTAGAGACAAAGCTTATGAGACAGCCCTTCCGTAATATCATTCACAAAGATATTAAAAGGAGCTGGCCTTAGGACCGATCCCTGCGGTACTCCACTGATAACATCCCTATCTTCAGAGCAAGCTCCATTTACCACCACCCTCTGTCTCCTTTTGTTCAACCAATATTTAACCCAGTCAGTCACTCTACGTCCCATACCAAGGGTACTCATTTTATTTACGAGTTGCTTCTACTGAACCTTGTTGAAGGCTTTGTTGAAATCCAAGTACACCACATCTAGTGCCCCTCCCACGTCCAACTGTTTGGTCACCCAGTCAAAGAAATCAATCAGATTCGTCTGACACGACCTACCTTGGATGTGTATCTCGTATAATAGATATCGCACTCATCAGCATCATGAGCATCAATTGCTGTTGTGAAGTTGGTTGATTTGGCTTGAGCGCCTTCATAAGGCCTGCCTGTCCTGTGCGGCTACTCTTCTGGAGTTAGTGGCCTGTCGACGGGAGCTTTTGGATATTGATCTTGATGACTTTGCTTGCACAATGCTGTGGATGAATCCCACTAGCTGTGCCTCCTATAGGCCCATTTCATTGCTGGAGGTGAATTATAAGTTTTGACTCAGATTCTTGCCGCCCGCCTGCAGTGCATCCTGCTCGATCTTATTCAGGGTGACCAATTAGGATTTATAGCTGGTAGACAACCGAGTGATAATGTTTGTTGTGTGCTCAATTTGATCTGGGTGGCAGGTCAGGAGCCTTCTCCAGCATTGTTGTTGACTGTCGACGCTGAGAAGGCCTTCGATCACGTTTCTTGGCCCTTTTTGATGGCTACCCTCTGGCGGTTCGGTTTTGAGGGCAATTTTTTGCACTGGATCTCTTTGATCAGAATCCGGTTGCCTGTTTGCAAGTGAACAGGGTGTGCACTGATATTTTTTTTTTGCCTTGCTTTGTGGCACGCATCAAGGTTGCCCGCTTTCGCCATTCATTTTTGGCCTGGTCAAGGAACCGTTTGCCCAAATGATTCAGGATAGCCTGGAGGTGAGTGGGATGCAGGTCAGGAAACAGGTCCACAAGCTTCTGCTCTATTCTGACCACATGGCTTTTATTCTCATGGACCCCTTCCTCTCCCTCGTTGCATGTCTCAGACCCATGGCACAATATGGACGCCTGTTCGGCTTTCAACTGAACATCCAGAAATCTAATCTTTTGAATCTTATTGTGCAGGAGCCCTGGCTGTCTGAGTTATGAGCTCATTTCCAATTCCACTGGGCAACCCAGAGTATCAGGTATTTGGGGGTATCCCGACTGACTTATCTCAACTGTTTTCCCTTAATTATCCCTCTTTATTGAATGAGGTGCTGACTGAGTTAGATCATTGGGTGGGTCTGTGTGTGTCTTGGGGGGGGCGTATCAATGTAGTTAAGATGTCAGTGCGTCCCCATTTTCTGTATTTATTTGCCTGCTTGCCCTTACTGATCCCGGAACCTTTTTTGGTTAAACTTCAGTGTAAAGTATTTGCCTATATCTGGCGTTGCAAACCCTTTGGGTGTAAAGGGCCAGGATGTATTTAGATCGAGCCCATGGTGGGATGGGAGTGCCAGACTTTTTGACTTATTATCGGGCGGCGCAGCTTTGGGGCCTTTTTAAGTGGGCTGCCTTTCCAGGGAACCGATGGGTTCAGCTTGAGCAGGCGCAGGTGGGAGTCTAGCCCTTTGGCTCTCTACCTTGGTTGCCTCTTTCTGTTTTGTGGCCCTCCCTGGCTTAACATAGTAACATAACATAGTAACATAGTAGATGATGGCAGAAAAAGACCTGCACGGTCCATCCAGTCTGCCCAACAAGATAAACTCATACTGTATGTGCTACTTTTTGTGTATAAATTCTTTTGTAAATAAATACACTTTCAGTACATCATAGTATTGTGAAACAAGATTTTTGTTTCTCAGCGTGTCAACTCACCATAAATGACTATTCTATGTTTAGAACCAATTAGCAAATCCCATGAGAAACCCACCTACCCACAACCTACAGAGAGGCTTAGAGATCAAAGATTGTAAACCAAGTAATGGGCATGTCAAATGACAAACACCCTAAGCCAAGCTGAAAAGTAACTTAAAGGCATAACACTATGCACTGAGGCAGATTATTAAAACTTAAGATACTTTGTCCATATTTTAACAAGACAGCTTATGGAGCAGCCTGTACCCTAGGACTGTGGTGCACATTGCGAACGGCTTTTTTTTTTTTTTTCTGTGGCAGCGTTATTTTTATGCTATGACTTTTCAACCTGCCCCAGGGTTTGCGTCTAAGGATTTATCTGGTGTGGAAGGGTTTTAAGGTGTTGGGACAATTGGCTGTTCACAGTGGGTTACATAAGTACATAAGTATTGCCATACTGGGAAAGACCAAAGGTCCATCAAGCCCAGCATCCTGTTTCCAACAGTGGCCAATCCAGGTCACAAATACCTGGCAAGATCCCAAAAAAGTTCAATACATTTTATACTGTTTATCCCAGAAATAGTGGATTTTCCCCAAGTCCAATTTAATAATGGTCTATGGACTTTTCCTTTAGGAAGCCGTCCAAACCTTTTTAAAACCCCGCTAAGCTAACTGCCTTTACCACATTCTCTGGCAACAAATTCCAGAGTTTAATTACATGTTGAGTTAGTACCTTTTGAAGCGCTATACACTATTTTTCTTGTTTTCAATTGTGAGACTTCATGCTGAAAAAAGTGCTTCCCGACTGCCATCAGGTTGATCAGGGCTCTTTTAAAAATTTCTGGATTGGAGTGGGTGTGAGCCTTATTTCTCAGATATAAAGCTTTACTCCATAGCAGCTCCCCCTGCCCGTCAATATGAGTGACGCTGGGAAGTGGGCTATGTGCTGTAGCCGAAACAATGAAACTCTCTGTATGTGCTCTGTTAAAGGTCTCCATTGCCAGTAATTACGTGGAACATGGCTACAAAATGTTGTTTCAGTGGTACTATACCTCGGACTGGTTGCACCATATCTTTGGGGTGGGCACTGGACATTGCTGGTGTGGGTTCTCCATTCCTGGAACTTTTGCCCATATAGAAACATGACGGCAGATAAAGGCCATATGACCCATCCAGTTTGCCCATCCTCTGTAACCCCTAATTCTTCCTTTTCCAAAGCGATCCCACATGCTTATCCCATGCCTTTTAAAATTCTGGAACAGTCCTCGACTCCACCACCTCTACCGGGAGGCCATTCCAATTTCCACGCCTCCATCACCCTTTCTGTATAATAGTACTTCCTTAGATTACTCCTAAGCCTATTCCCTCTTATCTTTGTCATATCCCCCTCATTCCAGAGCTCTCCATTTGAAAAAGGCTCTTTTCCTGTACATAAATGCCCTTGAGATATTTAAATGTCTCTATCATATCTCCTCTCTCCCAGCATATACATGTTGAGGTTCATAAGCCCGTCCCTATATTTTTTTGCGTTCAAGACTGCTTACTAATTTTGTAGCCACTCCATATCTGGTGGGACTGTGTCAAAGCTCAGTATTATTGGGAGATGGTGGCTCGTCTGCTGCAGAACTTACTCTGGGTGCCTGTCCCTTTGAGTGTGGACACTTATCTTGTGAATGGCCCTCTGCCAGGTTTGGAGTGTGAGGCGGCCCGGTTGGTGTCTCTGGTGGTCACTGCAATGTGTGTGTGTTTGGCTGCGGCATGGTGCCAGTTGGAGCCTCTTTCTGAAGATCAGCTGTTCGCTACATTGGATTATTTGTTTTTGTTATCTAAGTTGACTGCCCTTAAGAAAGATACAGTGGGCCACTTTCGGAAGGTTTGGGGACCTTAACAGAGGTGGAGGGGGCTCTTTTAACAGGCCTTTCCTGTTTTCCTTTTGGACTCTGGTTTTATTTACTTTTGGACAGCTGTGGGGGGAGGTGGGGGTGAGATGGGACTGGGGTACTTGTTTTTGTTTCTTGTTGTTGGTTGGCATTCCGTCTGTGTACTTGTTCTTCTTAATAAAGTTTGCTACCTTCAAAAAAAAATGGAAAATAAAATGGAAAGAGAACAAAAAGATCAGAGAGATGAAAGCAGGCAGAGAGTAAAGTGGAACAGAGGGTGAGAAACAGAGGGAGAAGCTACCCCGTGTAATAAGGACAGGGATCGAGTTGCCCCTGTACAATCAGACAGGGACTGAGCTGCACCTGTATAATAAGGACAGGGATTGAGTCACTTCTGTATAATAAGGGCAGGTTCCAAGCTGCCCCTGTATAATAAGGACAGGAATTAATTTGCCCCTGTATAATAAGGGCAGGGACTGAGCTGCCCCTGTATAAAAAACTCTCTGCTAATTGTAAAAGATCCACAACACTTAAAAAATACATATAATAAGGGCAGGGACCAAGCCACTCCTCTATAATAAGGACAGGGGCTGAGATGCCTCTGTATTATAAGGACAGGAATTGAGTTGACCCTGTATAATAAGGGCAGGGACAATGAGCTGCCCCTCTATAAAAAGCTCTCTGCTAATTGTAAGAGATCCATAACACTTAAAAAATATGTATAATAAGGGCAGGGACCAAGCCACTCCTCTATAATAAGGACAGGGGCTGAACTGCCTCTGTATTATAAGGGCAGGAATCGAGCTGACCCTGTGTAATAAAGGCAGAGACTGAGCCAACTCTGTATAATAAGGACAAGGACCTAGCTGCCCCAGTATAATAAGGGCATGGAAAAAGGCAGGGACCTAGTCACCCCTGTATAATAAGGGCAGGAACCAAGCTTACCCTTTATAGTAAGGACAGGGTCTGTACTATCCCTGTACAATAAGTGCATTTTCCGTGCTGTTTTCTCCTGTGGAGGCTGGGAAAAAGTGTGAGATAAGGATGTATCAGCTGACCTGGGTTGCAGATGTGAACTCTGCTCATACAGGTGGAGAGAAAGGAGACTGGCAGCTTTCATACAGGGAACACAGGGCTTGGAGATCAGAAGAAAGTGCTGGAAGCGAGAAGGTTCTTCGGTTCCCAAAAGGTGGTTTATTATATATCAGTTGCCGCCTAATTGGAAGGAAATTATTGCCAAGAGTTTCAGACTGACTTGTACCACAGCCGCCACGACTGCATTCACTTGGCCATTAATCCTGGCTAGATTTCCTGCTTGTGCCTTGGACGACAGACATGGTCTCCATTCTTGGATCCAGCCAGTCCTGATTTCGGAGGTATGGTGAGGCCCAACCTGTGGATACTGGGCAGGTGAGTGGTTGATCTCTTTTATCCCATTGAAGGGCTCTACAAGAGCAGGGTGCCTGTATTTATACCCTCCCCCCCCCCCTTGTATGTATAAATGTCTATAGCAGGGGTTCTCAACCCAATCCTCAGGACACCCAGCCAGTCGGGTTTTCAGGATACCGACAATGAATATGCATGAAAGAGATCTGCATAGAAAGCAAAGCAGTGCATGCAAATATATCTCCTGCTTATTCATTGTGGATATTCTGAAAACCTGGCAGGCTAGGTGCGTCCCAAGGACCGGGTCTACAGTACCAGCTGTTACAAAAGTGCCGGCAGGGTGCCTAAGCGTTATTCTGAAACAGCCTAATTTACATAGCGCACAAATGCAAAGGGGTAGAGCATAAGTGGGCAGGGCTCTCCCACCTGTAATTTTCCGAATACTGTACATTATATGTGTCCCTGCCGCAGTCAGGCGCCTGCACTTATGTAACTGTGGATGCGTAAGTGTTAGATGCGCCACTGCTGCGTTCCGCTAACTCTAGAATGGAACCCGCATGTCCAGGAGCCAGTACACAATAAGCTCCTACCAGTGTCCTTGGGGCATCTAAATGGAGCCCCCCCCCCCCCCCCCACCCCAGTAGAATTGTCCCCCACCAAGTGACCACCTTAAAAGCAAAGTTTAGTACAAAGCTTCTCGGTAACATAGTAGCTGACAGCAGATAAAAACCTGTACAGTCCATCCAGTCTGCCCAACAAGATAAACTCATTGTATGTGCTACTTTGTATGTATTCCTGTCCTTGATTTGTCCTTGCCATTTTCCAGGCACAGACCCTAAGAGTCTGCCCAGCACTGGCTTTGCTTCCCAATTACCAGTGTTGCCACCCATTCTCTGCTGAGCTGCTGCTGATCCATTCCTTCTAAACAGGATTCCTTTTTGTTTATCTCATGCATTTTTTAAAATTCTGTCACTGTTTTCATCTCCCCCCCCCCCCCCCACCAAACATCTACCACCCTCTCCCTGCTCTTCCATAAAAGCTCTCTCCTCTCTCTCCTGGGGTCTCTTTGTTCCCCTTTTTAGAGTAAACCAATCCCCAGACACCTTAGACATTCCACTTGCTGGGGACACTCCAGAAGTGGTGTTCACGGCTTTACGCTGCTGTGACACTGTGACATCTCGTGTGCTTGCATGAGCTCTTTGCCCAGGGGGTACATAAGAATATAAGCATTGCCATACTGGGATAGACCAAAGGTCCATCAAGCCCAGCATCCTGTTTCCAGCAGTGGCCAATCCAGGTTACAAGTACCTGGCAAGATCCCAGAACAGTAAAACAGATTTTATGCTGCTTATCCTAGAATATGCAGTGGATTTCCCCCACGTCCATCTTACAACTAGCTTATGGAGTTTTTAGGGAATTATCTAAACCTTTTTTAAACCCTGCTAAGTTAACTGCTTTTACCACATTCTCTGGCAATGGATTCCAGAGTTTATGCATGCATAACAAGTGTGTACACAGAAACATAGCATTCCTGGAGGTGCAGAATAGGTGGAGTGGGGACTGAATTGAGTGGAGGAGTGACCTAGTGGTTAGGGTGGTGGACTTTGGTCCTGGGGAACTGAGGAACTGAGTTGGATTCCCATTTCAGGCACAGGCAGCTCCTTGTGACTCTGGGCAAGTCACTTAACCCTCCATTGCCCCATGTAAGCCGCATTGAGCCTGCCATGAGTGGGAAAGTGCGGGGTACAAATGTAACAAAAAGAAAATTGACACCATTTTATAAAACACGTCTATTCTTTCCGGCACATACATGCACATGATTACATGTTTCTTGGAGCAGGGATACATGTGTTTAAGTACTTGCTGTGTTGAATTGCCTTGTTTGGTCTAGATGCTCTGTCTTGTTATAAAACCATCTTCCACATTGCCAGGTTCAGGCTTCACATCTGAGCTGTATAGCTGTGACGATTGGGCTGGGTGAAGTGAGCAGTGCCTATAATATTGGGGGGGAGGGGGGGTGACCCCTGCATAGTTTCCAATGAAGGCTCATGGTGCTGGATTTCAGCCCTGGTTATGAATAAGCTTCAAGCCCAAAGGAGCAGGGGGGAAAGTGCAAGGTCAAAATAAGTTACAGATAGACAACCATTGCTGGTGTTTAATTTGCTGATTCTATATAAAATATGAAGAAAGGATTGGAAGGTGAGCATATGGCAAACGCTGTGAAAGAGAAGAACTCTGGCAAAGAGCCCCGAAATGGAACAGGCCAACAAAATGTAAACAGAAGTGCGATAAGGAAGGAGCCTATAAAACACTCTGTAAACAGAGTCATAAACCAGTCATTAATAGCTCCATTTGCAAGGGCAGCTGAATTACTCTTAACTTACAGTGGTGGGGGCACCAGGGGGGGTCTCATTGATTATTTGTACTGCTACATCTTTGGACTTAGAGCTCAATCGACTTACCAATGCATCCGAATCAACACGGACTTATCTAAATGTGCAGTACCCAAGCTGCAAAGGACTTAAATACAAACCAACTTATGCATCTAGTTTTTCCTACATAAGCACACAACTGTGGAAGGCGTTACCAAAAGTACGACCACCTAAACTTCCGCAAATCACTAAAAACTAACCTGTTTAAGAAGACATAGCCTAACGACCCAACCTAAATGCCCGATCTCGGCAACACGACCAAACTAAAGCATGCAACGGACATTACACAACTCTTCCGTTCTATGATTCCCTAATGTGGCTGTACCACATGAACTTGATCTTACCACGACAACACCTTGTATTTGTTCACACCGGAACCTGCAAAGGCCTCTCCGGTACTATGTAAGCCACATTGAGCCTACAAATAGGTGGGAAAATGTAGGATACAAATGTAACAAATCAATCAATCAATCAAACCCGACATCCATCAGGTTAGGGTGTCATAAGTCTTCCTCCTGAATTTGCCCACCTATTTTATATCCTCCCCCCCCCCCCCCCCCACCAAACAAATGCCTTTGACCAGCAATTATACAACAGTCCTCAGCCAGGGGTCACTCGATTCCTTCTAGAACCCTCCAATCGTGGATTTTAGGTCCAGCTAGTGAGCAGTGGCTGACACTCCCTTCCCCTAGGGCCTTGATGTTCACTCCCAATCCTTAAGGGTTACCCACATGTCATATTTTTAGGATATCTGTAATGAATATGCATGAGACAGATTTGCCTGCCTATGTAAAGGAGTTCAGACCAGTTTCTAGAGTGGGGCTGTGTCTTCCTGGCTGACAGGGTGGGGGGATATATCTGGGCTGATACAGTGGGGGAAATAAGTATTTGATCCCTTGCTGATTTTGTAAGTTTGCCCACTGACAAAGACATGAGCAGCCCATAATTGAAGGGTAGGTTATTGGTAACAGTGAGAGATAGCACATCACAAATTAAATCCGGAAAATCACATTGTGGAAAGTATATGAATTTATTTGCATTCTGCAGAGGGAAATAAGTATTTGATCCCTCTGGCAAACAAGACCTAATACTTGGTGGCAAAACCCTTGTTGGCAAGCACAGCGGTCAGACGTCTTCTGTAGTTGATGATGAGGTTTGCACACATGTCAGGAGGAATTTTGGTCCACTCCTCTTTGCAGATCATCTCTAAATCATTAAGAGTTCTGGGCTGTCGCTTGGCAACTCGCAGCTTCAGCTCCCTCCATAAGTTTTCAATGGGATTAAGGTCTGGTGACTGGCTAGGCCACTCCATGACCCTAATGTGCTTCTTCCTGAGCCACTCCTTTGTTGCCTTGGCTGTATGTTTTGGGTCATTGTCGTGCTGGAAGACCCAGCCACGACCCATTTTTAAGGCCCTGGCGGAGGGAAGGAGGTTGTCACTCAGAATTGTACGGTACATGGCCCCATCCATTCTCCCATTGATGCGGTGAAGTAGTCCTGTGCCCTTAGCAGAGAAACACCCCCAAAACATAACATTTCCACCTCCATGCTTGACAGTGGGGACGGTGTTCTTTGGGTCATAGGCAGCATTTCTCTTCCTCCAAACACGGCGAGTTGAGTTCATGCCAAAGAGCTCAATTTTTGTCTCATCTGACCACAGCACCTTCTCCCAATCACTCTCGGCATCATCCAGGTGTTCACTGGCAAACTTCAGACGGGCCGTCACATGTGCCTTCCGGAGCAGGGGGACCTTGCGGGCACTGCAGGATTGCAATCCGTTATGTCGTAATGTGTTACCAATGGTTTTCGTGGTGACAGTGGTCCCAGCTGCCTTGAGATCATTGACAAGTTCCCCCCTTGTAGTTGTAGGCTGATTTCTAACCTTCCTCATGATCAAGGATACCCCACGAGGTGAGATTTTGCGTGGAGCCCCAGATCTTTGTCGATTGACAGTCATTTTGTACTTCTTCCATTTTCTTACTATGGCACCAACAGTTGTCTCCTTCTCGCCCAGCGTCTTACTGATGGTTTTGTAGCCCATTCCAGCCTTGTGCAGGTGTATGATCTTGTCCCTGACATCCTTAGACAGCTCCTTGCTCTTGGCCATTTTGTAGAGGTTAGAGTCTGACTGATTCACTGAGTCTGTGGACAGGTGTCTTTCATACAGGTGACCATTGCCGACAGCTGTCTGTCATGCAGGTAACGAGTTGATTTGGAGCATCTACCTGGTCTGTAGGGGCCAGATCTCTTACTGGTTGGTGGGGGATCAAATACTTATTTCCATCTGCAGAATGCAAATAAATTCATATACTTTCCACAATGTGATTTTCCGGATTTAATTTGTGATGTGCTATCTCTCACTGTTACCAATAACCTACCCTTCAATTATGGGCTGCTCATGTCTTTGTAGTGGGCAAACTTACAAAATCAGCAAGGGATCAAATACTTATTTCCCCCACTGTATAAATACCCAGCCCAGGAAACCTGGGAGCCATTTTGGCTACCGTTGCCTCATCAGGCACGCAGCGGACTGTTGAATTGTTAATGACTTACGATAGTATGCACAATACTGTTATGTTATTACTACTGTGGGTAGGGTGGGGAGGGGTAGGGATGGGAAGATGTTTTTGTAAACCTGTTGCAATTTTCAATAAAGGTTATTGTATCTTTCTTCTCTTGACTCAATAAAAAAACATTTAAACATAAATACCCAGCTCAAGGGTGGTGGGGGGATTTCTGTCTTTGGTTCTAGATTTCTGGCCACTGAACTTTAATGCAAGGGCCCAAGTTTTGGCTCTGAGTCCCTGGCCAATTCCTTTCCATCAAAGCAAGGGGCAGAATCTAATGTTTAACCTCCTGGCTGCAACATCTACTTTTCTGCAAAAAGAAAAAGGTCTTTTGCTAGTACAGTCTCTCACCCCAAAGTACAAGGAGTTGGGTACCAGTAGTGCAAGGAAAGCTGTTGGTCTGTTTCAAGGCAGCACAAGAACAGGGAATCTGTCAACCACCACTTCCTGCTCTGGAGCAGAAAGAGAAAAAAGAGAAGTCATACATAACCCAGCCGGAGAAGGAGAAAGCAGAGTCCAGGGAGAGTCTCAGAAGATCAACCAAGGTAAATCTTCCAACACTAGATGTCCCCTCTAGCTTTATCTAAGTTTTGTATCTAAGAATAGAGAATTACATTGTAACTCTGCTTATCCAGCTTGATTATATTTGTTTAAAGGATACCAGTTGTATAAATAGTTGCTTTGAAGCATTGTCCCAGTTAACTGATCTGTTTCAAGTCTTAGTAAACCTTATTAATATAATAAATAATAACAAAACTTTATTTATAACCCGCTATATCTTTAAAAGTCTAAGCGGGGGAACAACTCACATACAAAATATTAAAAAAAAACAAAACAATAAAAATGATTTCTTTACACAACAAACTATACAAAAGCCTCTACAATCGAAACATACAGCAGATTAAAATTTACATGGTATTGAAATAATTTGTGCATCAGAGGACCCAAAAGCCTGAAGAAATAAATGAGTTTTCAATGCATTTTAAAACTGGTCCATATACTACTACTACTACTACTTAACATTTCTAAAGCGCTACTAGGGTTACGCAGCGCTGTACAATTTAACATAGAGGGACGGTCCCTGCTCAAGGAGCTTACAATCTAAGAGACAAGTGAACGGACAGTCCGATAGGGGCAGTCAAATTGGGGCAGTCTGGATTTCCTGAAAGGTAAGAGTTAGGTGCCGAACGCAGCATTGAAGAGGTGGGTTTTAAGCAAAGACTTGAAGATGGGCAGGGAGGGGGCTTGGCGTAAGGGCTCAGGAAGGTTGTTCCAAGCATAGGGTGAGGCGAGGCAGAATGAGCGGAGCCTGGAATTGGCGGTGGCGGAGAAGGGTACTGAGAGGAGGGATTTGTCCTGTGAACGGAGGTTTCGGGCGGGAACGTAAGGGGAAATGAGGGTAGAGAGGTAGTGAGGGGCAGCAGACTGAATGCATTTTGTATTGAATGGAATGCTTTGCCCATTGAACTTTGTTCAATACAAAATATGGACCAGTTTAAAAAAGCATTGAGAATGCTGGCTTTCTCAATGCTGGCTTTTGCAAGTCCTGCCCTGACCTTCAAACACTAGTCCAAAGGTTAGTCTAGTAAACCCTGTTGGATTATTTGTAGTAAATAATTAGCAGATTTTAGTACACACAGCTTCAGCTTTAGAAATGTTAATTTCTTTCTTCATCTCTCTGTCATACACCCCAGAATAATTCACTGCTGAGTCACTTTAAAGTTGAAGTAACAAAACATCTGTTTACTCACAGTTTGCAGTTAGATTATAATCAGACAGGCTTATATATACATATTACTATACATTTGTATTATCAGCTCCTTCCATGTGCTTAGATGGTAATGGATGCTCACACCACCATAGATCCTCTCAGGTTAGGAGAGATCATGAGCTCCATGTGCTCCATGTGCTGCATGTGCTGCATCTGCTGTGTCTGCTGTGTCTAACCCCCACAGGAAGTTGCATAGCTGTGTGACCTCTCTAAGTAATTCACATCAGAGGTCACAGAGTAATCACAGAGAAATAATAGCTGACAGGCAATGCATGTAAAATACAATTACATTCCAACAAACCCCTTCTCATGCATAACTGTCATGCAATTATTTATTCATACAAAGTCCAAGCTTTATACGCAGATTCACAAAATGTTCTCTGGGTAACGGTTTGGTCATGATGTCAGCTGTCATCTCACTGGTGTGACAATATTGTAGACTGATGACCCCTTCTTTCGCCAGCTCTCGCACGTTGTGGTATTTCGTTGCGATGTGCTTGGTGCGTGACTGAACCTTGTCATTCTGTGACAGTCGGATGCAGCTCTGATTATCTTCCATTATCTGGATTGGTCTCTGTTCAGCTATTCCGAAATCCAGCAAAAGTTTTTCAATCCACATCAGTTCTCTGCACGCTTCCGATACTGCCACATATTCAGCTTCTGTAGAAGACAAACTCACAATACTTTGTTTATGACTGGCCCATGAAATTTGTACATTTCCATACATAAACACATATCCACTTGTGGATTTATAATTAGAATGGTCCCCTGCCCAATCTGAATCACAGTAACATATTAGTTTTGGATTACTATTGGCTGAAATCTTTAATTTACAATCAATGGTACCCTTTAAATACCTTACCATCCTTTTAACTGCAGTCCAATCTGATTTGGTAGGTGAGCTGACCCTTCTGCTCAAAATTCCTACTGCATTTGCTATATCAGCCCTGTATGTGGTAGCTAGATATAAAAGCTTACCTATGGCTGATCTATATTGGATGTTATCTGGTAAAGGTTCTCTTACTGTTTCATCCTTCAGAAAATCAGTGATCATGGGAGTGCTTACAACTTGGGCATCTTGCATACCTAAACTTTCAATAAGCTCATTTATTTTCTGCTTCTGGCTTAGAAGATAAGAACCATCATTTTGTTTCTCAATTTCTATACCAAGATAGTATGACACATTACCAAGTTCTTTTATCTCAACATTGTGGTTTAAACACTTTACAATGTCCTTGTACTCTTGCTCACTTTTGCTTGCAATGAGCAGATCATCAACAAAAGCTAAAATGTATGCATATTGTCCATTTGTGCACCTAGTGTACAAACATTTATCTGCTTCACCTTGCTTAAATCCTAAATTTGTCAATATTTCATGCAATTTTTCATTCCAACATTTTGCACTTTGCTTTAATCCATAAAGACCTTTGTTTAATTTACACACTAGCTGTCTTTGTTTTGTATTTATGAAACCTGTTGGTTGTTCCATGTACAAGTCTTCAGTTATTTCTCCATGAAGAAACGCTGTTTTCACATCAATGTGGTTGACTTGCATGCCTTTTGAGACTGCAATGCTCAGAAGTGTTCTAATTGTCGTGTGTTTCACTACAGGTGCAAACACTTCATCAAAATCTTCTCCATATTTTGAAGATATCCCTTTGCCACTAATCTGGCTTTATACCTTTCCACTTTTCCTTGTGCATTCCTTTTTAACTTGAATACCCATTTGCATCCTATAGCTTTCTTGCCAGGAGGTAATTTTGTAAGAATCCAAGTATTATTTTTATCCAATGCATCAATTTCTTCTTGTGCAGCTTTATGCCATTCAGCAGCTTCTTCTGCTGGCATTTTCTCAATCTCATCCCATGTTAAGGGCTCTTGAGCTTCTGCTGACTTTGTTAGGTAAGACAGTCTTAGGGGTGGAACACCTTTGTTTTCCCTGGATGAGCGTCTGACAACAGGTTGGTCTGACCTTTCCGCATCCTCTATATCTGAGAGTCCTTCTCCAATTGATTCCCCTTCTCCAACTGTACTGTCTTCTTCAATGATCCTTTCTGTGTCTGTTTCCTCTACCTGTTCCTCGTTAGATACAGATGAGTTGCTTTCAGACATCTGCCTTGGTATGGCATTTATATACACTGGCATGTCTATTATGGTTCTAGTTTCATATTCTGGATGATAAGGCTCATCTGGGATAATCCAGCCTTTATCAACCCTTTTGTTTTCATCAAAATATGTAACATGTCTTATGCCAACAATGCCAGTTTTCAGATTCAAAATTCTATATCCTTTGTGTCCTGGAGCATAGCCAACTAAAATGCCCCTTTCTGTTGTGGAATCCAGCTTATGCCTTCTTTGCTTTGGTACATGAGCATATGCTGTACTTCCAAATGTTCTTATGTGTGACAGGTTTGGCTTCCTACCATGCCATGTCTCATGTGGTGTGCGCTCAGCGCCTTTAGTTGGCATTCTGTTTTGTAGGTACACTGCTGTGAGAATGGCTTCCCCCCATAGTCTTTTAGGGAGATTGCTATCTGACAGCATACATCTGGTCATTTCCACAATTGACCTAAATTTTCTCTCTGCAACAGAATTTTGCTCTGGTGTATAAGCTACTGTTGTGATATGTTGAATGCCTTCTTGTTCTAGAAATGTGCGCATGCTTTGTGAAGTGAACTCACCACCATTGTCGGTCTGAAGAACCTTTGGTTTTCTTTCAAATTTATTGCTCACCATGGCTACGTATTTCTTCAGCATGTCTGTGACTTGACTTTTTTCTTTCAGCAAATAGGCCACACAATATCTAGAGAAATCATCCAAGAATATTAGCACAAATCTGTTATTTCCCAATGATGGGATATTAAACGGTCCACATAAGTCACTGTGTATTAAGTCCAGCACTTTATTACTCCTATTTCCTGTGTATGCAGGAAATGAGGGTCTCACACCTTTTTGAGTAACACAGTCTATGCATTTCTCCATATTACCAGCATCTGCACTTATCTGAATGCCGGTGGCCAGTTGCTTACTGTAAAGATCCTGGATCACCTTAGAATCACGATGTCCCAGGCGGCGGTGCCAGATTTCCGGACTACATTTACCATCATTCTTCCTTACTTGCGCCATATGTGAGGCTTCACCTGAAATGCTCAGTTTATAAACATCATTATGCATAAAAGCTTCAGCATACACTTCATCATTTTTAGAGATTGTGCACTTACTGTTTTCAAAATGAATCACAAATCCCTTCTTATCTAATGTAGATACACTAAGCATATTGCAAACTGCTTGGGGAATATACAAGACATCACTTACAGGAATTTCTTTAACTTCATTAGACACTTTGCATTTTAAGAATCCAATACCTTTTGCTTGGATCTTAGCAGTCCCTGCGTTTGCAGTTTTAAGAATACCTTCCTCTGGACACATTTCCTGAAAGAAATTCTTACAATTGGTTAAATGGCATGTGCTCCCTGAATCCAAAATCCAAGTACTTTCATTTGAATTATTATTTACCATAGTCAAAGATTTTTCTGCCATTAGAAAGCCCTTGTGTTTATCTTTGTCCTTCATACATTTCCTGGTTTGAAAATTCTTTAGTTCCATTGGCTTAGGTGAGCTAGAGGGAGTGTTTTGTGTTTCCTTACACCATTTAGATACATGTCCCTCCTTTCCACATGAGTAGCAAATCAGCTTGCCCTTGGGTGGAGTTTTCCCATAGCTCCGCCTTCCTCTGTTCTTTGCCAAGAAATTTGTTTCATTTCTCTCTGACTTGCTTTGAGAACACATCTCCTCAGAATCATTTATTATGCATTCCTGCCTTAGTTTTGATGTTGCCTGTTCAAAAGATTGCCCTTCAATGGCCTCATTTACAGACCTAAAAACATCAAACTTCTTTGATAGTGAGGTAAAAAGAAATGCTCTTTTCAATGCATCACACATGGGAATTCCAGAAAGTTCTAGCTTTTGAAATGAAGACATAAGATGCATAATGTGATCATTACATTTACTTTTATCCCTTAATTTGGTTTCATTCAACTCTGCCAGCCAAATTGGTTGCTGCTTTGCATATGTAGTTGCATACATAGTTCTCAGTTTATATAAAATGTCCTTTGGTGTATCTTTTCCCTCCACTAATATGGCTTGTTTCTCTGAGAGAGCTTCCAAAAGCATGCACTTCACATAATAGTTTGCATTGTCCCATTCAGCCATATTTTCAGCTGTTCTGTCTTGGTCTAAGCATATATTTAATCCTTTTGCTCGAAGGAGACATATGAATCTTAGTTCCCACTGCTGATAATTAAACTCAGTTAATTTGGGCACCTTGAGAGAATAGAAAAATGGTGAATTTCTTCCCTCAGCCATTTTCTTAGCCTTCTGTCTGCTGTGTGGGGGGAGAGAGAGACAGACTGAATCTTTCCTTTAAAACTTAAGAGAAAAATGTGGCCTTTTTTTCTGCCTGGTAATATTTCTCTTCTTTTTCAATTCCTGGACCCTGGGCCCATAACCCTTTTGTTGGATTATTTGTAGTAAATAATTAGCAGATTTTAGTACACACAGCTTCAGCTTTAGAAATGTTAATTTCTTTCTTCATCTCTCTGTCATACACCCCAGAATAATTCACTGCTGAGTCACTTTAAAGTTGAAGTAACAAAACATCTGTTTACTCACAGTTTGCAGTTAGATTATAATCAGACAGGCTTATATATACATATTACTATACATTTGTATTATCAGCTCCTTCCATGTGCTTAGATGGTAATGGATGCTCACACCACCATAGATCCTCTCAGGTTAGGAGAGATCATGAGCTCCATGTGCTCCATGTGCTGCATCTGCTGTGTCTGCTGTGTCTAACCCCCACAGGAAGTTGCATAGCTGTGTGACCTCTCTAAGTAATTCACATCAGAGGTCACAGAGTAATCACAGAGAAATAATAGCTGACAGGCAATGCATGTAAAATACAATTACATTCCAACAAACCCACCTTGATGTTCACCAGGCAACCTACTGTAGGGGTTACACACCTATTACCTCCATTGTATGCAAATCTCTCTCATGCATATTCATTAGGAATATCCTGAAAACCTGACCCGTTGGTCACCCTCGAGGACTGGGAGTGAATACTACTGCCCTAGGGACTGAAAATGCTATGTCCACAGCTTCCCTAGTTACTGCTAGCCTGGAATTAAACCTGGCTGCTCTGCATGGCAGCACGAAACTCTGCCGCTGAATGAATGATAAGGCTGGCCTGATACTGCTTTTTTAAGGGAATAAGAAACAAATCCAGGTACTTATTTTGCACCTGACCTCCGGCACTTGTTTGACAGGTCCCAGCTGTCAAAAGCCCAGACCTGTCAAACACAGGGGCTGGAAATCTGTGGGACCACTAGACCCCCTGAAACAGGAAGGCCCTAGTGTGGTAAAACACAATTAGAGGCAAACCATTCAAGGATTAAATGTAAATCATCCTTTTTACATAGTAACGTGATAGTAACATAGTAGATGATGGCAGAGAAAGACCTGCACGGTCCATCCAGTCTGCCCAACAAAATAAACTCATATGTGCTTCTTTATGTGTATACCTGACCTTGATTTGTATCTGCCATTTCAGAAGTCTGCCCAGCACTAGCCCCGCCTCCCCCCACCGGCTCTGCCACCCAATCTCCGCTAAGCTTCTGAGGATCCATTCCTTCTGAACAGGATTCCTTTGTTTATGTCTCCAGTGATCTCAGACCTTCGACCTCCACATGCCTACCAGCTCACCTTGAGAAGGGATTCTTCACCAGATGCTAGAAAGTTCAGGAGAGGCCTCAACAGAGCCTCTTGGTGCAGGTAGTGTGTCCAGTCTGCCCTTCTATTACTCCAAGGTGGGAATACTGCAGACCATAAGGTTTCACTGAGCTGAATATACCTCTGCTTTCATTGGTGGTGGGGGGGGGGGGGTCTTTTATTGTTTTCATTATCACCTTCAGGGAGCTGAAATTACTCACTCTAGGGATTATTTAAGTTGCAGGCTGTGCACTGATGTAACCTGAGCATACTGATAAAAGTAATAAAACTCCAGTGTCATTCTTGAACTTGGTGCTTCCTGGAGACTGCTGTCTCCATTGATCTCAGACCTTTGACCTCCACAAGCCTACCAGCTCACCTTGAGAAGGGATTCTTCACCAGATGCTAGAAAGTTCAAGAGAGGCCTCAACAGAGCCTGAGGAAAAGAGAGGTAATAGGTGAGGGGGTGGGGTTTCCACCTGATCCGGGTCTGGTTTATAGAGCTTCACATCAACGGGATTAGCGGGATCCCCTCCAGGTCCATGGGGATGGATGCATATCCTACTGGGTTCCCACGGAAGTGTTGGGCCAGGCCAGCTTACCTATCCTTTCCTTCTGTTTCAATGCTAGCTCAGCACTTAAAATAGCAGTAAAAAAAACTTAATGCATATGGTTGATTTCTTTGAAATCCCCATAAGTGCTGAGAGGGAAAATTAATTTTGGTTATTTTACCACAAGTCAGGTTATTTTAGTACAGGGGACAGGTAGGGATGAAGGAGATTCCAGTGGGGACAATCAGGGACGGGTGAAATTTGTGTCCCCGTGCAACTCTCTAGTCTGGTTCTGTCCCATTACATCGATGGACTTATGGGTTTAATATCTGTAGGACAAAACCAGAATTGACTACCTGCTCTCTAAACTCCATCTATCATAAAATCTCCTTGAACAGGGTCTCTCGACAACTCTGCAGAAAGGTTCCTTTTCAGTCAAGTTCTATGAACAAAACTGCAAAGAATTCATTTACCAAGGAACTGCAGGAACCTGGGAGACCAAGTAGGATGGAGCTATCAATCGGTGGAAAACCTTTCTGTAATCAGCAATGGTTATCAATAGAAATCAAACAAAATAAAACATGGAAAAGAAAATAAGATGATACCTTTTTTATTGGACATAACGTAATACATTTCTTGATTAGCTTTCGAAGGTTGCCCTTCTTCGTCAGATCGGAAATAAGCAAATGTGGTAGCAGATAGTATATATGAGAGAAACATCAAAGCATTACTTTGACAGTCTGACAGAGTGGGAGGGTGGGGGTATGCATGGGGACATCAAAGCATTTCATTGATATTCTAACGGGATGGGTGTTGGTAGGTGAGAGGAGGGTAATAAACAGAGAAATACAGCTTTATGGTTTATAATGGGTTAGAAAACCCAGATCCTTATTAAGTCCTGTCTGTTGGGTGTTAAAATGAAAGGTTCCGTTTCTAAAAGCAGAGAAAGAGGAGGGGACGTCCTTAGGGAAAATTACTTGAAGGATGAGTTTATTTGTTTTTAATGAATATGCAGAAGATCAGTTTTGCATACATTGGAGATTCAGTTCATGCAGCTTTATCTCATTCAAGGTCATTGTGGATATCTTGAAAGCCCAACTAGCTGGGGATAAGTTTGAGGTCCTAATCTAACTTTACGTAATGCATATCATAATTTTAACTGCTTCCCTTGAGTCTTGCTTCTTTTCCCTCTTTCCAGGTCCTAATTATACATGCCCTGCTGGATCTCACTTCTGGTGTTCTGGCATATTAACCCTGGCATTTGTCTTATCACATACTCAGGCATGAATTGTCACTTATAGACTCTGTTGGTTTCCAGGTTCTTTGATGACTTAGTTCCCACCCAGGGACACAAGGTTGTCGCCCTGCCTGATTTCAGATCTCTTTCAGGCTGAAGCTGGAGATCCTGGCGCTTGAGTGACCCTCTTTGTCAGGCGCTGTCCTGGTCCTGATGGGCAGTGCCCAGCACTCCTGTAACTTCACCACTGAAGACTTTAGATGCAGTAAGTTCACAATCTTCCAGGTCTTCTTTTATTTATTTATTGTGTTATCATTTTGCTGGATTTCTTTACCCCAAGTTTCTTCCTTCCAGACCATATCTCTTCTCGTCTACTGCAGGAATGCATGAAGCTGGTAAACCTCTAGGCCAGTGTTCTGTGGGCACAGACAACCAATCAGGTTTTCAGGATATCTACACTAAATATGCATGAGATAGATTTCCATGCACTGCCTCCTTGGTATAGAAATCTATTTCATGCGTATTCCACTCCTACCCCAGCTGAGATAACATTTAATCATCTCTCTGACCTTATGTGCAACTTTCTTTAGTTTCAACATTTTTATTGATGGCAATGTCAAAGAAACATATTAAACGGTATGAATATCCATAATTCAAATGTAAAAATAATCTCGGTAAAAACTGAATGATACAATTTGTCATCAAACTTTTAACTTTTTAGTCCCCTCCTCACCCCTCTAATTTTATATTTCCAACAATTTTATTTGGTAATGCCATTGTAGCAAGTAACACTTCACTTTTAGTGTGCAAACAAACACAGAATCCCCCGTTCATGTGCAACTTTCTTTAAATGTTCCATCTTTGCTTATATCCTAGGCTGACTATTAAAATGCTCTATTACGTATTGCGTTGCCATTGTAAGTAGTAAACTATGCCTTACTTTGTATTGTTATTTAAATATTTTACTGCTCTAATTGCCTCCTGCTCATGTTTGATCTATTCTTACTGTACACTAGAGAGTTGCACGGGGACAGAAATCCTACCCATCCCCGCCCGTCCCTGCTGGAATCTTACCCGTCCCCACCCATCCCCGCTGGAATCTTACCCGTCCCCACCCATCCCCGCAAAAATTTAAACCATCCCAACCCGTCCCCACCCGTCCCCGCAAGAATTTAACCCATCCCCACCCATCCCCGTAAGAATTTAATAGTACATAAAAGAAAGTTCCAGTCAGCTCCCTCAGTCTCTCTCTGGATTTGAGCCACAGCACTGTAGGCAAGGAAGGAACGGAAGTTGGAACTTGGAACACTCTGGTGCGCACATGTAAGATTTGTCTCTGATTCACTGGCAGTGTGTGCTGAGAGGTCGCCACATGCACGCGCCAGTAGGTCAGGTGACATCTGATTCTCGTGCCTGTGTCAGAGCTGAGGTCTATGCACCAGCCTGGGAGCAAAGAGGATTAATAGTAACATAGTAAGTGACAGCAAATAGACCTGAACGGTCCATCCACTCTGCCCAATAGTCACACTCATGATCAATTCATCATTAAATCAACGAGTGTGATATTATATACTTGATTATGGTTTTTCTTTCGTGTTTCTGGAACAAAGACCACAGAAGTCTATCTGGCCCCATCCTTATGTTCCAACTGCTGGAGTTGCCATCGAAGCCCACTCCAGCCTATTCATGTTCTCATTTGTGGGACACAGACCATAAAAGTCTGTCCAGCACTGTCCTCATGTTCCAGCCACTGAAGTTGCTGTCTAAGCCCTTTTCAGCCCATCCTACACCAGATTGCCATGTATGAGACACAGACCATACAAGTCTGCCAGGTATCAGCTCTAGTTCATCACAGCCAGAGTCGCCATCTAAGCGTCACTTGACACATCCACACACATGCAGCCATTTAAGATTAGCTTTTATATAACTTCCATTTTCTAATTAGAGATCCTCTGTGTTCATCCCACGCCTTTTTGAATTCCGTCATCATTTGTGACTCTACCACCTCCTTAATGGAAGACTTTCCACATTTATGCTGTTAAATCAAGGAAGAAGAGGAGGAGGAGGAGGAGACAGCACTCAAATAAATTGGTATTCGGTAGATGAGAGGCAGGTGCAGCTTACACTTCCACGGGAAGCCCACAGAACTGGTTCCATCCCCGCGGGAACCCCGCAGGAACTGCCTCTGTCCCCGCGGGAACCCCGCAGAACTGGTTCCATCCCCGCGGGAACCCCGCAGGAACTGCCTCTGTCCCCGCGGGAACCCCGCAGAACTGGTTCCATCCCCGCGGGAACCCCGCAGGAACTGCCTCCGTCCCCGCGGGAATCCCGCGGGTTCTGTGCAGCAGCGACGTCAGACTCAGTCCGAAACTGCATTCAGCTAGCAGCTTCTTTGAACAGCAGCACAGAGTGACGGAGGACGAATCCCGATGAACTTAAAAAACCTCGCAGCGGCAGGAGGAAGCAGACCTCGGCTGGTGGGGGTTGGGGTCCCCCACCAGCAAAGGTACACACGGCGGCGGGGGCGGGGGGGGGGGGTCGGAAATGGGCCCCCTCACTCTGGCTTCGGCCCCCGCTACCGCCGACTTTCGGATACGCCCTTGCTTCTGGGAGAGAACGAGACACTGGTGCATAGAAATGCGGTCAGCGTCCAACATCTCCACTGAAGTAGGAAATACAATCACTTATATATTCTCATTAAGGTAACAAGTTATGTGACACTAATTGACCTTCCTGGATATGGTAATTCTGTGGTTAATACTTATTGAAAATGCTGAGAGTGAGATTAGCTATTCTGGGAAGGCCTCATCATGCACCGTAGTTTTCCGAAGGAACTTACTTCGCTCTCCATATTGAACATCTGTTTCCCTTGTCTTGCAAAACTTGTCTGCAAAGCTTATTTGCACCCTCTGCCCCTTCCTTATTTCTTGTCTGCGTAAGGGGTGTCTGTTTAGATCAGCAACAGATGATGAGGCTTTGAATCACACAGAAGTCAAACAAGGGTCCCAGCAGACTTTTAATCTGTCAGTTTTTCTATTCTGCTCTTTCAGTTCTTAGGCCTCTCCGCAGCCTAAACCACGGTTCATGGCAGTGCCCATAATATACAAAGTTTACAAACTACAGCTGTCTACTTGCAGATTACAATAAATCAACGAGGATACCCCACGTGTTCTGAACTATAACCTTGGTCCCAAAGCTTTGTGAATACTTCCAACCCAAATCTATTGCCTAACCCACGCTTACAACTATACCTTTTATGAATCGTGACCTTTGTACTGCAACAATAAAGTAATTTATCACTTCATACAACCATATGTCAAGAATCTTCTTGCAAAGCGAACAGGCAACAGAAACTGTATTCCCTCTCTCTCCCTCTCTCTCTCTCTATGGCCTCCAAGCCTTCCCCCACCATGCAGAAGCCAATAATAGAAGAAACATATAGTAACATAGTAGATGACGGCAGAAAAAGACCTGCACAGTCCATCCAGTCTGCCCAACAAGATAAACTCACATGTGCTACTTTTTGTGTATACCTGACCTTGATTTGTACCTGTCCTTTTCCGGGCACAGACCGTATAAGTCTGCCCAGCACTATCCCCGCCTCCCAACCACCAGCCCCGCCTCCCAACCACCAGTCCCGCCTCCCACACCACCGGCTCTGGCACAGACCGTATAAGTCTGCCCAGCACCATCTCCGCCTCCCACCACCGGCTCTGCCACCCAATCCCGGCTAAGCTCCTTAGGATCCATTCCTTCTGAACAGGATTCCTTTATGTTTATCCCACGCATGTTTGAATTCCGTTACCGTTTTCGTTTCCACCACCTCCCGCGGGAGGGCATTCCAAGCATCCACCACTCTCTCCGTGAAAAAATACTTCCTGACATTTTTCTTGAGTCTGCCCCCCTTCAATCTCATTTCATGTCCTCTCGTTCTACCGCCTTCACATCTCTGGAAAAGGTTCGTTTGCGGATTAATACCTTTCAAATATTTGAACGTCTGTATCATATCAACCCTGTTTCTCCTTTCCTCCAGGGTATACATGTTCATATGATTCCCATCCATCCCTTCTCAACTTTCCAGATTTTGAAGAAATATCTTGTCTGGTGATAACATGTAATAAAGGTTGTTACAGTTGTCCGGGTCTTGCCGGGTCTGAGTAAGTGGCTTGCTTCAGGGTATGTTGCGAGGTCTGCAGTTTGCCTTTATATATACTGGGTTCTCAAGCCTGATTGGCTGGGGTTTGAGGTGGGCGGTTTCATCAGGAAGAAGATTTTGGCGGGAAATCGAGGCAGGAAACTCCATTGGTCACAAATTTGAATTTTGGAGGGAAAGTTTCCTTGGTTACAATTTTAAATTCTGATGGGAACGAGGCTGGAAATTCATTGGGGCATGAAGTGGGAGGGAAGACCTAAGACGGCAAAAGAAAGGGTCAGAAGCAGGGAGAGGGGGGTAAGTGACAGGGAAGAAGCTTGGGTTGGAAGGAGTGCGAAGAGGGTGAATATGGAAGGTGCAAATGGGAAGCTAGGAACTGGGTGAAAGGCAGAGGAGGATATGGGAGACTGGGGAAGGAGGAAATAAGGAATAGGGGGAAATGGGGAAGAAGGAGGAAGACTGTAGGATTGGGAAATAGAAAGCTTGTGCGTAGGTCAGAAATAAAAAGGGGGAAATTGTGAAGGATCATCAGGAAAAATGGGGTTAAGAGATAGAGAGGCAGGAGGGGGAGGGGTGATGAGGATTTAAGACAATAAAAATAGGGAGAAATGATATGGAAAGAGAGATAATAAGATGGAGATAGTTGTGGGGGGGGGGGGGGAGTGGATTGTGGTGGGGATGGGAACTGGGATGGGGGGGGGGGGGAACAGTGAGTTTTTGTACTAGATTAGATGGTGATCTCTGTATTAAACAGTTTGTACTCAAGCAACAAACCAGTGGTTGAGAGATGTTACCAATATTGTACTATTCAAATTTTCAATAAAAACTTAAAAGTATTAAAAAAAAAAAGATGGAGATAGTTGGACAGAGAGTCAATTTGGAAATGGTAGGGGGAGGGGAGAGATCCAGCAATGGGTGTGGGGGGGGGGGCAAGGAAACCAGATATCTGGATTGATGGGATGGAGATAGAGAGCTAGGAGGAATGGAAGGGATAGTTATAGAGGAGAAAAGCCAGTGTTTCTATAGGGATGAAAACTAGCTACGAGTGAACAGAAACAAGCTAAAATGAAAAGACCAAAGTGAAAGAAAAATGAACAGATGACAAAAGAAACAGAACCTGGAAAGGAGACCCTGAAAAAGAAACATGGAGAAGAGGAAGGCACTGAAAGCGGATAAAAAGACCATAAACAATCCAGTTGATATTCAGCCTGTGACAGTCAACCACGTTAAAGCCACCGATAACCATGGATTGAATTAGACCTGGATATTCAATTCTGGGCCATGTCTGGACACCAACATTGAACATCCAGTGGACAGAGAAGTTGTGCAGCCTCCAGCTGATAACCAGTACCCACATACCTAACCGGGCTAAGATAGGACTGATATTTATGCACTGATTATTACCAGAGCTTGCATATCTTCTGGGTCCACCTTTACTCCACCCATGGATTGTCCCAACACTAATCAGACAGTATCGCGGTAGTCAGGGGGAACATTTAGCAGCACTGCCTGGGTAATATCCCCTCCCAGCCCACTGATCAGGGTTTCGGTGGGCAGGAGCCTTTGAATATCTACCCGATGTAATTAGAAAAAGTAAAATACTCAGGCAAGATGGGAAAACATTCTATTTTAAAGTTACTGATCGGAATTGTTGACCTTGTGAAAGTGTAAGTACATAAGTAATGCCACACTGGGAAAAGACCAAGAATCCATCGAGCCCAGCATCCTGTCCCCGACAGCGGCCAATCCAGGCCAAGGGCACCTGGCAAGCTTCCCAAACGTACAAACATTCTATACAATCAAGCCATTGTGACATCACTAATGAGGTTGGCTCTTATTGGTGGAATGAGCCACTATGACATCACAATAGGTTAAATCACTGCTCTATGTAATAAAAGTGAGCCAAGTAGAGGACATAAGTACATAAGTAATGCCACACTGGGAAAAGACCAAGGGTCCATCGAGCCCAACATCCTGTCCCCGGCAGCGGCCAATCCAGGCCAAGGGCACCTGGCAAGCTTCCCAAATGTACAAACATTCTATACATGTTATTCCTGGAATTTTGGAGTTTTCCAAGTCCGTTTAGTAGCGGTTTATGGACTTGTCCTTTAGGAAACCGTCTAACTCCAGAGTTTAATTATGCGTTGGGTGAAGAAAACTTTTCTCTCGTTGGATCTTTTAGCGCAAAATGCATCAAGTGTGGCATGAATATTGCTGAAGGACATCAAAGCAATTAAGAAATCAAGTCTTGCGCATTTTGCGCTAAAAGATCCAACGAGAGAATTGGAAGGACAGATGCTTCTGAAGATTTAACGCAAGATACTAGTTGTGATTGACAATGGGACTAATGTACCACCTGGTTATTAATGAAGAAATAGATTGCTATTTCATGTTAGTTCATGTCAATTCTATGGTCTTGTAACTCAGTGTGAATAAGTATTGAGTTGCTTTTGTATAATTAAGATAGGGTTAGTATGGGATGATTGATTAGTATGAATGCAGAGGGAAATACAGGTTTGATATTGTTCATGGTGAAAATTGTGTATAAGATAGGATTTGTTACATGCATATAATAAAATCATTTATATATATTTTTTAATATAACAATATAATAGTGGTCACTGTATGGTGGAACAATGAATATGCATGAGATAAATTTGCATGCATTGCCTCCATTGTATGCAAAGCTATCTCATGCCTATTCGTTGTGGGTATCCTGAAACCCTGACCTGCTGGGTGTGTCCAGATGACTGAGTTAAGAACTCCTGCCGTGGAGGGAAGTAGGGGATTCAGTTTCATTAGGGCATACTGTATGAGCCACAGATAAATCATTAAAAACATTTACTTATTTATTAGGATTTATTTACCGCCTTTTTGAAGGAATTCACTCAAGGCGGTGTACAGTAAGAATAGATCAAACATGAGCAGTATATCCAAAGTACATTACGGTATAAACCTTAGGAAAGAACCAGTTGGCTCATAGATCATTCTAAATTGTCTTGGTCACCACATCTCTCTTTCCCTTTAATGCAGATGAGGATGGCACGCAAAATGCAGTGATCGTTACACCCGTCTTCCTGGTAGTCTCCACATTGGTAGTGATTGTGTTAATTTTGTGGAAGACATGTCGCAAGAAACGAGGACTAGAGGAAGACCCGATTGTTATACTGGCAGGTGAGATAGCGAATGGTCAGGAGAATCCGTGACTGGAGGGAAAGCATCTCCTAAATTTCTTCCTAGTCAGCTTTGAGTGTGTCTGGAAGGGATGTTTGGCCGTGGCCACACTCAGATCTCAGTGAGTCTTTAAGAGAAGCTAGGTTGTGTTGAAGTTCAGACCCAAGTCTGTCTCTGAGGAGTGTTAGGTTGTGTAATGTTCATGCCTAAATATGTCAATGAGGGGAGTTAGGTCATGCATGCATGGGCATAATTGTGGGGGAAGGGAGGGAGATGGATAGGTGATGTCCATGTTCAGACCTGAATGTGTCCTTGGGGGGAGTTAGGCTGAAGCCTGATGATGGATATGAACTGTCTGTGAGGGGTGTTAGACTATACAAACTTTCAGGTCTCATTGTGTCTGCGAGGGGTGTTAGGCTGGACCCACATTCAGGCCTGATTGTGTCTGCGAGGGGTGTTAGGCTGGACCCACAAATCAGGCCTGATTGTGTCTGTGAGGAGTGTTAGGCTGGACCCACATTCAGGTCTCATTGTGTCTGCGAGGGGTGTTAGGCTGGACCCACATTCAGGCCTGATTGTGTCTACAAAGGGTGTTAGGCGGGACCCACATTCAGGCCTGATTGTGTCTGTGAGGGGTGTTAGGCTGGACCCACATTCAGGTCTCATTGTGTCTGCGAGGGGTGTTAGGCTGGACCCACATTCAAGTCTCATTGTGTCTGTGAGAGGTGTTAGGCTGGACCCACATTCAGGTCTCACTGTGTCTGCAAGGGGTGTTAGGCTGGACCCACATTCAGGTCTCATTGTGTCTGCGAGGGGTGTTAGGTTATTCCCGCATTCAGGCCTGATTGAGTCTATGAGGGTAGTTATGTCCCACCTATGTTCCAGTCTCAGCATGTCTGCGAGGGGTGTTAGGTTGTACCTACATTCAGGCCTGACTGTGTTGGTGAGGGGAATTAGGTCAAGCTCATGTTGCAGCCTCAGTTATCTGTGAGAAAGGTTAGGTTGTATCTAGCATACAAGTGTTATGTGAGAACACATGATGAAGCTCTAGATTTGGATCTGTTGTCCTGACCAGCAATTGAGAGAGGGCCAGTATTGATTTCATGTTTGAGATGTTAGGCTTGGATATAAAATGACTTCTCATGCTGCCCCTCAGCACCAATGTCCTGAGTTTTTGCTGTAGACATTTCAGTGTAGCTCTGGGTACCGTCAAAGAGGTAATGTATTTTCCTTCCTGATAGGTGAATCCTTGCATACAGAGGGAAGGGAATATGGTACCTTGAACCCAGCAGCCTCAGTCATGAGTATCGTGGAACCCAGAGACCCCCTGCTGGAACAGTGGGAGCTGCCCAAAGACAGAAGAATTCAGGGTGAGGAGTTTCTGTGCCAGGGGCGATATGGTCCCATCTGTCATGCCACTGTTAGCGGAGCTGGTGCATCGAAAAACGGCCAGACTGTCATTCTTCGAACACTTTCTGGTGAGGAACAATTTGCAGCTAGCACTCACCTCTCACATTTCTTGCTTACAATGGAGGGGGGGGGGGTGGCTGATGCCTTGGGCTAATTGACCCCTTTTTGTGACAACTATGTAATAATTTGCAAACTGTATAATAATTTACACTAACCCAGTGGTTCCCAAACCTGATCCTGGAGGCACCCCAACCAATCAGGTTTTTGGGATATCCGCAATGAATTTTAACGAGAGAGATTTGCATGCTGTGGTTGCAGTGCATGCAAATATCTCTCATGAATATTTATTATCTTGCAATTAAGTAACCCTCTCCAGTCGGTTCAAAACTCTGCTGCCCGTCTCATCTTCCGCCAGGGTCGCTTTACTCATACTACCCCTCTCCTCAAGACCCTTCACTGGCTCCCTATCCGTTTTCGCATCCTGTTCAAACTTCTTCTACTAACCTATAAATGTATTCACTCTGCTGCTCCCCAGTATCTCTCCACACTCGTCCTTCCCTACACCCCTTCCCGTACACTCCGCTCCATGGATAAATCCTTCTTATCTGTTCCCTTCTCCACTACTGCCAACTCCAGACTTCGCGCCTTCTGTCTCGCTGCACCCTACGCCTGGAATAAACTTCCTGAGCCCCTACGTCTTGCCCCATCCTTGGCCACCTTTAAATCTAGACTGAAAGCCCACCTCTTTAACATTGCTTTTGACTCGTAACCACTTGTAACCACTCGCCTCCACCTACCCTCCTCTCTTCCTTCCCGTTCACATTAATTGATTTGATTTGCTTACTTTATTTATTTTTTGTCTATTAGATTGTAAGCTCTTTGAGCAGGGACTGTCTTTCTTCTATGTTTGTGCAGCGCTGCGTACGCCTTATAGCGCTATAGAAATGCTAAATAGTAGTAGTAGTAGTCTCTTGTAACCAGAGCTAATAGTGTGATGTCATAATGCCTCAGTCCACCAATAAGAGCCAACCTCATCAGTGATGTCACAATGGCTTGATTGTCCTATACTTGGCTCACTTTTATTACATAGCTCTTTGAGCAGGGACTGTCTTTCTTCTATGTTTGTGCAGCGCTGCGTACGCCTTGTAGCGCTATAGAAATGCTAAATAGTAGTAGTAGCAACATTCCATCTAGAATCTCCAATAGTAGTAGACTTTGCACCTTCTGTCTCGCTGCACCCTACGCCTGGAATAAACTTCCTGAGCCCCTACGTCTTGCCCCATCCTTGGCCACCTTTAAATCTAGACTGAAAGCCCACCTCTTTAACATTGCTTTTGACTCGTAACCACTTGTAACCACTCGCCTCCACCTACCCTCCTCTCTTCCTTCCCGTTCACATTAATTGATTTGATTTGCTTACTTTATTTATTTTTTGTCTATTAGATTGTAAGCTCTTTGAGCAGGGTCTGTCTTTCTTCTATGTTTGTGCAGCGCTGCGTACGCCTTGTAGCGCTATAGAAATGCTAAATAGTAGTAGTAGTAGTAGTTGTAACCACTATGAACAATTCTGATCAAAAAAATCTACTTGTTTTTTTATTATATGCTTGTGACAATCCTTCCCATACATAACGTTTTTACCATTATCATATCCTATTTTCCTCTCTTAACACACAACGTTCATACCACACGATTTTAACATTATGATTTGTTTCAACAATATACCCACAGAATTTCAAGACCATTAATGTAGCATCAAGTAACAATTTTTTTCTGTTTTGTTTTTTTTTCAATATAACCTGGTGGTGCAACAAAGCACATTTCAAACTGTTCACAAACAATTGTCATTCAGTCCCGACACAGGTTGTGTGTGTGGATTGATTGATTCCAAAAACTTGAGATCTTGTTGTTTTACTTTGCTTTGCTGTATTCAACAGTATTCATTCATTCCTCATTTGTTCAACAATGTAATACTTGTGCCAAATACAATCACCTCGCATAACGGTCTTGTATTGTGTGATTATCCACGTGAGCTACATCATTTGCTGGCTCACAATCCTTGTGTAGCTTCACAGTTAGCTGATTCAATTTCAACTTTTGACCGCCACAGCCGCTGCTTTCCCCCCCCCCCCCCCCCCCCCACCACCGCCATCCCAGCCCCCTTACCTTCCTCAGTCTGTCCTCTCCTGCTTCTGTGAGCCGGGACCCAGGTTATCACTTTAATGCAATCACCCGGGTCCCAACACACGGGAGCAGGAGACAGACAGACCGAGGGAGCAGAACCTTCTGGCTGCCTCTGGAAGCCTTGCCAGCGCCGGACCCCCCTTTGGAGGCCAGGCCTGGGGAATCTTGCCCTCTAACCCCCCTCTCGGCGGCCCTTCGTGCATCCCCGATATTCTATTACATAGTAACATAGTAAATGATGGCAGAAAAAGACCTGCATGGTCCATCTAGTCTGCCCTATAAGATAAACTCATATGTGCTACTTTTTGTGTATACCTTACCTTGATTTGTACCTGTCCTTTTCAGGGCACAGACCGTGTAAGTCTGCCCAGCACTATTCCCGCCTCCCAACCACCAGCCCCGCCTCCCACCACTGGCTCTGGCACAGACCGTATAAGTCTGCCCAGCACTATCTCCGCCTCCAAACCACCAGTCCCGCCTCCCACCACTGGCTCTGGCACAGACCGTATGTCTGCCCAGCACCATCTCCGCCTCCCGCCACCGGCTCTGCCACCCAATCTTGGCTAAGCTCCTTAGGATCCATTCCTTCTGAACAGGATTCCTTTATGTTTGTCCCACGCGTGTTTGAATTCTGTTACTGTTTTCATTTCCACCACCTCCCGCGGGAGGGCATTCCAAGCATCCACTACTCTCTCCGTGAAAAAATACTTCCTGACATTTTTCTTGAGTCTGCCCCCCTTCAATCTCATTTCATGTCCTCTCGTTCTGAAATGAGATTGAAGGGGGGCAGACTCAAGAAAAATATCAGGAATCTTGCCCTCTAACCCCCACTCTCGGCGGCCCTTCGTGCATCCCCGATATTCTATTACATTGCACATAAATTTTCAGAATGCCCCTATGCCCAGCCCAGTCTCTTGGCGGCCCTGTATGTATCACACCCCCTGAAAAAAAATGACTAAACGATAATTAATGTGCGGTTAGTGCATGAACATGCCAAAAAGTAACATGGGACTCTTTACTGCATTAAGCATGCATTAGTGCAGCTCAGTAAAAGGAGCCTAAAATGATTTAACATTTCTATAACACTTTCCAGAGTTGTCTGCTTATTTTTTCATGGTCATAAAACAGAAGGGAGGGGGGGGGGGAGGTTCAGATTCTTAT
Source organism: Microcaecilia unicolor (assembly GCF_901765095.1). Lineage (NCBI taxonomy): Eukaryota > Metazoa > Chordata > Amphibia > Gymnophiona > Siphonopidae > Microcaecilia > Microcaecilia unicolor. The sequence goes on along the minus strand of NC_044043.1, from coordinate 93,388,734 downwards.
TTATGTATTTATTTATTGGAATTTAGTAACCACCTTTATTCACCCAAGGCGACAGCAGGTGCAGTTTAACATAAAACTTACAATTTTGATTAACAGCATAACAATAGTAAAACAACCAAGAATAAACATAAATACAATACATGAGGCAAACATGAAAACAGTAAATTCAAACCTAATAATAGAACTACCATGATTAATATAAAGCTTGCATTATTACTAAGGAATATATACTTAATCATTGGTTGGATGATAGGTCCTCCTACCTTCTCATATTAGAGGAATAAATTGCGTGATTTAATGATATGGGAATCCTACACATTTTCTATTGGTTTGGGAGCCATATTTAAATTCCGCACCCCCTAAAGCTTGTAGTCAAGTACTGAATAGGTGTCAGGAAGCAGCTGGTGATCTATTAATTTTTGAGTTCTTGGGAGGAGTTGGGGGCGGGGTAGGGGAGTTGGGAAATAGTTATGTTAATTTGTAAGCTGTCTAGGGGTTATAAGAACCAAAATCCCTGGCATTCTCTAATCTGCTGAAGCTATTGACATTCATATCATGGGCGGGATTTTTTTTATTCATTGTTGTGTTATGATCCGGACTGTTCCTGCTGTTGAGACAACTTAATGGAAACTTTGCCTCTTGTAACATGTTTTATTATTATTGAATAAAAACAGATTTTGAAAGAAATAAAAATATTGATAGGTGACTGTGCCTGTGTGCAGTATAACAAACGTTTTGAAAAAACTTGTAATGAGGGCAATTTTCAAAAGCCATTTATCCAAGTTGAAAGGCTACTTGAAAATTACCTACTCTCCCTGAGGGTAAAAGTAGAGACTTACATGTTCTTTTCAGCTATCTGGCTGTCAGGATCTAATGTTTTGCTTTCACTGCAGCTGCTTTATTCCCCCTCCCCACCTCCCTGAAGCTGCTGTGCTAGGCAACTGCCTATTTTGCCTAAACCCCCACCAGAAACTGGGTTGCATCACATTTCCCTGTTTCCTGGTGATACAGCCTGTGCTTTCTTCTCTATCTCCCTCAGAAAAAGCCAGAGCCAGCGAAGTGAAGGACTTTCTAAATGTGGTCAAGTTTCACATCCAAATCTGTAACCATGACAACCTAGTCAAGACCTTCTGGTGCCAAACTGAAGCTCCGCCCCTTCGCCTCATTCTGAAAGCCATGAGCTTGGGCAACTTACTTCACTTCCTGTGGAACAGTCGCGAGGTGGGAAGAGAGCTTTCATTTCTCCATTGTGTGGACAATCTGGGGAGAAAATAGTAACAGAATTTTGTTTGCAAATCGGATCCATCTTTGGAGCTCCATTTTTGGGATCTCGATCTTACCTGTCCGATTATGGCAAGATAGAATTCCACTGTGCTGGTCAAATCAGTTAGATTGATTGTTCCTTGCATACCAGAGTCCCACCCCTTGGGAACCAACACCAAACGTTAGAGCCCTGTAAAAACCTAAGGGAAAGTGCAACTAACTTAAATCCATGTCCTCTTGACAGGGGAGTCCAGCCATGGTTTTAAAACTATCACTGCAATGTAGACAGACTCGTATTTTACAGAATGCATTGAAATTAGAGAAAACTGGAATTAGATTCAATCTCTGGATCACATGAAGTTTGATATGTGTAACATATACAGTATCTGAATTAAATTATAAAAATGATCTGATCGCTCAGTGAAGACTGAAACATTTGTTTGTTTTGTTGAAGTAATGTTCAAATACAGTGAAAAATACAATTTTCATCATTCACAATAGTCAATCTCCCCTTCTCTTTCCCGCTGTCCCTTTTGAATTTTACTGCTGTCTTTGATCTTTAAAACCAACCTACCTTTGACTTATCCTGCCCTCATTAATCTGTAGGCATTATTTCCGCATACTCCCGGCCTTAGGCCATCACAGCAGCATCTTTAGCAAGGAATTATCTATTCTGCTTGGCCTTGTGGAGTGATAGTCCTGAGTCATATGATCAAACCTGATGTGTGAGAGTCTACTTGTTGCTTAGGCCTGGCTCTGATACGTGAGAAACTAACTGCTGGTTGTAAATCTAGCTCTAACATCGAAGAAATTAACCAAAAGCCATAGGCCTTTGCTTTAACTTGGTGGAGACTAGCACTGGTCATAGGCCTGGTTCTAATGTGGGAAGAGTAGCCGCTGGCTTTAACAAGGTCATAGGCCTGGCTTTAACAAGGGAGAGACTAGCTGCTAGTCATAGTTGTGGCTGTAGTGTGGGAGAGTCTAGCTGCCGGTTATAGGCCTGGCACTAAAGTGGGAGAAACTAACTATAAGCTTGGATTTAAAATGGGCTACTAGCTGAATACAGTCCTGGTTAATGAGGGTGAGACTTAATTGCTGGTCACAGGCCTAGTTTTAACATGGGAGAAACTAACTGTTGCTGAGGCCAGTTTTCAAATAGCCTATTTACTTTGGTAAATGACTTTTGGATTGTCTTTGAGGGGCGGGGGGGGGGGTGCAGATTAGGGGCCTGAAGGTTTCATGAAGAGGTGTAGGGCTGAAGGTTTGCCTAGGGTATACAATACTTTTTGTACCTACCCTGCCCAAACATCTCTATCATGGAAGAGCAATTCCTTAGCCCTTGGCCTGCTGAGACACTTAAAAAGGTCTCAGTACATGTCTGATATAACCAGTGTGTTTTTTCTAGCGAAAAAGGTGCTGGTACTCAAATTCCAGGCCACCCTTCAGAGGAGGGGTGATCATTGAGGGACTCAACCCAGTCACAGAACCTATGATAAGGCAGAATTGGTGTGTAGAGCCTGAGCTCTTTCATTAAAACTTGGGGACCATGGGTCAATTTTAGCAGATGATAGAAAAGGTACCGGTACTCACCCCAAGTACCCCCCCCCCCAAAAAAAAGCCCTGGATATAACCAAACGTAAGCCAGTCAATATATTGCTATTTTCAGTAACCCATGTTGTTTGCAATATTCAAAGGCACTTTGAGACCATGTTCCTTTTCAATGGGAAAGCCCCCTCTTTGAAACTTAGCTGAAGTAAGTGGCGGGTGATTCTCAGCTGAGTCATTTTCCCAAGTGAAGAGCTTTGTTTCTACAATGACAGTTACTGTAGGGTTCACCGGACGAGGATAAGTACATAAGTAATGCCACACTGGGAAAAGACCAAGGGTCCATCGAGCCCAGCATCCTGTCCACAACAGCGGCCAATCCAGGCCAAGGGCACCTGGCAAGCTTCCCAAACTTACAATTATTGTCAAAAATGGAGCTCAGCTTGTTGAGTCTTTTAGTCTTGTGTCTTGGGACTGTACTCAGCCATGAATTAATTAGGTTTAAATGACTTTATTTGGTAGGGAGACCAGACCATAAGTGAGTGCGCCCTTGATCTCACAGAGAAGAGCGTGTTCTCCATGGCACTGCAGGTGGCTCGTGGACTGGTAGGTATCACAGGAAAATCTGGAGGCAGGATGATATGCTTCCCTTTGCATGCTGAACTTCTGTTCCTCCTGCCCTGCAGGACTTTGGCTTTCATCAGGAACCTATCGTGCCTGGCTTCTCTCCTTACTTCTCCATGTCACATTTCTTCCTTTGCATCAACCAAGGCAAATACCATCACAAGCTCATTGGGCTAGGGTAGAAAACATTTCTCTGAGCCATCAGCCAGGCACTAAGCACTATTATCAGAGAGATTGATTGAGCACATGTGTCAATGAGGTCTAGAGACAGCAGATCATGATAGGACACACAGAAAACACGGCACTAGAGAGATTTCTAGTAAATGGAAACTCAACACAAGACAGATCAAGAGTAAGTAAACACCTAGGAACAAGGTAACCACAGGATCCAGATTCCGAGACACCAGGCACGAGTGGGATGTTCCCCAACACAGAGAAAATAGAGAGCTATAGAATAAGACTGCACTTGTCCACCAGAAGATCCATCTGGTTTGTCTGGTTTCTATTCCTCATGCAATGGCGCAGACCCTACTAAACCTCTTGTTTTACCCTCATGTCCTAAAACCCTTGAAAATAGCAGCAGAGCTGGGGCTAGATACGGCTAAGGGGGAAGGTCCTTGAGACGGCCCGAGGGAGGGCGAAACATGCGTGTCGGACGCTCCCACCCCTGGGCCAGACACAACCCATAAGATAAGTATGGGTATTTAAAGTTATAACAAATGAAATAAATGGTTAAAAAATATATATATAAAAGAGGAGGAGGTCATCGGAAGGGCCGATGAAGAATTGGATGCTGTAAACATTGCTTCCTTAAATTAGCAGTGAGCACCGCTGAGGTTCTTGAAGAACATCTAAAGGAAGATCATAACATTGTGTTAAATTTGGAACGTAAAGAACATTATTGAGAGAGATAACTTGGAGTCAGGTGTTTCAGAAGACGAGTTATTGATAGGCTCCTTTAAATACTTTTGGATAGTTAGCCAAGTAGACGGGCTAAAACAAAACAGGGATTATCTCTGCTTACCCAAGACTTTTGAATTCTGTTACTGCTTAATCCTCCCCCACCTCCCCTGGGAAGCCCTTCCTTACGTTCACCATCCTTTCTCTGATGTTGCTCCACACCTTGGAGCCACTTTCTTCTAGAACTTCTTCTGCATTTTGTATAACACTGAGGGTTGAATGTCTCTATCATACCTCCCCACAGTCTCTTCTATGATTTTTCTATCTTCCTCTCCTCAGAAGCTCCTTCTCTGTTGATGTGGTGCTGCTGTTTTGCTCACAGGAATATTTAATCGGAATGCAGAAGTTGATCCATGGTTATGTGGCAGCATGCAACGTCCTGATCCACGAGGATATGACCATTCGCCTCTGTGGCCTGGGAATGGCGGCTGAGGTCTACCAGACAAAAGCTCTGTCCTCTGGAAGAGCTGCAGAAGTTCCCCTGAAATGGCTGGCACCAGAGAGGATCATGAAACGGCTAATCACAGAGAGGAGTGAAGTGTAAGACAACAGTTGTAATAATAATCCTCTGTTTATATAATGGGTCAATATTAGGTGGCAGCAGTCAGTGAGTTTTTTTCAGTCTCTTTTCAGCTGTAGATGTTGTTAGGGTGTCTCAGGGTGCTAGATTGTACTCCACAGAGGTCTCTTTTCAGCTGTAGATGCTATATCAGGGTATTAGTGTCTACTCCACTGAAGTCTCTTTTCAGCTGTAGATGTTGTTAGGATGTCTCAAAGTGCTAGTGTCTACTCCAGAGAGGTCTCTTTTCAGCTGTAGATGCTCAGGGTCTCAGGGTGCCAGACTGTACTCCACAGAGGTCTCTTTTCAGCTGTAGATGCTGTATGAGTGTCTCAGGGTATTAGTGCCTACCCCACTGAGGTCTCTTTTAGGCTGTAGATGTTGTTAGGGTGTCTCAGGGTGCTAGACTGTACTCCACAGAGGTCTTTTTTTCAGCTGTAGATGTTGTTAGGATGTCTCAAAGTGCTAGTGTCTACTCCAGAGAGGTCTCTTTTCAGGTGTAGATGCTGTATGGGTGTCTCAGGGTGCTAGACTGTACTCCACAGAGGTCTCTTTTCAGCTGTAGATGTTGTTAGGATGTCTCAAAGTGCTAGTGTCTACTCCAGAGAGGTCTCTTTTCAGCTGTAGATGCTGTACGGGTGTCTGAGGGTGCTAGACTGTACTCCACAGAGGTCTCTTTTCAGCTGTAGATGTTGTTAGGGTGTCTCAGGATGCTAGTGTGTAGTCCACTGAGGTGTTCCTATTTTGGCTGTGTCAGGGTGTCATGTCTCTTCCCAGGCCCTTCTTAGAAAGATTTGACTATATATCAATAGGTGGTAAGAGGCAAAACCAGGTCTGGATCTACCTGTTCTTGATGACATGGAGTTGTTGAACAATCATAGGTTGGGCGATTTGTAAAGGCTCCAGAAATTCATAACTGATACCTGGGTGGCACGATGAGGAGATCTGGCCTAGCTAAGATCAGAAGTAGACCTTCCAGAGAAAAGGCAGCGGATGGATTGTGAATCAGAGCAGAGGCTCCTTCCCCCACCTCCGACAGGTCAGGAAGGTCTCTTCTTAGCTGTGACTGGTTTCTCTTGCATACCAGAGGTGAGGGAGACAACAGTAGTGAAAGGAAATCCAAAGAGTTAAACTTATGAGGAGAAAAAAAATCAATGGTTTGTAATAATCTGATTTTATCTTGTTTTTTTTCACAGGTGGTCTTTTGGGATTTTACTATATGAAATGATCACACTAGGTATATATATTATTTTTTATGTATTTCCTTTCTTTCAAGCAAGAAATTTAGGGCCCTGTTTACAAAGGCGCTCTAGCATTTTTAGCGCATGATAAAAATTAGCACGTGCTAACCATGTAGACGTCCATAGGAATACTGTGAGCACCTACACGGTTAGCGTGTGCTAAAAACACTAAAACACCTCTAGCACGGCTTAGTAAACCGGACCCTTAATCAAATAGAACTCTAGTCATCACTCCCCTCCCAAATCAATAATTTAGAATGATTAGATAAAACACTGTACATTCAAAATAGAGGGGTGTGTCTGGGGGGTGGAGAGTAGACCAGTGGCGTAGCTACGTGGGTCCACGGGGGCCTGGGCCCCCATAGATTTGGCCCTGGACCCCCCTGCCAACGACCCTCCCACCGCCAATCCTCCCCCGCTGCCATCCGCTACCTTTGCTTGCGGGGGACCCCCGCCAGCCGAGGTCCTCTTCTTCCGGCACAAGGCTTTGTTCTGTTTCTGTGAGTCTGACGTCCTGCATGTACAATGGCCACGTTGCTGGCTGATCTGCAAGGCTTCGTTCTGTTTCTGTGAGTCTGACGTCCTGCATGTACAATGGCCACGTTGCTGGCTGATCTGCAAGGCTTCATTCTGTTTCTGTGAGTCTGATGTCCTGCATGTACAATGGCCACGTTGCTGGCTGATCTGCAAGGCTTCGTTCTGTTTCTGTGAGTCTGACGTCCTGCATGTACAATGGCCACGTTGCTGGCTGATCTGCAAGGCTTCGTTCTGTTTCTGTGAGTCTGACGTCCTGCACGTACACAGACTCACAGAAACAGAACGAAGCCTTTCGCCAGAAGAAGAGGACCTCAGCTGGCAGGGGTTGGGGTCCCCCGCCAGCAAAGGTAGGCGATGGCGGGGGAGGGTTGTCGGCGGGAGGGGGGGTCGAGAGGGTTGTCGGCAGGGGGTTCAAAGTTGGTGGCGTCGGGGGTCTAAAATGTGCCCCCTCACCTCGGGTTCTGGACCCCCCTCCCGCCAAAGTCTGGCTACGCCCCTGGAGTAAACATGACTGCGTTGCACAGGTACATTAGCATGAGCCATCTGAATAGTGCAGGGTTACCATGGGACCTTTTTACAAAGGTGCGTAAGGGCCTACGCAGGTGCAGCGCACGTCAAATTGGCAGTACTGCCCAGCTAGTGCCCGGTGGTAATTCCATGGGGCATTCCTGGCGGAAATGAACACTTGGAACACACTGGACACTTTCCGCGTGGGTAACGCATGAGCCCTTACCGCTAAGTCAACGGGTGGTGTTAAGGGCTCAGGCTGTAAATAGATGTGCTCTGGTTTTAATTTTGCTGCACGTCCATTTCCCCACCCTCCCAAAGAAAACACCACTTTTTCCAGATGCGGTGGAGAAATGGTCCAGGATGCATCCAATACATGCACTCACACTACCACAGGACACTTTTGGGGACAACATTAACACACGGTCATTAATACAAAAAAAATAGAAAAATCGGCCATTTTACTGCTGCGGTAAAAACGGCCTTAGCGCACAGGAAATACTCATGTAAGGGTGCACTGAGGCCACTTTCTAGCAGAACTTAGTAAAAGGATCTCCAAAGTGCCCCAAATTACTCCCCAAGGAACGCCTACATGTAGTTCACGTAAAAACAGGCTCAGTCTATTCTTTCCATGTCTACACCCCTGTTCGATTTAATTAAAAAAAAATTTTTCTCCATGTAAAAAGCAGGGGCGTAGCCAGACAACAGATTTTGGGAGGGCATAGGCAAGAAATGGGTGGGCACCAAGTGTTCTTCCCAACCCCCACCAGAAAAATATCTGAGCTGGCAAGAATACGCTTCTTTCCACCTTGACAGTCTGCAGTAGGCATGCGCTGAAATCGTGGAGAGCAGCGTTTTAATTACTATCAGGGGGATGTCTTCAGCTGGCAGAGCTTGGGATCCCCACCAGTTACCACTAAATGTGTGCTATTGTTGGGTGGGCCTGAGCCCTAAGTGGGTGGGCCCTGGCCCACCCAAGGCCACCTGTGGCTACGCCACTGGTAAAAAGGCTTCATCCCCAGGATTCCATATATAGCACCTTAATTTCTGTGCGGAAATTGAAGCGTATATCATAACAATGTGCATAACTTAATTGGTTATCTAGCTAATCAGTGCTAATTGGATGTAAACCAGCAATTAGCACTAATTGGCATTAAGATTTATGTGCACAACTCGCTAAGTGTATTCTGTAACGTGGTGCGAACTAAATTCTAAGTCGCATAGTTGAAAAGAGGGTGTGGTCATGGGCGGGGCAGGGGCATTTCTAAAATCTATGCACGTTGTGATGGAATACACCCACTCTGCGCCTAATTCAGGCATCAGGATTTACACCAAGTAAAACATGGCGTACATGGCCATGACTATATTGAATTGCGTGGCGAGGCGCTTGGCGTTATTCTATATACGACGTGGAAATTTAAGCCTATTCTATAAAAGTTATGTGTATTTTACAGCATACGCCTAGGTGTAGTTTTTTTTCCCACACGGAATTTTTAGGCAGCATATATAGAAACTAGCCCTATATGGGGAAAGCTTTCTAAACAGGGGCGTAGCCAGACAACAGATTTTGGGTGGGCATAGGGAAGAAGTGGGTGGGCACCGAGTGTTCTCCTCCCCCCCCCCCCAAAAAAAAATATATCTCACTGAAAGCTGAGCATGCGCAGGTGCTAGTTTCGTGGAGAGTAGCATTTTCATTAACATCAGGGGAAACTCTTCAGCTGGTGCAGCTTGGGATCCCCACCAGCTACCGCTAAACGTGTGCTACTGTTGAGTGGGCCTGAGCCCTAACAGGGCGGGCCCCGGCCCACCCAGGCCCACCTGTGGCTACGCCACTGTTTCTACACCAGTTGCCCTAATTCAGTGTGTGATGACATAGGAATACATTGAAATAGAAAAGAGCCTAATAGGCTGTTGCCTTGATATCACCTGCTGCTATCAATCTCTCAAGCTGAGAATATAACAGAGAAAGTGGGGAGAAGGAATGGGATGGGAAGAGTCGTGAAGGGAGAGATGGAATGGAGAGGCAGCTGGAGATCACAACCCGCCTATTCCTTTGCAGGTTCTGCTCCATATCCAGATCTTCATCCTGCAGACGTACTGCCAAGTCTGCAAAGACAGCGTCGCATGCCGCAGCCAGGACAGTGTGGCAGTCAGCTGTAAGTATTTTAGATATATAACAATGTGATGCAAAGGTTTCTTTTTAAGTGTGTATGGGGGGGGGGGGGCAGGGAGGGGCTGGGCTGGATTAGCAAAAGGAAGGGTCTGCAAATCCTGCCCTCACACCTGGAAGGTGATCTAGCGTTCCTTTTACTGTAGCATCGATGTTAAAACGGTTAATTGGTTGTTTTGTGGCACCATAGGCATCGCTATGGAGTTGGAAGGATGCCAAGTGCCACACCCCAAAAAATGCCATTCAGCTCCTCTGCTACCCCTGTTTCAGCCATCAGACTTGGGTAAACCCAGCAGTTGCCACTGGATATCAGCACTAACCAGTCATTTTGAAAGTGGGCAGGACAGGGGTGTTCTGAGGGCAGTGTTGGGGAGGAGCTATGTGGATGCTGACAATATTTATTTAGATTTTGCATACACCTTTTTCAGTAGTAGCTCAAGGTGAGTTACATTCAGGTACTCTGGATATTTCTCTGTCCCAGGAGGGCTCACAATCTAAGTTTGTACCTGAGGCAATGGAGGGTTAAGTGACTTGCCCAAGATCACAAGGAGCAGCAGCGGGATTTGAACCGGCCACCTCTGGATTGCAAGACCGGTACTCTAACCACTAGGCCTTATTCCTTCACCCCAAAGAATCTTCTTACTCTTTTGGGGTTCTACATGGAATGTTGCTACACTTTGAAATTCTGCACGGAATCTTGTTATTCTTTAGAATTCTAGAATCTTTATTTATTTAGATTTTGCTCACACCCTTTTCAGTAGTAGCTCAAGGTGAGTTACATTCAGGTACTCTGGATATTTCTCTGTCCCAGGAGGGCTCACAATCTAAGTTTGTACCTGAGGCAATGGAGGGTTAAGTGACTTACCCAAGATCACAAGCAGCAGCAGTGGGATTTGAACCAGCCACCTCTGGATTGTAAAACTGGTGCTCTAACCACTAGGCCACTCCACGCATCCATAGTCAGTGACTGGATAAAAATCACTTTGGTCACTTAACTCTGTGAGTGCTGGTACTGAATATCGTCTGGCATACGCATAACTACTAGGTACTGACCTGAAACTGATCCTTCTTCCCACCCTCCCCCAAGTCACAGCAGGCCCCCCAGGTCTACCCGAAGAGCCTGGTGATCTAGGGGTCTTTGGGGCAGGAGCAAACCCCATTCACTCCTGCCCCTCATGGCTCTTTATAGAAAATGGCCACCGGGACAGATCTCCTTTTGTAGGTCCCAGATAATATTCAGCCGGGACCTGCCTACCTGTCTTACGCAGATCCTAATAAATAAAATACATTTAACTGGGACCTGCATAAATGTTGGTCTGGTCAGACCTGGATATTCAATACACAGTCCAGCATTGAATATCAGAGTCTAATACCCAGTGTACCTGAATGTAACTCACGAGCTACTACTGAAAGAGGTGTGAGCAAAATCTAAATAAATAATAATAATTTAGCCACCGATGGTCAGTGCTTAAAAAACTGCTGACTGCTGCCTATTGGCGGCTATATTTTTTCTGTTTGTCATTCGTTCATTTCATTCATTTATTCCTTTTATATACCGTTTCTTATTGCAATTACAAAACAGAACAGTTTACATTAAAAAATACATCTCATAATCAAACAAATAGGAACGCCAGTCAATAATAGGAAAGCACAGCAAACCAAAAAATAATAAGAACATAACTAATAAAACACAGTTATCTAAATTAAATACAAATTAAATACAGTTTAACCTAGATTTTAACACCTACCCTACCCTACTCTTATAGATTCTGTTCGATATGATTGGTAAAAAGAAAAGTCTTCAGCAGTTTTCGAAAATGAGTGTAGGATTTCTCCAATCTTTTGGAAGTCAGTTCGTTCCAAAGAGTAGGAGACAGAAAGAAGGTAAAGATTCAGAAGCTAAACACAGGGACCTTTTTACTAAGATGCGCAGGCTTCTATGCCCCGGGCGCTTATTCTAATTTCTACGTCCGTCCAAAAAGTGTGACAGAAAATAATTTCTATTTTCCACCTCCTGGCACTAACCGGGTGGTAATCGGCAGTGTATGCACGCTGATTACCACGTGAGACCTTACCACTAAGGTCTCAGGCCCAAAATGGAGGTGCGCTGATTTTTATTTTGCCACATGTCCATTTTTGGCAAAAAAAAACTGGCCTTTTTTGCAGGTGCATTGAAAAATGGACCTGTGCACGTCCAATACACGCGTCTACACTAGCGCAGGCCATTGTTCTGCGCACCTTAGTAAAAGGGCCCCATAGCTTTTAAAATGTAGGGACGTGTTTTTGCCACCAGATGGTGCTGGGTTTTTTTTTGTTTTTTTTTAAATATTGCCAATACTAGTTCAAAAGTATTTCTACTGGTCCAAAAACCTTGCATCTTCATGCATGCTTTTAAGGGGTGCATTTTGATTACACTCAATTAAAATTTTAATTGCAATTAATGGGATGAAAGGACCAATGATTAGGAAACAGGAATAAAGAGTGAGGTGATTAAAAGTCAATAAATTACAAGAGGATTGCAAGAGAACCTTGCAAGACTGGGTGACTGACTGGGCATTCAAATGGCAGATGACATTAATGTGAGCAAGTGCAAAGTGATGCACCTAGGGAAGAGGAAGGAACCTATAGTTATAAGATGGGAGGTTCCACATTAGGAATCACACACCACCCAGGTGAAAGGATTTAGATGTTGAAACCCTCTGCTCAGTGACCAGCAGCGGTTAAGAAAGCAAATAGAATGTTAGGCATTAAGAAAGGAATGGAGAACAAAACTGAGAATATTATAATGCCTTTATATTACTCCATGGTGCGACCACACCTCAAATATTGGGCTAGATCCTATACATGGCGTTTGAAAAATCTGTGCGGAAAAAATATGCCTAGGACTATTCTCTAAAGTGCGCCTAAATTTTATAGAATAGGCGTAAATTTCCGTGTGGCATATAGAATACGCCGAGTGGCTCTCCACATGGCCAAATTTGGTTATCTCCATTTAGGCCACATTTTACTTGGTGTAAATCCCGACGCATAAATTAGGTGCAGAGCAGGTGTTTTCTATAATAATGTGCATAGATTTTAGAAACACCCATGCCCTGCCCATGCCCCCCTTTCAACTATGCAACTTTGAATTTAAGTGCACCATGTTCAGGGACGGTCTTAAGGCGAGGTGACCGCATAGGGCCTTGCGCTCAAGGGGGCCCCGTGCGGCGTGCTTAAACTCCACCCCAACTGCCTGAGTTCCAGTCCCCCTCCATCTGAATTTTAAAAGTCATCTAAGTTACCTTGTCGGGGTTATGGCGGCAGGCAGCAGCAGTGAAAAGCGTGCGAGCTGCTTGGCACTTCAGGAACCTTCCCATCCCTCTCTCAGCTCTGGTCCCGCCCTCCCACCCTTGTTGAAACAGGAAATGAGGGCGGGAATCGGGACCAGAGCTGAGAGAAAGGAAGGCTCCTGAAGCGCCGAGCTCACACGCTTTTCACTGCTGCTGCCTGCCACTGTAACCCGAGGTAAGATGATTTTTAAAATTTGGAGGGAGGGCAGGAGGCCCCTGGCGCTCAGGGGGCCTTGGAGCTGGGAGGAAGGGAAGCCTTGGAGCTGGGAGGGGGCCTTGGAGCTCAGGGGGAGCTCAGGGGGAGGGAGGGGGGATGGTCCTTGAGCTCGGAGGGAGGGGTGGCGGCCCTGGAGCTTGGTGGGGTGGAGCTAGGGTGGGGCCCCATCAAATTGGTCTGCACAGGGCCCCACACTTGCTAAGACCAGCCCTGACCATGTTTATTTATTTTATTTAGATTTTGCTCACACCTAGTAGCTCAAGGTGAGTTTCATTCAGGTACTCGGGATATTTCTCTGTACCAGGAGGGCTCACAATCTAAGTTTGTATCTGAGGCAATGGAGGGTTAAGTGACTTGCCCAAGATCACAAGGAGCAGCAGCGGGATTTGAACCGGCCACCTCTGGATTGAAAGACCGGTGCTCTAACCACTAGGCCACTCCTCCACGTTATAGAATACACTTAGGAAGTTATGTGTGTAAATCTCAATTAATGCCAATTAGGGCTGATAATTGCTTAACATCCAATTAACAGCGCTGATTAGCTAGTTAACCAATTAAGTTATACGCATTGTTACAGAATACGTTTCGATTTCTGCACAGAATTTCAGGCGCCATATATAGAATCCCAGGGATTGTGTACGATTCTGGTCACTGCATGACAAAAAGGATTTAGAGAAATTTCCACTTCCTTGTGTAAGAGCCGACACTTCGACATGGAAGCTGCTAGGTCTGTGCTGCTCAGTGTTGTTAAATGGCCGCTCCTGCTGCACATGCCATCAAATTCACACATGCTCCTACGAGGATTTTAAAAAGCCTGCATTGGCAGATCCTTTTCTGAAATACCACCAGAATTATGTCCCAACCTAGACGTCTCAATTCCAATCTCTACGTTCTATGTAAAACGGGATTTCACATATTAATCCCACATACTAATTAAGATCACCAGTTCTGGATAATCAAACTGAACATGATCCAGAAGCCCTATTGGTCACAGGACATCAGTGTGATACTCTTTTGATTTTTCTTAGAAATATATTTATTGAAGATTCATCTGTCATCTTTTCATAAAAAGGTTTCTTGTATTCTATAGCCATTTATAAAGATTGTGTCTCTATATCATTGAACTGGTTAGCACAATATTTTGCATTCTCTTCTGCCTTTTACTAAACAATTTTTTTTTCATGTTCACTGGTTTACCACATTTTTCAGGATTCCTCCATTAACTCCTCATTTAGCTTTTTATGCAAATGCAATGAGCATACATTAGCTTTCCTTCTGATGGGGCCCCACTGCCTCCCAGCTTACATGTACCGAGCTATTTCTCCTTCCTGGGGATCCTCCATCCCTGAGATACCCACTCATATTGTCCACTCACTTGATCTACCAAGACTGTTGGCTTAAATGTTGGATGAGAAATGGAGAGTTTGATGTTCCATACAAGGGCTTCAAGATTAGTCCACACCTAAGATAAAATTGTCTTTTGTGGTGTCATATTCCGGAGTCTTGAATTCCTCATTAATCACAGAGAAATAGGAAAGGGGGTTGCTTGCTTTGAGAGAGGCCTGGTTCAACTTTGCCTCTGTTGACTGACACTAAAGTGACTGGAGTCAAATATGGTAAGCTGATCAAAGGCTGTATCTCACTACCTCCCTGACCCCGAGGTCTCTTCTTCCTATTTTTTGCATAACACACAATTCTTACATGATTCAGAATATTCCATGTATGTATGTGGCAAGCACAATGCAGGAAGTCATAGATTTTGGCTTCTTGGATTTCTGTCTTACTTTCAGCACGATTGCTGTTCAAATGCCAGTGTATCAAACTGATCCCTTTTTTTGTGTGTGTCCTCTTGTTTTGGCACAGGTACGGCATCATGAAGAGCTGTTGGCATTGGAAAGCTTCCAACAGACCTGGGTTTTCAGAGCTGATCCGAGAGCTGGATTCTCAGAGCACTTATGCCGATGCTGTTCAGTTGCTAACAAATACGCATACATTGGACTTTAATAAGTATCAACGCATTGCTGGTCTTGTTTCATGAGAGATTCTTTGGGGGAAAAGGAACATTTCATCGCTCCTGCTATCCAAAGCCCAAGGACTAAACTCATCCTATGAACAAGAACCATGGCGGGGCATCAAGTCTTGTTTTGTTATCAAACGGGGCTGAAAATCAGGCAATGGTTGAAGTAGAGCAGAGTCATGGAGTACCAATCTTGTGATCATATAACTCTCAACATGATCATCCAGGAATTCTCCTCCTCTGCATCAAGTTGTAGCATGAAAACCATTGTCATCCTAAACCCCAAACACAGTGGTTGGCTCATGTCCATGATCTGCAGCTTCTCTTAGTAAAAGCAGATCAAAGTGGAGAGCATCCATTCACATGTTAACTTAAAAGAGACATTAGCAGTATTGATTAAAAAAATAACAAATATCAACATTCTAAAATGGTTCCTCCTATGTTATTGGCTGCCTCCTTGAATTTCATGAATTCCATTAGTTGGGATATTTGGTACCAGTTTTGCTCTGCCATAGGCCCTTGGGTGGCGTTTAAGTAGGACCATGGTGCAGCAGGTATGAAAGAGATGCTTGGGAGCAGCAGAGCAGGAATGAACTCAGCAGGATGGCCCAAGCTACTGGGACTAATTCATAACTCTGCAAATCTCCAATTGGCCACCTCTGTGTCCCTTTAACCAGTGATAACGTTTAAATGGAGTTCTGTGCAACCTTGGTTTGCTGGTTGTCACAGTTTCAGAACAAGGTCTGCAAACATTTGGTTGTGAACTATACTAATCTATTGAATATTTTAGAAATGTAATGCTCTCAGGTCTTCCTATAAAATATGAAAATGTTAATCTTGTTATGAAAATGTATTTTATTGAAGCAATTTGCATTAACGTAGATGACCAAACATTCAGCCTTCCATAGTAAGCAGTCTTGTGAGTGGATATTTCTCACAACTGGGGTACTGAGAGGAAACGTTCAAAGCAGCACATAATACATTTGAGATGAAGATGAGTTAACTAACACTTTGAAGCAAACTCAAACGAACTTTCTCAAGGCCATCTGAACGTGTAAAAGTTTGGTTATCACGGGCCCCATCCCTTCATGGAGCAGTAATCAGGGGTGGCCTGATCTGAGATTTTGGTGCCCAGAAGCAGAACTAGAGAATGAGGCAAGAGCAGCAGGTATTCCACATTTTCAAAAGTTGATGACCTAGGCTGTTGCCTTTATTGGCATTAGTAAAACCATAAATTTATAATAGCCTGTGTGGACAGCTTAAAGCCTTGTTGACTCTGTACTATTAAGGGGAAAAACCACCACAAAGGTAGAGGTATACTAAGTTCCCACGCAAAAAAAATGCACAAAGCACGGAGTAGGAAAAGAGGGCTCTTCCAAGAAACCGGAGAAGACGTATATTGAGAATCAAACCTTTATTCCAAGAAAAACACTGACACACTTGACTCTGACTCAAGACAGTGTTTGGAATAAAGGTTTGATTCTCAATATACATCTTCTCCGGTTTCTTGGAAGAGTTTCCTGCTTTGTGACTCTGTACTATTAAAATCCAGTGTAACTGCACTGATGAAGGGAGCTCAGTTCTCCAGCTCCAAGATATATTGAGTCATTGTAGTGAAAAGGTCTTGCCTACAACTTAATCATTGGCCCTTATTTTTCCTGTCTCCATGGGGCCCGATGCTCAAAGGTCTGGCGTTGTACAAAATACCGCTGAAAAAGATTTTCCCAAAGCTCAGCGCTAATGGTATGCAAATTTTATGTGTGGTGCTAGCGCCGAGCATTGGGAGGTAAGGAGGGGGGGGAACGTGCCCAGCATAGGTGGTAAGGGGAGACAGGGAGCGCATGGTCAGGAGAAAGAGGCCTTGAAAGATTTGCCATTCTCTTGTCTCCCTAGACTTGGCTGTGCAGACCCCCAATGCAGGGTCTGGTACTGTTGGTAGCGGTGGTAGGGCAGGAACAGAAGGAAGCATCTCTTGCGGAGATCCCGGAGGAGAGTATCAGGGGACAGGCGGGTCATCGGAGCGAGTCCAACACTGGCTCGGACCAACATCCTAATGCCAGCTCCGAGCTGGAATAGGATTTCCAGCGGTAAGGGCACCCTTGTTCCTATTGCAGGGAATAGGAAATGACCTCATCTGCATCCTTTTGACTACATTAGCAGGCTCATTGCGCTGTTCTTTGGTGAGCTCGTTCCGCACTCCTAGCCTGTGAGCGTTGCAATCTAGTAAATGCAGGTGCTAGTCCGGCGCAAACGGCTTCTAGCGCCCATATTTGCTTTTGAGCATCGGGGCCCATGTAACTTACTGGACTTGACAAAACCACTATGGTCAACAACTGTGCAGTGTCATACAGATGCACCTCCATGGATGCCCCTTAACAAGGAAGAGACCCTAGATCAGTGGTTCTCAACCCAGTCCTAGGGAAATTCAGCCAGTCAGATTTTCAGAATATCCGCAGTGAATATGGAGAACGTACATTTGCATGCCCTGCCTCCTTGTTATGAAAATCTGAGACCTATTCATTGCAAATATCGTGAAAACCTGACCATCTGGACTGAGAACCATTACAACAGGAACAGGAAGATCTGTTTAGTCCAGGCCAATATTCACAGCTCTCTGCTATTCTGATGGGAGGAAGCCTGAATGGAGATGTACGTGATTGCTGGCAGAGTTGCCAATACTGCAATTTTCCCACTGGATTGGGCAGCTTTTTCCTGTTGGCTGCCAATCGTAGGTTGTGGGTGGTTTTGGGGGCAGTCCGGTGATTGGCTCTGTCTTTTATCTTAAACTTGGAGCCAGAATGAGGCTTGGTGCATCTCCAGTCTCATTCCGGCTTCAAATTTGACCAATAGAAGGTGAGGTAGGTGGTGAGGTCATCAGCTGATGATGACTCATTATCACGCTGGTCTGGACTGGAGTGTTGGTAAATTCTTGGAATGCACATGCCCCATCTCTTTTTTTTAGATCCACGCAGTAGAATTTACATGTGCATCTTTATAAAATACACCTAGCAAGAAGCATGTATATGCTAATTGTTGCCAATTTGCATCAATAATTGATTACTTGTGCCCAATTATTGGTGCAAATGGTTCATTATACAATTAAATTGCATGTGGAAATTTCCATGCACAACTTTGAGCTCCACATATAGAATTCAGGGGCTAATGTGGAAAATGCCATTGTGGTGGGAACGGGCAAGGACTGTACCTTAATAGAATGGAGACTCTCTACCATGTATTTATGTAGCAGATAACGCAGGCAGGAGGTATGATAAGAGATCTAGAAAATAGTGAGTGGAATGGAACATGTAAACATGGGGGACCAAGGGATGCACAATGACATTTCTTAGTACAGAAGTACATTTACAACAAACTGGAGAAAATATTTCTTCATTTAACATATAATTAAAGCTCTGGAATTCGTTCCCTGAGAATGTGGTAAAAGTGTTTAAAATAGCAGGGTATAACCTTCCATTCCCTCAGGTACAAACTTAGGGGCTCTTTAATAAAGCTTAGTACGCACTAATGGAATTAACACACACTAAATTCTGCACCTCTTATTTTAAACCTAAGGGCCACGTGGCACTTAGTACTCGCTAAGTTTTAGTAAAGGGGCCCCTTAAGATTGTAACCCCCCTGGGGACAGGGAAATGCCTACTATATCTAAACGTAACTCACCTTGAGCTACTAACTGAAAAGGCATGAACTAATCCCAAATAAAATAACTATGGACATCCACAGCACCAGGGGCGTAGCCAGACACCCAACTTTGGGTGGGCCTGGGCCCAAGATGTTTGGGCAGAAGAACTCCGCCTTGTCCCACAAGTGATTTGGTCTCTCCCTCTCTCGCCTGCATGCCATATGGTCTCTCAAACATCCCCCCTCCCTCGCATAAATAGCAGATTTTCACCGGCAGCAACTAATACACACCGCTCATGTTGACCCCACAGCCTTCCCTCTGATGCAACTTCCTGTTTCCGCATAGGTGGGAATACGTCAGAGGGAAGGCTATGGGGCCAGTGCGAGCTGTATGTTTCAGTCGCTGCTTGCTGCAGACAAAGATCTGCTATTTACAAGGTATGCAGGAGGTACAGTTGTTGAGAATTTTCAGCTGGTGGGGCTTGGGGATCTCTGTCAGCCACATCATAGGTGTGCTGCTACTGGGTGGGCCTGGGCCCACCCAAGCCCACCCTTGGCTACGCCACTGCACAGCACCCGTTCTTTGGCTGTTCAAGAGAATGGCAGAGGAAACAGTACCTGCACATTTGATTTCCAAATGTGTACAAGCTTGTTTACTGGTTTTCTTCCAGTCACCAGTGCACGCAGCAGGTGAGCAGCGCCCTGCAAGCCTTTCCCTTTGAAAGTCTGCTACAAAACTTCTCCCTGAAAGATTAGTGTATTTCAAGGTACAGCTCTTCAGGTCCTGTGGCCTTCCAAGTCTGCTACATGATAAAAACTGCTGAATTCATCATCATTTTATATTTAATCCAGAACCAAGCAAAGACAATTATATATGTATGGTCCCCCCTACCTAGGCCTGGGAATCTACATGTAAGCATGTCAATATAAAGTTATTTTCTTATTAAAAAAAACAAACAAACAGAATATGCCAGCAGAGGAAAAAAAAAACTTCTAAACATCAGAACAAGAGGTGAAAAAACTGTTTGCACAACATTTTAATCTAAAACATAAAATTAATGTCAAGTACAATGTTTTCATGATCTCTGTATACAATCTTTCTCTCCTCATGTGATAAAAAAAAAAATCACCAGCATAGAAAAAGTATTTAAAAAAACAAAACAAAACAGCACATCAGCACAAGAATCAATACAAAATAAATATATTAAAACAAAATATAATTATTTTATACAACCTTAATCAAAAAAAAAATGGTACAAATCACTACAGTCTACTTTTGCTTTTTTAAAATTCAATTCAACACTCTGATCTTTCTTTCAAAGTAAAACCCATGACGAGGCATTGAAGAAAGAAAACTCCATCTGCATAGTTTCCTCCTTTTTATTTTTGACCCATTTAACCTGTTAGCTGTGATTTGAGGCCCGGAAGTTGTGACGAAATAGAGGGTCTTTTACTGAAGCATATTAAGCACTTGATGTGGTGTCGACACCAGGGCCACCGAGAGCCAGAGCCGGGCCCGGGACAAGGCCGCCCCCGGGCCCCCCCCCACCCGAGGTCGCCGGGCCCCCCTCCACCCGCTACCGGGCCGGGCCCTGAACTAACCTTAAACGCCTCCTTTCCTTCGCAGCAAGCAGCAGCAGGGCAGACCTTCCTTCCGTGCCCCGCCCTCGCGGACGTTACGTCAGGCGAGGGCGGGACACGGAAGGAAGGAGTGGCCTGCCCTGCTGCTGCTTGCTGCGAAGGTGAAAGGAGGCGTTTAAGGTTAGTTCCGGGAGCGACGGAGGGCGGGCGGGCCTGACTGCTGTAGCGCCGGGCCCCGGGGACTCTTGTCCCCCCTGTCCCCCCCCCCCCTCTCGGCGGCCCTGGTCGGCACAAGTCCAGGCTAACACTGGAGGCAGCAGTTTGACACTTGACATGTGTTAAGAGAACAACACACACTGCTGCTCATTTTCAAAGCAGATGGATGTCTTAAAATGCCTAAGAAAAAAAAAAAAAAGTCCAGATCCTGATTTTGGAAAGTCAGAATTTGGACGTTTCAACACTGCAGTTCATCCAAATAGCAAAGGGGTGTATTATGGGCGGGACTAGGGGGGGGACCCAAAAGTAGGACGTACAACAGGAATTTTCAAATGGGAAGAAACATCCATTTCTAAAAAAGGAGGACGTTTTTATTTAGAAGTTGCTATAATTGAGCAGCTGACCACTGGAAGGATTAAGGCATGACCCCTCCTTAATTCCCCAGTGATTGCTGTTCCCCCCTCCCTCTCCCCTGAACGTGAAACAGGAAAGGAAAACCAGGCTCTGTGTCAGCTGCAGGTATTGTGGCCATCTGAGCCAAGGAGTGCACAGTTCAGAGGAGTAGCCTAGTGGCTAGTGCAGTGGACTGTGAACCAAGGGACTTAGGTTCAATTCCCCTGTCAACGTTTTATTTATTTATTTTTAAATAAATTATAGTTCTGGGCCTTTAGGAAACAGAAAAATACCTTCTGAACCTAAATATATACAACACCTGCAAGCCTGAAGGCTATTGAACTGGTGTACGTTCAAGTACAGTAGGTCTTTTTCAGGTCCTGGAGGGATCACATTTACAAAAACAAAAAAAAGGGGGATGGACTTAGAAGTAACCTGAGCAAATGCTTCTTCACGGAAAGGGTGGCAAATTTGTGGAATGGCCTACTTGTGGAAGTGGTGGAGACAGACTGTGTCTGAATTCATGAGAGCTTGGGACAAGTACATAGGATCTCCAAGGGAGTGATAGGGAGAGTAGATGGCACGAACGGGCAGATTGGATAGACCTACATTTTTCTCTGTTTTTATGTAGAATGGTATACATTTTGTTTTTCGGATAAACACAGAACATCCCCCTCTTCATAAAACCAGCAGACGTCAGAGAACGTACAGGTCTGCCGGAAGCCTCTAACATGCACTGTTTTGAAAGCATGCAAGTTTCATCCTTGGTGCTAGGCTCAAACTTGCACAGACCTCAGCCCACTGAAAGATGCACATTTAGCACGGTGGGGATTTTTGCAGAGATTTTATTTTGGGGCTCTACATGTTCCTTCTGCTCCTCTGGGCTTCCAGTTCAATCAAACCAGTCTTTCTGTTGGACTATAGCATCATAAGCCTTCCTTCACAACTACCTGACTCTGTCATTCTTTCTTTTTTTTAACCAATTCCCAACTCAGTCCAGCAATCACAGTAATAGTCCTCAGTCCCACAAACCATGGCTCCCAGTGAAACTCGGCTAACATGGACTCTGAACCTAATCACTTTCACAAAACGGCAGTAAGCCCAACACGGGCTTACCGCATGCTAATTATGAAATACCAACGGCCCAATGCGGCCACCGGCGGTAGTTCTGGGACGAGTGAAAGCCCTTTCCAGCGCTCCGGAAATTAAAAAAAAAATTTTCTAGCGCAGTGGTAACCCGGCGGTACTCGGGCATTGCCTTGCACTGCCCGGTTACCACTGGGTTACTGCGGGAGACCTTACCGCCACGGTATGATCTCCCCACCACATGGCCATATGGTAAGAGTTATCTTACCGCGTGGCCATTTTTTTTTTTTGGGGGGGGGGGGAGGCTTTTTACTTGCTGTGGTAAAAAGGGCTCTGGTGCACAGGAAAAACAGCCCCCCACTGCTACAACAGGGCCCTTTTTTCCCGCAGCTTAGTAAAAGGACCACTAGGTGTCACCACTGAGCAATGGATGAGACTCCCTATCTCTTCCCCCTCCACCCCCCACCCGGGAGTAGACACCCGTGCTAGCAATGGAAACATTTGCCATCAGGCGAAACCATTTTATTGAGTTCTTAAATATGTCTTATTGAGCAAACTCTGGACAATTAATATCTGCTTCTGACCCCATTCTAAGGAAGTACAAGATGGGAATATTTAATGTCAGTATTCAATCTACTGGGTTTTGAGATATCTTTAATGAATACAAATCATGCATGCGAGACCCAGTGCAAGGCAAATCAATCTCCAGTGTATTCATTGTGACTATCCTGAAAACCCAACTGCCTCCTTGACAATAGTTTCAAAGGTAATTTTTTTAAGTTATAGGTACACTTTGCAACCAACACGACAATATTGTTGAACAAAAATGTGGGCTGAGTCTACATATTTATGCTGAGTCAAGAGTTGATTCTGATTTTGGTGAGCAATCACAGATTCAAGTCTCGTCATCAAATGATACGATAAGATCTTTATATCAAGCTACATCACAAAGAGTGTTGCGTGAACAGAACTGTCATCTGGATATCTGCACACGTCAGTGGGGACTTTTGGGGGGAATGAGAGAGAACATTTCCGCTTTTTTCTGGATTCTTTGATATTAGATTTATAAGGGACTATTTATTAGGGCATTAGATTAACTTTTGTGAAGATGACGCTGTGTATGAAATTATTGAATGTAATAATCTACTTGTTAGCTTGTGATAAATTGAATTTGGTACACTGATGAGAAGTGGGGGATGTCATCTTTTATCGCATGTTGTTTTAAATGGGTTTGAATATTTGAATCACGTTATACTCTAAAACTATCTTGATATATAATGAATGGTGTGAATTAATCTTTCTATAACATAGGTCTTTCTATATTTTTTGATTATACATGTAGGTACACATATGCACAGCGTTTAGTTCTGTTTGAGTTGGTAAGGAAACTACAGCTAGGTTGTAGTCACAACTGGAAGAGGCCAGATGTTCACAGACTGTTGTAATGGTTATCCTGTTCCTACTGTACACTGTGGACTTGGAAACTACAGGTCCCAGAATACCCTGGGGTAAAATGCAGGTCTGAACAGGAAGAAGAGCCCCCACTAAGGGAACTACACTACTTCTGCAACCTTCATAGTCCCAAGAAGCAAAAAGCCATGCTCAAGCATCATATCCGGGCCTCCTACCTGACTCATGTTATATAGAGAGACTGGCTGTTTTCAAGCTCATGTTTAGCCAATGAAAGAAGCATCTTGCACATGGTTCATGGTGCAAATTTTCCCCAAATCCTTATCCATTTATCTGTTTGGTCACCAATAATGAACCAGGAAGAAAACTGCCAGCTCATGGGTTGAAATTTAGCCCCTCAGCAGAACCTTAAAAAAAAACAAAAAACTTTTGTTCTGAATTTACTCTTTTTACATTTAAACAAAAAAAAAAAAAAAAAAGGAAAATATTAGGACTATTTTCAGACGGATTCATGGCATAGAGGTTTTGTTAGTGTTTCAAACATCGGTCATCAGAACCCAGATGGGTTGTTCTCTAGACCTACATCAGGATTCATGCAAGGGACTCCGGAGTTTGGTAGGCTAAGCGATCAGGAATCCTACAGAGGAAATCCCACAGGAGAGTAGGCGTGTGACATGGTTACTTGCTGGTGGACAGTCAGCTGCCATTTTGCCGCTGACCAATACCATGGCCAACCCGTTGAGTCTTAGGACACCTCATACTGGGGGAGGGCGATCCGCGTCACTGTATAGGACGGAGAAACTTGGAGGCAGTCAGTGACAGCTGTATTAAGGAATAATGATCTCCCAACCTCTTTATCCTCTCCGCACCGCCTGTTTTGGTGGTTGCCCTCTGTAGCAGTTCAAGCAATACTTGAACAAAAAAACTTCCTAATGATGGTGAATACTGCTTAGACCTGAACAGAGGGTGACATTGGGGAACAAATCTATTCCTTACAAGGCTATGGGGCTCATTTTACAAAGTTCCATAGGTTACTATGGAACTTTGTAAGTCTATGTGCTTTGAAATTACGTCTCCACGTCTGTGGAAGTTTAAAAAAAAAAAAAGGAGGCAAAAATCTACAGCCAGACTGCCATACAATTAAAGGGATCTAATCTCTTACAAACCTGTCTTTTCTAAACAAGTCATTGTACTGCAGAGCAACCCAAATCCTCAGTGGGAAGTTTCCCTCGCCCAAGGGTACAGTAATTCGTCCTGTAGCTTGGAACAGCGATTCCATCGAACTCCGCAGTACTGCAATCAGCAATATCACTTCACACACAGTCACACACACTGCGGATTTTTATAAAACTAATGTGCCCAGGATTACTGCAATGCTATGAAAATGTTGCAGATGTTGTGTCAGAAGATGTGGTTAAAATATAATGTTAACACTAGGTCAGTCTGTATTTGGTCAAAAGGCCATGATTTTTTTTGACAGGTTACATAAGCTGAAAGGATGCTGGTCTTTCTACTGCACATGTCCTTACGGTTTACAGCATTTTAGGAACTCCGCTCCACAGGGCAAATGGGAAGAGGATGTAGGAGCTGGCCCAAATGAGATAGTACAGACATGCCAGATGGGATGAGGAAAATAACAGCATTACGACACCTGAAATACAAAAACCGTGCACACAGGTTAGGGGTCTGCTCTAGAGAAAATATCCAAGCTCCAAAGATAGGAAATAACAGACTTCTGGCCTTTTTTTAACCTACATATACCCAAGCTCAGTATTTTTATCCCTTATTATACAGTAAACTAAATAAAATTAAGTAAAATAAAACAAAACGTGCTCAGTTCTATCAAATTCTTACCATTACATCCCCAGGGGAACATCTGGTAGAATCAGACGAACTTTAAAGGTGCGTTAAAAACACTAACGCGCCTTACTAAACATACCCCCCAGGTCAAATCTGCATAGAAGTAAATTTAACTGGTAAATACCCGTTTATCACTGCTCTTGCACATTCATATTGTGTTTTCCCAACCCCTTCGCCCCCCACAGGGAGGGGAAACACTTCAGCCTCATAGGCTGAAAAATAAGAGAGAAAACTTAGATTCAGTTAGGCGCAACCAGTAATTATCTTTACTGGTATCTCACAGAGCTAATATACAAAATAATTGTTATCTCTCTGGAGCAGGTTGTCAGACAGCAAAGCCAAATGCAATTACTATATAACAAAAACTGCTCAGCTCACACTGTCCCAACCATTACATATATAGCCTTAGTAAGTTTCGTTTCTCATAAATCATGTGATTTCTCCTAAACTAGAATCAGAAAGTAGCGTATGCCATATATGGATATTCCTGTATTTTATCACTCTCTCCTGATGTGGGTTCACGTGGACAGTCGGTGGCCTTTGGCTAATTAGCTATCAGTTCTGCGTGCACAGCGTGTAGTTAGTCACAGGGCATAGAACAATACCCTTGTGTCCTCTCCCCACAAATGAAACATTCTGGACATCTTAGGCTCACTGTGTCCTCAGTCTGTCTTTCAGCACGTCCCAAGGTTATATCCACCTTATATGAAAAACATGTTCTCAGCTCCAGCCAAGTACTATATGTTAAATTGTTAGGCCAACTTGTGAGAACAGGCCTAGCACAGGAAGGAATATACAATAGCACTATCTGTACTCTACTGCCTTCCATCATGTATTAAGCACAATATATCATTTGTAATAGACTACTGATTACTTCAACAAGAAAATACATCCGATGACTTGTATAATGAATCAAAATCACTCCCCGTATCACGTCTAAATTGTGCTGAATTTCCTAAAAGGGATCATTGTTCATATTCCATTTGTTATTCAATATTTTTACCATCACAGAGTCCCCTATAAAGTTGTTACCACACTGTCCCCTGTGGATATATGCTATACCATGACTCAGTGAAAAAGCCCCCACTGGGCTTCAATGTTACCAATACTTTCACTCCCACGCCATGTTGCGTCCCCTTGACTCTGGCCAAGTTTCGCTAAGCTTTTTCAAAAGGGAACAAACTCAACTTTGCAGCAGTTTTCAGTCAACACCCCGGCGGGATCCCAGAGCCCCGCCCACTCAAAGCGTACTAGCCAGCTGTGTAACAATGGGAGGTTAGCGATTAATGGAAGGAGGAAGAGGCAGCTTGCAAACGCAGGAGCTGCATGTCGCAGAAAAAAATGGATTATCTTTGTGATGAAATATTGTTAAGAACAATATATTACTTCTGAACCAATCAATTTGGTGTTGGCTTATAAGCACTGAGCACTAGTTCCTCACAGCAGGTGTGGCAGTAAGGAACAAAAAAAATTAAACAACCCTTGAAAATAGACCAGTGACCTATGATGGAGAGACAGTCTAATGTTTAGTGAAGTGGGCTGAGAACCAGAGGAGCTGGGTTCAGTTCTCACTGCTGCTCCTTGTGACCCTGGGTAAATCACGTAACTTTCCTTTGCCCCAGGCCCAGAAGGCAGGGTTAAGATGAGAGGGAACTTCGCTGGCTAGATTCCAAAGCTATCCCTACCCACAGACATAACAGATGCAAGCAAATCTAGGAAGCTCATTTATAAATGGTTAGATTTAGGTGGCTCACATGCAGGGCCGCCAAGAGACTGGGCTGGGCCTGGGGCAAGGCCAGGCCCGGGGCTCGCCCTTGCCGCCCTGCCCCCCCCCCGAGGTTGCCATAGCCACTGCTCCCCCCCCACTCCCCCCCCCAAGGTCACCGCCACTCCCCCCCTCTGTTCGCCACTGGGCTGGGCCCCTTGCATTGAAATCGCAGTCTCACCTGTGTGAAAGCAGCGCTGCAGGCAGCAGAACGCCTCCCTTCGGTCCTCCTTCCCTCCTTGTGTCCCGCCCTCGCGGAAGTTACGTCAGACGAGGGTGGGACACAGGGAGGGAAGGAGGGCCGAAGGGAGGCGTTCTGCTGCCTGCAGCGCTGCTTTCACGGAGATGAGACTGCAATTTCAATGCAGGGGGCAGAAGGTGGACGACGGAGGGCGGGTGGAACTGCGGCGCCAGGAATTTTGTCCCCCCTGCCCCCCCCTCTCGGCGGCTATGCTCACATGCCACTAAACTTCCCACACAAGAACATAAGCATCTCCGTACTGGGACAGACCAAAGGTCCATCAAGGCCAGCATCCTGCTTCCAACAGTGGCCAATCCAGATCATAAGTACCTGTGCAGGTATAAATATGTGTGGGTATTTTCCTCAGGGTAATCTGAAAATGGGGAAGTATGTGCACATTTGTCATTTTAAAATTAGTATGGCTTATGCATATTCCGGTAACACGTGAGCCCTTACTGCTAAGTTAATTGGTGGTGTTAAGTGCTCAGGCCTGTACGTCTAGCCCCATCTTTAGCCGTTTTCAAGTCCAAACTCAAAACCCACCTCTTTACCACTGCTTTTGATTCCCTTACCCTTAATTGTTCTGTTTACCTGTCTTATCCAGATTGTAAGCTCTTTGAGCAGGGACTGTCTTTTGTGTATGTTGTACAGTGCTGCGTATGCCTTGTAGCGCTATAGAAATGATAAGTAGTAGTAGTAGGCCGTAAATAGACACACACTGGTTTTCATTTTGCCACATGTCCATTTCCCGGCCAACCCCCGCCCCCCCCCCCCCAAGAAACGTTTTTCCAGACGGAGTGGAGAAATGGTCCAGCGTGTGTCCAATACACGCACCCACACTACCGCTGGCCACTTTTTCGCATGCCTTTGTGTTTTAAACTGATCAAATTGCTGCTTCTGAAAATGTTCCTCCTGTCTCTTTCTTTACCCCCTTGGTAAATCCCCAAACTAGCAGAGGACTGGAAAAGGAGCCTCTTCTGAGGCTGGAACCCACACCGACGCCCTTCCATCACTCCATCTCATGGCTGTCAGCAGGAGGCCTGGCCTATACATGAACTGCTTCTCTGAAATGAATTTTGAGACAGTTTCTCGTAAGCGGTGTATCAACATTTATAATAAATTTGAAACTTGAGATAGTATTTCAGCTCACCCCCTGTGAAGACTATCTTTTTCCAGGGCTGGGATTCCAATACTTTGTCATGTGGATAAAAGCCGTGATCCACCATGAACAGGATCATGACGACAGCGACAATGCGCAGAATCAAGAGGTTTCCACCCGTCAACAGGAAGGCACATACCAGGATGCAGGAGGCATAGGGGCACGGCAGCCCACGGTACATGAAAGGGATTCCTGAAAATGCACAGGGTTGAAAATAGGCAAGAAAAGCACAACATGGCAGCATACAGAAAATGCTAATGTAACAGGACAGGCAGACTTGTGTATTGAAGACAGTAATTTGCCCTTAATGCAGTGGCATCCTTCACACTGAGGTCAGGGCTGTGCCAACACAGTAAGCGAGGTAAGCACGGCAGGAGGGCGCCGTCCTCTGGGGGGCGCCCTGCCGCACCATGCTTACCTCGCCCTCCCGCTCCCATGTCCCAACTGCCCGCCCTCTTCTCTCCCCCAACAAGATCCCTTTTAAATTTACCTCTGTCCGGCAGCGAAGGCGCAGCGTCAGTGAATGAGGCGGCGCTCCCGACGTCTCTACTAGTCTTCCCTTCGCTCAGTGTTCCGCCTTCTTCTGACGTCAAGGAAATGACGTCAGAAGAAGGCGGGACATTGAGCGAAGGGAAGACTAGTAGAGACGTCAGGAGCACCGCCTCCTTCACTGACGCTGTGCCTTCGCTACCGGACGGAAGTAAATTTAAAAGGGATCTTGTTGGGGGGGGGAGAAGAGGGCGGGCAGTTGGGACATGGGAGCGGGAGGGCAGGGGAGAGAGGAGCGTGGATGGGAGGGCAGCGATCATTTTCACGGGGGGAGGGGGCGCCAACTGATCTTCTGCAGGGGGGCGCCACAGACCCTTGGCACGGCCCTGACTGAGGTAATAAACCATTAAGATGACATCATTAGGAACACGAAGGATTTCCTTCACATGCAAGGTTGGATTTAAAATGTTGCAACTGCAAAGTAGCACATGGAGATGGTAGACTGTACCATACCAGGCCAGGAATAGTTATGAGCTTTCTCCCCTGATATTCAGCCAGCGGCAGTCAGCGGTTTTGTAAACGCTGATCATCGTCTGACGTGTGATAATCGTAAATCACAGCCCGCACAGCTGCTGGCTAACTTATCCCCCGATATTCAGTGCCGGGCCATAGCCAGGCACCAGCACTGAATATTGGGGATTTTGGGGGGGCAAGCTGGCCAGGGCTGCATAAAAGTAATGTGGCCCTGGCTGAATATTGGGCTGGCTGGCCCGCATAACATTTTTTTTTTAATTTCTTTTTTTAACTAAACCCCCGAGCTCCCTCAAGCCATCCTGTCAATGTTCCATTCTTTCCCTCCCCCCTCCCAGCTCACATCAAGACTCCCTGTCCCCCCCCCCCCCCCAGCTGACCAGGCAGGCTCTCCCTCCGAGCCTTTCTGTATCCTTGGTGGTCCAGCGGGGTCATTGGGGGCATGAGCGCAGCCCCCTCGCTCCTGCCCCTTAAAGCATCGATCTAAAATGGCTGCAGCGACCTCTCGCAGTACTACACAAAGTACCACGAGCTGCCGTGGGGGTCTTTATGTGGGCTGGGAGGGGGGTGGGAAAGAAGGGAACATTGGTGGGGGGGGGGGACATGAGGGGGCTTTAGTTATAAATAAATTTAAAAAAAAAAAAGTTATGTGGGTGCTGGCCTGATATTCAGAGTCAGCACCCACATAGCTAAGCAGCCTTATTTAGCAGAGCTCTTGAGCCATCCTAAATGAAGCTGCTTAGCTAAGCAGGTCTCCGCATAACCTGGTGCTCCTGCCCAGCACCGCCCCTGACCTGCCCACTTTTTATTTGGGCGGTCTCAGTGGACATTCAGTTAAGTGCCGCTGCATATCCCCGGTTAGGCGGTGAGAAGCTATTTAAGCGGGCAGGAGAGGTTCTGCCCGCTTAATTCGCTTTGAATATCGGCCTTTTTGTCTCCATATTAAGGCTGAAAAGGTTCTCAAGAGAATATAATGATGGATCACATCGACTGAAGCTGGATTGGCATTTTTTTTTTTATTGTGGGGATATGTATGCTTTGTCACAAACTGAGATTTTTTAATCTTCCTGCATGAAAATTTGAGAAAGACTATTAAACCCAAGAAAAGACGGGGTCACGTGATGCTGTGAGCAAGGAAAGACGTGGAACTTTCTGCTGCTGGGAACCCTGCACGAAAATTGAACTTTTAAAGGTGTCTCCGACCCCAAAACGGATAATCTAGGACGTGTTCGCTCCCCCAGTGTATGGACAAATATCTAACAAGATCGGCGATGGCGCAAACCGGGAAAAACACGAAGAAAAAAGAAGAGAAACCAAGACTTGGCGAATCCAAGATGGCGGCCGCCTCGCCGGCGAATTCACCGTCCCGCCCAGCCTCTGACTTCACGCTGCCAGAACTTATAGAAGCGGTGGTGGGCGCGCTGGCCCCTCAATTTGACCAACTTTCTGCCCAGATAGCGGGCCTGTCGGCGCTTACGACGGAGCTCTCACGCCGCGCCGGGGAACTGGAGGCTCGGGTTGCGGAGGTAGAAGATGGTCAGCAAAATAACTCGGGGGAGCTAGAAAGATTACAACGCCTAGTCCAAGAGAACACGCAGCGCGTAGAAGATTTGGAAAATCGCTCGCGCCGGGACAATCTCAGATTTGTGGGGTTTGCAGAATCCTTGGCAGATAAAGACTTAAAACGAACATTGGAGACATGGCTGCAGGCGCACTTCCCGGAGGCGGGTGAAGGCCGAGCAATCCGAATTGAACGCGCACACCGCGTAGGACCCAGGCCAACAAGAGAATCGAGGCCTAGAGTGGTGATAGCAAAATTTCACTGTTATGCTCAAAAAGCGGCAATATTGCGACAATATAAAAGCAGCAGGGAAACTACAAAATATGATGGGACTTTAATTCGCATCTTTCAGGACTACTCTGCGGCTTTGGCAGCACAACGACGAGCTTTTTCCACGGTTTGCACTTGCCTGATGGAGAAAAAGTTCAAGTTTACTCTGCAATATCCAGCAACGCTGAAGATCTTGGAGAACGGAACCTGGACGGCTTATACTAACCCAGAGGCCGTAGTGGATTGGTTGAATCATCATCAGACCTGACCCTGGGGGGATCGCTAATCTAATCAGTAGATGGTTTAACCATGCTGGTATGTTGACAGTGTTCTTGGTTGGCGGTTGCCGGTTGGATTTCTAATTTGATTGAGTTCCAGAAAGTTCCTGTTGGATTGCTAATGACGACAATTGACTGTGGAATAAGAGTGAGACCGAGTCGATTGGTGACCAAGATAACAGACCTGGAGACACATGGTAGAACGGTTCAAGAATGGGCTGGACGGAGAAGATATCCAAACACCTTGTAACGTGATTTTTGCAGCTCTGTGGGATATGTGAGACATTAATTATGAAACATTTCTTGATTTGAAAGAAGGGTAGGGTTCCTATAGCATCTAGACCTCTGCCTCCTACACTCACTGGAACGGAGTGAGGTTGGTAAGATAGGTTAGATGATTAGTGGGGGGAAGATGGGGGGATAAAGAGGGGCGGGGAGGGGGGGAATAGAAGTAGAGGCGAGCAAAAGGATGATGGGGGAAAGAGACGGGCTGTGGGATTGGGTAAAGCTTGGTATAACTATGTGTTATTTGATATAATGAGCCTTTGGTTGGGGCTGGGCAACCGGGGCGCTATGTTAGCTTTGTTATATGTTAATTTGGCAAATCTAGGGGATCACACTGACTGAACCTTTAAGATTAGTGACCTGGAATGTGGCCGGGATTACTTCTCCGATTAAGAGATCAAAAATTTTAGCACATCTGAAACGCCTAAAAGCTTCCATAGTCTGCCTACAAGAGACTAAACTCTCAGATGAGGAACACAGAAAGCTGCGCCAACAATGGGTGGGGGAGTGTTATTACTCCTCCTCCGGGGCTAGACGGGGAGGTGTGGCCATATTGATTAGGAGAGGGCTCCCGTGCACCTCTAAATTAATAGGAAAGGACCCAAAGGGAAGATATGTTCTGCTCCATCTTAACATTATGGGACAGGAATACTACCTATGTGCTGTATATGGTCCAAATGGTTATGATGCAGATTTTTTCCAGACTCTGATAAACCTAGGTCTCAAATATGACACGGCACCTTGGATTGTAGCGGGTGACTTCAATCAGGTGCTTGATCCGGACCTCGACCGCTCGACGGTCGGAGCATGGAGTGCACTACCCCGCAGCAAAGGATTGCCTTATCTTTGTAAGCTAATGGATCTGGTAGACCCCTGGAGGTTACTATTTCCACAGAGGCGGGATTATACTCACCTCTCGAAGGCCCATAAAACCTGGTCTCGCATAGACTACCTTTTGGTTTCCACATCGCTTTTTTCCCGGGTAATTAATACAGACATGGCAACTATGGCGATCTCAGATCACACTCCAGTTTGGGCCGACATAGCACTGGGACACAATGTAGACAGATTTAAGTCCTGGAGGTTCCCATCCTACTTAGTTGGGGACAAAGACTTTGGTAATTTTCTAGTACAAAAATGGAACTTGTTTGAATCTGATAATGTGGCCCATAAAGATAATCCGACATTATTCTGGGAAACTTCTAAAGCGGTTATGAGAGGGGAAATTATTAGCTACTTAAGTGCAAGACATAAAAAGATCTCCCAAGGCATAATTTTACTAGAGCGAAAATATCAACAAGCCAAAAGGGCACACATACGCTGTCGAACCCAGACCAACTATGATAATGTGATTGCGGCACAAGTGGCCCTAGACTCACTGCTCCATGAACGTGCTAAGAAGCAAGCCTTTAGTCGTAAATATCAATATTTCAAATTGGGTAACAGGCCTGGGAAATTGCTAGCTAAAGTTGCAAAGGCTTGGTCAGAGAGGACATTCATTCCTACGGTGCTGGCGCCTGATGGCTCCCGTAAGTCTTGCCCTAAAGATATATTAACCATATTCCGAGATTATTTTTCCCGAATGTACCAACCGGAGGCGCAGCAGGGGGGACCAAAATTAGAAGATTACTTGAGAGATGCAGGCCTTCCAGTGCTGCCCCCTGCAATTAGAGATCAGCTGAATGCTCCCCTCCAGGCCCGAGAGATTCGACAGACGATCAAGGGTTTATCTTTGGGAAAATCTCCGGGCCTGGATGGATTTTCTACGGAATATTATAAATTACTGTCGACCCAGCTGAGTGTTCCCCTGACGCTTCACCTCGATGCAGCTGTGGTAGTGGGGAGGCTGCCCAGGGAATCGAATGAAGCTTTAATTGTCCTTATCCCTAAACCGGGTAAGCCAACTGACTTACCGGGGTCTTATCGGCCAATTTCCCTTCTCAACGTTGATGTAAAAATTCTAGCTAAAATCCTTGCTGATAGACTGGCCACACACCTCCCGGCGTTGGTGGGGGACCACCAGGTGGGGTTTGTGCGGGGGAGACATCCAGGTCTAAATGTACGTAGGGCCCTGATGGCTGTGGCGCAAGCTGAGGCCACGGGTCACCCACTATTGCTGGCGGGCCTGGACGCTACTAAAGCATTTGACCAAGTGAACTGGGACTACCTCTTCCAAACACTTAAATACATAGGGTTGTCTGGGTGGTATTTACATGCAATAGACACATTATATACTGATCCCGGGGCCCGAGTCCTAGTGAATGGAATGTGTACTCCACGTTTTTTGGTAAGACGGGGCACAAGACAGGGTTGTCCCCTGTCCCCACTCCTGTTTTTGATTTACTTGGAGCCCCTGTTGCGCAACATCATAAAAGACCCAGAGGTGAGGGGAGTTCAGCTGCCGCAGCTTCATATCAAAGTACTGGCTTATGCGGACGACATCCTCCTAGTGTTGACGCGCCCTCAGACATCGTTGCCAATAGCCTTAGATCATATAGCAGAGTTTGGATACTATTCAGGGTTCCAACTTAATTCACAGAAGTCTGAGGCGCTGCCAATACCTTTTTCAGTACGGGAACGCTGGGAGGGACGGTTTCCGTTGAAGTGGACCACTGATTTCTTGGTTTACTTGGGGATTAGATTACCAACATCGTTAACACAACTTTACAAAATCAACTTAGCCCCCTTGTGGAAAGAGACACAACACACCTTAGAAATGTGGCAGCGCCTTCCCCTGTAACCTTGGAGGATGTAATGGGTCAGTTCAGCAAGCTGAAGAGTAGTAAATCACCGGGACCTGATGGTATTCATCCCAGAGTATTAATAGAACTAAAAAATGAACTTGCGGAGCTACTGTTAGAAATATGCAATCTGTCCCTAAAATCGAGTGTAATACCGGAAGACTGGAGGGTAGCCAATGTTACTCCGATTTTTAAGAAAGGTTCCAGAGGAGATCCGGGAAATTATAGACCGGTGAGTCTGACGTCGGTGCCGGGCAAGATGGTGGAGGCTATTATTAAGAATAAAATTGCAGAGCATATACAAAACATGGACTGATGAGACAAAGTCAGCACGGATTTAGTGAAGGGAAGTCTTGCCTCACCAATCTAATGCATTTTTTTGAGGGGGTAAGCAAACATGTGGACAATGGGGAGCCGGTTGATATTGTATATCTGGATTTTCAGAAGGCGTTTGACAAAGTGCCGCACGAAAGACTCCTGAAGAAATTGCAGAGTCATGGAATCGGAGGTAGGGTATTATTATGGATTAAGAACTGGTTGAAAGATAGGAAGCAGAGAGTAGGATTGCGTGGCCAGTATTCTCAGTGGAGGAGGGTAGTTAGTGGGGTCCCGCAGGGGTCTGTGCTGGGTCCGTTGCTTTTTAATGTATTTATAAATGACCTAGAGATGGGAATAACTAGTGAGGTAATTAAATTCGCCGATGACACAAAATTATTCAGGGTCGTCAAGTCGCAGGAGGAATGTGAACGATTACAGGAGGACCTTGCGAGACTGGGAGAATGGGCGTGCAAGTGGCAGATGAAGTTCAATGTTGACAAGTGCAAAGTGATGCATGTGGGTAAGAGGAACCCGAATTATAGCTACGTCTTGCAAGGTTCCGCGTTAGGAGTTACGGATCAAGAAAGGGATCTGGGTGTCGTCGTCGATGATACGCTGAAACCTTCTGCTCAGTGTGCTGCTGCGGCTAGGAAAGCGAATAGAATGTTGGGTGTTATTAGGAAGGGTATGGAGTCCAGGTGTGCGGATGTTATAATGCCGTTGTATCGCTCCATGGTGCGACCGCACCTGGAGTATTGTGTTCAGTACTGGTCTCCGTATCTCAAAAAAGATATAGTAGAATTGGAAAAGGTACAGCGAAGGGCGACGAAAATGATAGTGGGGATGGGACGACTTTCCTATGAAGAGAGGCTGAGAAGGCTAGGGCTTTTCAGCTTGGAGAAGAGACGGCTGAGGGGAGATATGATAGAAGTGTATAAAATAATGAGTGGAATGGATCGGGTGGATGTGAAGCGACTGTTCACGCTATCCAAAAATACTAGGACTAGAGGGCATGAGTTGAAGCTACAGTGTGGTAAATTTAAAACGAATCGGAGAAAATTTTTCTTCACCCAACGTGTAATTAGACTCTGGAATTCATTGCCGGAGAACGTGGTACGGGCGGTTAGCTTGACGGAGTTTAAAAAGGGGTTAGATAGATTCCTAAAGGACAAGTCCATAGACCGCTATTAAATGGACTTGGAAAAATTCCGCATTTTTAGGTATAACTTGTCTGGAATGTTTTTACGTTTGGGGAGCGTGCCAGGTGCCCTTGACCTGGATTGGCCACTGTCGGTGACAGGATGCTGGGCTAGATGGACCTTTGGTCTTTCCCAGTATGGCACTACTTATGTACTTATGTACTTATGTCCTTGTGGGGGCGCGTAGCCCTGTATAATATGGTCTTGGTTCCTAAATGGTTATATGTGGTCCAAGTACTGTCTCTATTCTTCTTACATAAAGATGAGCGGAAACTACATAGGCTACTAGCTAAATATCTATGGAAAGGGAAAAGACCCAGAGTTGCATTAAAGCCGACATACCTTCCAATACATAAGGGAGGGTTGGGTGTACACAGCATTCAACGTATGTCAGTGGCGGGCTGCATGAGACAACTTACAGATTGGTTTAGGGGCACATCCTTTTTTTCTTTTCCTATTCCTGAAACTAAAATGGTGAGCAAGTATCACTTTAGTTATTGGCTGCATGCGCCAACTGGCAAAGCACCTACTGCTAAGGGATACGCCCCTCTTTTTGTGCCACTGAGACGTACATGGCGATGGCTGTGCAAAACTGGAGGGTTTGAGTGCCACTCTTCCCCTTTCCTACCGATAGGAGGTAATGCGGATTTTTCAGTGGGCACGGATACTGGGACCTTCCAGGCATGGAGAGAGGGGGGGACAATATTCCTGTTCCAGGTATTAACAAAAGAGGGCAAATGTAGGTCCTTTAAAGATTTGTGTGAGAATATTGGATTCCCAGCACGGGCTACCCTCTCCTATTTACAACTGAGTCATTACATTGCCTCCCTCCCCCCGAGCCTCGTTGACCTCGCAGAGACGGAGGCAAATCACAGATTTGTTGGACCTGGAGGCGCAGCTTTCGGTTCCTCTTAAATTTTACCATTTTAAACTTAAAGAGCTTTGCCCGGAGATATCATATGACCAGACCGCTGGGGCTTGGACTGGAGAGTTGGGCTGCCCTATTACTGGCGCGATGGTACAAGCTAATCTGACAATTGGATATAGGACCTTTAAAGATGTGACACTACAGGAATCCCAATATAAATTCACTATGAGAATATATATCTCGCCGCATAGAGCGTTTAGAGCTGCCCTGAGACCTCTGGATGACTGCCCTAAGTGTGCGGGATCTGGGGCGCACTTGGGACATATGTTCTGGTTGTGCCCTCCGGTCCGTGCCTTCTGGACACAGCTTTGTACATTCGTCTCGACTATCTGGGGGTCGCAATGGTGCCCTTTACCTACTCTTTTGTTTGATAAATACAAGGTGAGGGGGAACCGAAGAAGGGGCATGTTGCCATTCCTCCGTAGGGCGACTGCTATGGGAAAGAAAACGATTTTATTGAATTGGATCTCATCGGAACCACCTTCTGTGCCACGATGGCGATCACTTATGATTTCCCTAGGTGCCCTGGAACGAAGGGAAGTAAATGACTTAGCATCCCCAAAGGGAGATAGACTATTACAATGTTGGTTACTGTTTTGGGATACCCTGACCCCCACGGCTCGCAGTAGAATCTTGAATGGGTAAGCTCGCGGGGAGGAGGGTGGGTGGGAGGTGGGATGGTGGGGGGTTAGAAGGGTATAAGATGAAAATGTAAAATTATAGATGGCCAGTTGGAATAAGTTGGATGATCATCAGACTACTGGAACACACTTGTAATGTAATGTTTTTCTCACTTTATTGTCACTTGTGTATTTTGGTCATCAATAAAAATGATATTTAAAAAAAAAAAAACCAAGAAAAGACCTTGCTCACAGGGTGAAGGTGGCAACATTGATCTCATTGGAAACTCTTCAAGTTTCCAGTAAGATAAATGTTGCCATCTTCACCCTGTCCTTGATTCCAGTTTTCATGCAATCTTGTTTTTGTAACGTACTAAACCCTCCGCCTACAGTGTGCACATTGGTGTGTGTTTTTCTTAAACTGGGAGAGGGAAACGCCCATGACTTACCGCTGCAAAAGAAGCAGAGCCGTGTGAATACCGCCAACACGTAGGCTATAACCAAGCAGGAATCTAGGAAGTCGTGAGCTTGCAGAAGCAGGGCTGTGGCCAAGCCAAAAGAGGTGAAGTCTGCAAAATCATCAAGTTTGGCTCCTAAAAACATAAAGGATTAAACATCGCAATGAGCAGCGCCGATAACTCTGACCCTCGCACCTCATGCCAGAGATTATAGGCAGGAGGCTCCTTCGTCCTGCACTGATGTAAGACTATATCACCTGCTAATACCTCCTGTATCTCACTTCTTAAAATATCTGTATTCAACCCTGGGCTCTACACACCTAGTTATTTTCATGGTCTCACATCAAAACCTGCTCAGAATTGTTGATTTAATTAAGAACAGTATATTTCAATTCAATTCTTAGGTTTTATATACTGCTAATATCCGCTGTTTAGGGTTCAGTGCGGTTTACAACATTAGTGGAACAACAGTGTTATATAATTAAGACAATGGGTGAATACATTCTTATTGGATAGATATGATGCTACAGAGCGTTATACATTCTGATTACAGTCTTTGTTAAATTTGATATTTCTAAAGTGATCGGTGGGTGTTATATAGCACTTTTTGGGAAGAAGGTGGTTTTTAGCTTGATTGAATATTTTAACACCCAACAGAAAGGATTTAACAAGGATCTGGGGTTCCTAGCCCATTATAAACCATAAAGCTGTATGTCTCTGTTGATCACCCTCCCCTCACCTATCCACACCCACCCTGTTAGAATATCAATGATATGCTTTGATGTCCCCATGCATACCTCCGACCCACCCCCCTCCTCCCACCCTGTCAGACTGTCATAGTAATGCTTGAATGTTTTCACTTATATACACTGTCAGCTAGCACATTTGCTTATTTCCGATCTGAGGAAGAAGGGCAACCTTCGAAAGCTAATCAAGAAATGTATTAAGTTATGTCCAATAAAAAAGGTATCATCTTATTTTCTTTTCCATGTTTTATTTTGTTTGATTTCTATTGATAGCTTCTTTCGGAAGCTGAGGTAGTTATTCTCTGCTCTACTAGCCAGAGGGAGTGAAATCCATAACGTGATCCTTGCAGGTGAGAAGAGCGAGTTAGAAAATCTTCTGAGCTCGGATTCCCTTGTGAAACTGGGTAGACTTAAGCTCATTTTTACACAAGAGGGAAGAGCTGAATATCAAGGATCCTAGATCCCAGATCAAGTGGGAGAGGAACATGGGGGTTGAGTTAACTTGAGTCTCAGTGGACTCGTATAATGGAAAAGTCTGTGTCAGTTATCCATAAGCATCTCCCACCTTGAAGGAAAGCTATTTTCATTAAATGGACAGAATCCTTGGTTGGCATCACAAGTCTTTGGAGATGGAAAAAAAACTGACCTATGACATTTAAACATACCAAAAGAGAGCTTCTGATGCAATAGTTTATAAACAGGTTACCTGGAGAAGCAGACAAAAATGATTCACTGCACTTTTTATTTTATAAGAACATTAGCTTGCTCAGAATAATTAATATTGTAAAAAAAAAAAAAATTCAGAAGGTGGGATGACTTCTCGTTATGAATAATGGACACTATGTTGTGATAAAAAAGAAAAAGACTGAATACGGAACACATGTGGGTTTGTATCAAAAGATCCCAAAGTAGCTCCTGTGCATCCCCCACCCCTCTTTTTAACAAAAACTCTACTGGGATGCTGCCTCAGAAGACAAAAAAAAGTCTTTCAGTGCTAGAACAGGTAACTTACCCAGGGGTGAGCAGGCATTCAGTCCCCTTGCAACAGCTCCATCAGCCAGGTCAAGAAGGTAACCAGTCAGCAATAACCAGCAGGCTTGGTAGTGGTGCCTGAAGGGAACAAACATTTTGAGAAAGTGTCTCTACGCCAACCTCATGCAGCTGATTGTCTAGAGGGAAGAGGTCAACTTGTCCACAGAAGATGCCAGGCTAGTGGTGTGAAACCCTAGGAGCTTAGAGTTACTGCCACCTTCACACACTAGAAAGCTAAGAGCCATTAACCCTTCACATTCCTGAATCACAAAAGGATGAAAGAGGTCACAACTCACTCTCTGCAAGCCTACATCCCATTAGGCAGTGATCCAAGTCACTACTATTAACCTTGAAAAAACAGACCTTTTTTCAATCCCCAAAACAGCCTTCCTGCTTCCTTGTTCTCTTCTGGGTTGATCTTGTAGATCAGCTGTTGAAAATTATTGCATTTCTCAGACTTAGTGGGGTGGGAGGTGGAGATGTAATAATAAATCTTCATTGATGTCACCCTTCAGTTACTCATACTGTTCATATTTTGTACACCTCAATGCACAGAAGCCAGATTTACAAAAATTGCCTCCTCCTCCCCCTCCTCCCTTCCATAGGAAAAAACTAACAAGCAAGACCGGTCAAAGGCATAACTGCCAGCTAATATTTAAATGATCAGGAAAAAGGCATGTGGCAGGGACAACAGAAGAAGTCCTGCCCAAAAGAAAAACTAGGGAATTACTGAAGTGTAACTAATCCCACTTCCCCCCCCCCTCCCCACACCAGCCTCTCTTCCCTTCCCCACCCCCTACAACCCATCTATACCACACTCTCTCTCCCACCACCAGTCCAAACTGGTCCATTCATGCCATACTAGAAACTACTCGCAAGTCAGTTCTTAACCCTGTCTACTCCTCAGCCCATCGACATTATTTACCCCCTTCTCTCATTTCAGATCCCATCCTCCTTTTCCCACCCCTTCCTTACCCTCTTGGATTCAAATCCAGGTAACTGTAACGGCATGAGTATTTTACACGTGTTGCTGTTGTACATTTTAACAACATAAATATGCCATACTGAAGTCAGACTAATGTCTATCAAGTCCAGCATCCCAGGGGCGTAGCCAGACTTCGGCGGGAGGGGGGTCCAGAGCACATTTTAGCCCCCCCCCCCCATTGCCGCCACCAACAACTTTGACCTCCTCCCCCGCTGCCGACCCTCTCGACCCCCCCTAACCCTCCCCCACCGCCGCCTACCTTTGCTGGCGGGGGACCCTAACAGCCGCCAGCCGACGTCAGACTCAGAAACAGAATGAAGGAAGAGGAGGACCTCAGCTAGTGGGGGTTGGGGTCCCCCGCCAGCAAAGGTAGCAGACGGCGACGGTGGGTTGACGGCGGGAGGGGGGGCGAGGGTCGAGAGGATCGTCGGCAGGGGGGTCCAGGCCCCCAAGGCCCCATGTAGCTACGTCACTCCAGCATCCTGTATCCAAATGGTGGCCAGTCCAGGTCATAAGTACTTCATTACCTGCGAAGAAACTTGCATGCATTTTGGCAGCTCTCGGTTAGCAAGTAGCCGTCAGTTCCAGCATTTACTTATTTATTAGGATTTATTTACCGCCTTTTTGAAGGAATTCACTCAAGGTGGTGTACAGTAAGAATAGATCAAACATGAGCAATAGGCAATTACAGCAGTAAAAATATTCAACAATACAAAGTATGGCATGGTCTACTACTTGCAATGTCAACACAATACGTAATAGAACATTTTAATTGGTAGTGAAGGGTAAGGCAAAGTTGTAACATATAGATGAGTAAGAAAGTAGGAAGAGTTAGAAAGTAAGGTGATTGATTTGAAGAAAGTTGCACATGAGGTCAGAGAGATGGTTAAATATTATCTCAGCTAGGGTAGGAGTGGATAAACATTATGGGGTACTTTTACAAAGGCGTGCTGAAAAATGGCTTGCAGTAGTGTAGGCGCGGGTTTTGGGCATGCGCCGATCCATTTTTCAGCATGCCTGTAAAAAAGGCCTTTTTTTAAAAAAAAATTTTTGCCGAAAATGGATGTGCGGCA
Organism: Microcaecilia unicolor; assembly: GCF_901765095.1. Taxonomy (NCBI): domain Eukaryota; kingdom Metazoa; phylum Chordata; class Amphibia; order Gymnophiona; family Siphonopidae; genus Microcaecilia; species Microcaecilia unicolor. Next base: position 93,346,904 of record NC_044043.1, on the reverse strand, counting down.
AAATTGCCGCGTGTCCATTTAGGGTCTGAGACCTTACCGCCAGCCATTGACCTAGCAGTAAAGTCTCACATGGTAACTGGGACGGGAATGGCCTACGCGTGCCAAGTGGGCGCGTCCAATAGGCGCAGCCGAAATTATTTTGGACGCGCGCCCAAAATGAAATTACCACAATAGCCACGTGGTAGCTGTGCGAATAACTCCATTTTGGCACGCGCTGGGCACACGTAGACGCTTACGCGGCTCAGTGAAAGGGCCCCTATCTTTGCGGTACTCACCCGTTCAGGCTGCAGAGGATGGAGGAAAGACCCATGAGTAGATTAGCCAGAGACAAGGCGTTGGCAGCATTTTTACGGGCAAACTCCAGGGTTTGGGCACGTCCAAGCTGCTTGCTCAAAAGAGCTTCTTGGTGTACTGAAACACACCTGGAACCCGAGAGAACAAAGTAAGAGAAAAGGAAAAGGAGAGACAACCCTGTGGTAGTCTTTCCAAGTGCAGGTTAATACTTCTTAAAGGGGAGCCAGTGAGCTCTGGCCTTCCAGATATTGTGCCTTTTATGTGACAACAGTCCAAATGCATTGCACAAATTCAAGTCTGTCCTCAACTGATTCTGGGCATTAAATATATATATATTTTAAATCAAATCTCAAAAGCAGAAGAAGTTTCACTGCTATTGTGACCATTGTAAACAAAATAATTTTACTGCTTGTGATGTTATTTCCTATCTTAAAACTGCACAAAATGCAGTGTCACCAACAGATTTTAATCCAAGATAGTTTCCCCCCCCCCCCCCCAATTTCCATTCCAGCATACTGTACAGAATATGGACTAGATAGCCCTGGGCATAAAGAAAAGTCTGGACTGGAGTAAGGTCTCATGATGACTTGGGAGTGATAATGTGCAATGAGCTTATGACAGACTTGAAAGCCTCAGGACTGTCTTCACGTAATGGCATATCCCATCTCCAACAACTTCTGATGGGCGTTGAGACCTAGGAGGGGCACAGCTCACTAATCCCCTGTGTTAAGTATTTATTTTATGGAGACAAGAAAGCCTACTGGACAGCACTGAAAGAACTGGGACTGCTTAATTACTGACGGAACAAGTTACGTTATTTTGTTGTTTTTGTACTGAAAGTTTTTTTTAATAGTTTTATATTTTGTTTCATTGTTTTATGTTCTTGTTCTGATTTTATTGGTCTACGTGCACTGTTAATTTATTTGGAAAGGCGAAACGCAAATAACATTGCATTGTATTAGTAGTACTGGAATAGCTGAGAAGCCTATTTTGTGGTCAGCCTGAGCTCATGCTTTAGCGGTAAGTGCCGCTGGGACTGCAGTCTACCTTTAACCGTTTTGCTCGGAGAGCAGAGCCTCGTCTGATTTTTTTTGTCATTCCAAATTTAAGAAATGTATGTTACGGGATAACAGGTTTACACAGTTTAACATCCAGTAGAACAGCTACCATCTGCCTGCTGTGTGTTCTTGGTAGACTTGAGTGGGCCAAAGTGTGCTTGGCTCTCCTTCCTGTTTTTGCAGTATGCTACTTTTGTGAAAGCGGTTTTATGCATGCTTCCTTCTCAGAGTACCTTCATACAGTGCTATATCTTATAGTCTGTGTATGCCAAATGTTAGGTTTGAAGCCTTCAGGACGATTAACGCTTTGCTGCTATTATATGTACATCTAGAAAGCTGAGCCACTGAGGTCTAGAGAGGAATAATTTTCTTCTGTAGGGAAGGAGAGGCACGGAATAGGCCTCTAATTTTGCATACAATTTATTATTAATATTTTGATTGCTTTGGAAACTGAATGAAGAGTAACTTTGGTGTTAATATGTCACCTTAATTTATCTGACTTTCCCTGTCCTAAATGGTACCACCATAATGGTCCACAATCTGAGAGACTTTACTTTTTTTTTTTTTTTAACGATAGCAGTAACTCAAGTATTAGTGTGATTTCTTTCAGATTGTCGTTTTTATAAAATATGATGCACAAGGGAAAACTGGGCAAATGCATGTACTAATCTGGAAGGTAATCAACACAAAATGACAGCTGAAGATTCAGTGGTTTTCTAGTGTGTTCACAATCTGCGTAGGAAGTACACTGGGCATTCAGTTTATCTTGTACCTCAGCCAACAGGAGTTCAAAAGCCCCTATTTTAAAACAACTTGCCACAGTTACATAAAGAAAATACCTGAACTGGATATAAACATATAGCAAATATTTTTTAAAAAAAATAGATGCGTAAAATAAAATATTACAAATATTTCACCATTTCTATTACATATATCCCCCAAATCCACCCAATTATTGCCTTCAAAATGAAAAATAAAGGCATGCTTTTAATAAATGCTCCCGCCCCGGCTTCCTTTAAGTCTAGTGCTTATATACCTAGATGACTACTCTTTAGAGAAAATGTTAAGGGTCAAAGTCTCCTACTAGCGTGTTTTGCACCCTGCCCTTGACGTGTTTCCAAAGCCAGCCAAGTTCAAGAGATCCTTCATCTGAAAGAAAACAGCATGTCAGAGGGAAACAAAAGCCACCATCACAAACGCACAACCACTCAGTCAGTGTGCTTCTCAAGTAAGTCTTCCAGAAACCCCCCCCAAACTGTACTCCAGTCAGTGACTCAAGGGTTGACGTTTGCCTTGAAAACATCTTGAACGTGAACCAATGTTAGAATACTCTTTGCTGAATAACATTTAATTTTCATGTTCAAAATGTGGGTAACCAGTAAAGTGGTGCTGCAAAAATAATGGAGTAAAAAAGAAAAAAAGAAAAGAAATCCCACACAGAACGTAGTCGGCAGACAACAGTGGGAAGTTGGAGAAAGCTTGAGAAAGACCAGGGGCACGAGAGGGTCGTCAATGCTAAAAAATACTATTGTTGGTAAGAATAAAGTGTTTTTAGCATTGACGACCCTGTCGTGTCCCTGGTCTTTCTCAAGCTTTCTCCAACTTCCCACTACCGTCCGCTGCAAATTTAATACAACCATTAAGACTGGCAACTGCACCAACCATGAGAATTCATGGGTTTTCTATATCTATGCTTCATTTGGGTGCAGATGAAAGAACAGCACCCGACACTGAAGCAAAGACCATTTTTCACTCCTCAACAATTCTTCTCCAGTGTGTCAAACTGCAGTCCTTGAGGGCCACTAAGGGTTCAGATGATCAGTTCATGACATTTCTTTGACTCCAGTGGCTCTAGGTCATGGTTAATTTACCCATTTCAGTTAACTGGAAAATCGGGCCCATTTGTGGCCCTTTGAGGCTGGAGTTTGATTTTCCTGGTCTGCACTGAAGGAACACATGTAGTAATGAAAGTAAAATGGCATCCTTTCTTAAAAGCTTCACTTTTTAAAGGCAGAATAAATCACCAATTAATTTTTCCACAGCTTCAAATGCATTTGAATAAATGGGTTTGAAAATCAAAATTGAATGCAATTAAGATTCACTAGGGCCATAGTATAAATTGCTTAACACAAAGGAGGTTTAGCACAGAATTGCAGCCCAAACCCAGGAATGCAAGCCCAGTTAACATGTGCCCTGGGAAGGGGCCCCCCCAATTTATATACATGAGGAAGGTCACACGTCAATGTAAGCCATGTTTGCTCAACATTCTGTAGACTGTAAATTTCCTGTGGCAGGAATGCACAGAGCCCAAACGAGGGGATCTACTGTTTCCTGTAAAGTCATGAGCCATCTGGGGCTTTGCTCTTGCCCCCACTGTAATTCAAATGATCCTTTTCAGAATCAGCTCCCCAATCCTTTCAAGGTCCATAGCCACAGGGGCAGGGACGGGTCTGGCTCAGAAATCTACAATGAAAAGGTACAGCAGCACGTCAGAGACTATACAAGACAAGTTGTGTAAAACAAGATGGCTGTAATATGTAAAAGTATTTCAGAACACATCCTTATTCCTTCCTCATCTCTCCCCTTACAGGAATTCCTTCTGTGCTGACAACTATCATCACACAGACAGAACGATCCTGCTGTGTCCAGTGACTTATCACTGGAATAATGTGTGAGGGAGATTTATTTTTTTGTACAGGCTATCATATTTTTTTTCACACATTTCTACTTCCCAAATTAGTAGAACTTTTACCACTCACCTACGAACATTAATCCTAATCTCAAGTGGTTAAGTATAATAATCCTGTGTACCTCCTCGTAACAAATTCTGAATTATTATCTCGCAAACGAAATCCGTGTACAAGTTTTTTACAGATGGAATTTTAAAGAGAATGAGGGGGTTTTTTTCACGGGAAAATGCCTCTCATTCTCTTTAAAATTCCAGCTCTAGAAAACTTGCACACGGATTTTGTTCGCAAGATAATAATTCAGAATTTGGTACGAGGAGGTACACAGGATTATTATACTTAACCGCTTCACATATTTCTACTGACAAACTGTAGACTTGTGGTTTTGGACTGAGCCACAGTTAATTGTGCTACTGTTCACTCACAAGCTTTGTTTTTTTCATTAGCAGAGCAGTGTACAATTGTGCAAATAATGTGCCCCCCTCCCCCCCGTACATATCCAATGTCCCCGTGACTTGTTAGCCCAGTCACTAGATAGCTCACTGGAAGCAGACACTTAGGGGCACTTTTACAAAGCCACAGGAGGGCTAACGCACAGGTAAGTGAGCACCAAATCGGCAGTACAGCTAGGGTAGAACGTGCACCTGGTGGTAATTCCGAGTTTGGCGCTCGCCGAATCCCGCGGTAGAAAATATTTTTTTTCTATTTTCTACCGTGGGAGGTGTTCCCAGCAGGTAACCGGAAGCACGACCGCATTGGTGCGCGCTGCACGGTTACCAAGCGGGTAGCGCGTGAGCCCTTACCACTAGGTCAACGGCCGGTGGAAAGGGCTCAGGCCGTAAATAGGCGAACGCTAGTTTTAAATTTTTGCAGACGCCCATTTAAAAAAAAAAAAAAAAAAAAACAGCCTTTTTCCCAGCCGCGGTAAAAAAAAGTGGCTCAGCGCACGCCAAAAAGAAGCGCTCATACTATCGCAGGCCACTTTTTTTTTTACCATGGCTTTGTAAAAAGACCCCTTCATTTTAGGCCTGAATGGCGCAGGAACACAGATTTAAAGTTTTGGGGACTGACATAGGGACTTTTCACAAAGGTGGGGTGGGAATATGGTAATAGGGCTTTTAGGAGCGATACTTCCCTGTGGGGTTCAGTACGTGGGTGGAAAAAGACTCACTGCTATCATCTGCATCCAGTGATGGGCTACACACACAATAAGCTGCATCTTACAGCCACCTTTATAAGCAATGAGGAACTGTTATTAAATTCAGTATGCCCAGCGTTCACATGCTCCCGTGAGCCACACCAGCTTCCAGTTTCCTTCTAACTTCAGAACGCATGCTGTCCTTCATACCACATGTAACATTTTACAAAAACGCCGTCCTCGTTAGATAAGTTCTCTTGCTTGGCGCCAGCACATTGTCCTGCTCGGCAAAGCCAAAATACAGTTAAAACAATAAATCCTTCCAGAACTGCTATTACTCATAAACCTGTTAAACTGTGATATAACTTCCCATCGAACCTTGTCCCACCGTTATCTACATTTGTGGTACATAGTTTCGTTTCCTTTTTTTTTTTTTTTGCAGGGGGGAAGCAGAAGTTTGATAAGATACTCTGGCCTGACAATTATTTCTTTCTGTACCAGCTCTCAAGAACAGAGAAAGCATATGCGTCTGTAAACTTCTGGATAAAGCTGTAAGGCACCCCCTTTTACTAAGGCGCGCTCACGTTTTTAACGCGAGCTAAAATTGTGGGCGCTAAACGTTAAGAGACACCAATGCATTCCTATGGGCGTCTCTTAGTAAAAGGGGGCCTAAACGGTTCTCAACTGTAGGTGCCACCAAAATGTTCAAAGCCAAATTTTAATTGTCCAAGGCCTTTGCTGGGAATTTTTCTGACCAGGTTACACTCACCAGAGCCACTTTGCTTCATTAAAAAAAAAAGTCTTCAAAGCAGTAAAAATAAGTTGATATTTAGTAGAAATGTGCACAAGGAAAACAATTTTCAGAAAATGTCTCAGTTTCTGGGCAACTGTTTTGGTTTGTTTCACACACTTGGTTTAATAAAAAATTTAATGCACTTTAGAACTTGTTAATGCATCAAAATCAGTTGTACTTGCGTTAAATTCATAGGCTTAATACACATTAAAACAAACGCACATCTCTATAGGTTTTCAGGAGGACCTTCTCACACTGAGGGGAGCTATGATAGAGGTCTGTAAGATAATGAGTGGAATGGAACGGGTCGATGTGGAGCGTCTGTTTACGCTTTCCAAAAATACTAGGACAAGGGGGCATGTGATGAAGCTGCAAGTGTGGTAAACGAATCAGAGGTAATTTTTCTTCACTCAACGCGTAGTTAAACTCTGGAATTCGCTGCCGGAAAAGGTGGTTAAGGCGGTTAACTTAGCGGACTTCAAAAAAAGGGTTGGACGGCTTCCTGGAGGAAAAAGCCATAGAATGTTATTGAATGGACGAGGGAATAATACAGTATTTCTAGGATGGGCGGGACAAATTGCTTGTTCTTTTGGCCACTGCCCAGGGTGCTGGGCTCGATGGACCCTTGGTCTATCCCAGCATGGCAATGCTTAAGTACTTATGCAGGGCCGTGCCGACACGGTAAGCGAGGTAAGCATGGCAGGAGGGTGCCGTCCTCTGGGGGGCGCCCCGCCGCACCATGCTTACCTCGCCCTCCCTCTCCCATGTCCCAACTGCCCGCCCTCTTCTCCCCCCCAACAAGATCCCTTTTAAATTTACCTCCGTCCGGCAGCGAAGGCGCAGCGTCAGTGAAGGAGGTGGCGCTCCCGACGTCTGTACTAGTCTTCCCTTCGCTCAGTGTTCCGCCTTCTTCTGACGTCAAGGAAATGGACATGGGAGCGGGAGGGCAGGGGAGAGAGGAGCGTGGATGGGAGGGCAGCGATCATTTTCACGGGGGGGGGGGGGGGGGGGGGGGGGGGGAGGGGGCGCGTCAACTGATCTTCTGCAGGGGGGCGCCACAGACCCTTGGCACGGCCCTGTACTTATGTAATCCCACTGCCTGTGCTAGGCAACACTTAATTTTGATTATACTGGTAGCTAGCCAAAATGGTCTGATAATGTGGCATCTGGAATCAAATCTCAGTCCAGCAAAAACCTTGTTTTAAAACAAAAATGACAATTAAAAAACATTGAGATATCAAGATTTTGTGTTCCTTTCTGATACAGGGTAATCAAATGGCTTCAGATTTACCCACAGGGTTGTTCTAATCCCACCTGTGCAGGTACTTATAGATCGTTTTTTTAAGAATGCAATTCGTAAATCAAAACTGCAACTGCCTCCATCCAACAGGGAAAAAACCCGAGACCAGATGAACTTTGTTGGGCAACCTGGAACCAGATGAGAACCTACTATGATGGCATCAACAGTGATCACACAGACAAATGCATAACTGAGCAGGAAGAACTGTGGATCTCTTACCTGCAACACGTTGCTGGATCGATTTATCATGGCTCCTATTCTTGGCCTTGAGGCCTATTTACTAATAATGTATGCTGCAGGTTAGTGAACAAACCATGGTGAGGAGGTTCGCCCTACTGCCCAAAAAAAAATCAATGATACAAGGTGCCTCGGATTATATCGCAACCCATGAAACCCAAGAAAAGCCAACTGGTAATCTTCTGTACCATTTGCACCATTAAATTATACAAATTGTTTTTTAACACTTGTGGAGAATACATTTATAAACCATTTTTGTGCGTAAATTGCCTGTTGTAAGATCAACAGGTGTAAAAAGACATGGTACATACAGGGGCGGAGTCTGGGCACAGTGTGGACAAAACCTCCATGCATACTTGCAATCTTCACGCATACACGAATATCTTGGCATGGATATTTGCGCCTGCTTGCAGAGGAGGAGGTGCAATATCTATCGCTTACGTTAGTATTTTATGAAGACACATAGGTGCCCTTGGGGCTCATTTTCGAAAGAGAAAAACGTCTAAAAAGTAGCACGAAGCAGCATTTGGACGTTTTCCTCACAAAAACGTCCAAATCAGTATTTTCAAAACCTTTTTTTTTAGATGTTTTTCTATGAAGTCCGTCAGAAGTGCATTCAAATCACAAGGGGGCATTTCAAAAGAAGGTTAGGGCGTGCCTAACACTGGGACACTTTACGGCCACTTTTCAGAACGAATAAGGCACAAGAAGGTGCTCTAAATGACCAGATGACCACTGGAGGGAATCAGGGGTGACCTCCCCCAATACCCCACAGTGGTCAGACACCCTGTCACCCCCCCAAAAAAAAATGTGAATAAAAAAATATGACTTACCAGCCTCTGTGTCAGCTGCAGATGTTAAAGTCGGGTCTATCAGAGCAGCATGCAGGTCCCTGAAGCAGCGTAGTGATCGGTGCAGTACGTAGTGGGGGACCCGGATCCCTATCTCCCTCTACCTGTCTCACTTGGGGTGGAAACTGTGACCCTTCCCAAGGTCACCAAAACCCTACTGTACCCACATATAGAGCTACTGTAGTGGTGTACAGTTGGGGACAGTGGACTTTGGGTGGGTTTTGGAGGGCTCAGGGGACAAGATAAGGGAGCAAAGGTGAGGTGTGTACCTGGGAGCATTTTTTTATGAAGTGCAGAAAAGTGCCCTCTAGGGTGCCCCATTGCTCTCCTGGGATGTCTGGTGGACCAGTCTACTAAAATTGCTGGCTCCTCCTACATCCCAATGGCATGAATCTCTACGTGTTGCACCTAGTCGTTTATTGTTTCGAACATGGATCAAAAAAACAAAATGTACAAATCATAAAACCTTGTATTTTCGGGAAAAAAAAAAAAAAAAAAAAAAAAAAGACTTTTTCTTTTTTGAAAATGACCTTCTTTCCTGTTCGGATTTTGGGCATTTTGTGCAAAACATCCAAAATCGGATTTAGACATCATTTCGAAAATGCCCCTCCACGTATCTTTATAAAATAGCAGCTAAATAGGTGCCCATATGCCCTCATACTAGGCTCCCTGTTATAAAATTAATCTCTTAATTCTATAAGGAGCTGTCCAGATTTAGGTGGCAAAATTACAGGTAAATGTTGGTATTCTAGGCCAGTGTTTCCCTCCCAAATCTGGTCCTGGACTACCCCTTTGCCAGTCAGGGTTTCAGGATATCCACAATGAATATGCATGAAATAGATTTGCATATAATGGAGGCAGTGTATGCAAATCAAGTTCATGCGAGTTCACTGTGGATATCCTGAAAAGCCGACTGGCAAGGGGTACTTCCAGGACTGGACTTGGGAAAAACTTTTCTAGACACGTAGGTGTTTAAAATGATCATTTTCCAGCTACGCAATAGTCTGTAAGTAGGTGCCAATATTTGATTGCATGTACTTTGCAGGTGGGCGGAGTTTGGCAACGGGGAACACTTATGCACATGGATTATAAATGCTATAAATCTATCCCCCTGAAATTTAGTGCTATTTAACTGTCCACAAAGGCTGTGACTGGTTAAATAGCGTGTTGCCAGCTATCTTACGATATTCAGCAGGGGATAACCAGCTATTCCCCTGCTGAATATCCCCAATTAGCGGCTAGCAGGTAGCCAATTATAGCACTCGATATAACTGGCTATCCACCTATTTTTAAAGTTGCTTTGGCTGCCACATTTGGCAGCGTGAAAAGGTGGGATATCTGTGGCCGGTTTAAAGATAACTGGTTAAGATCGACTTAGCCGTTTATCCTTTAAACTGGCCAAAAACAAACCGGATATTCAATGTCAGTCACGGGAAACAGCCTAGCATTGAATATACAGGCTCAGAGCTGACCACGGGAGTTAGCCGGCCCCTCTTTGTCTTCTTTAATAATCTAGGCATGAGTATTACACCTGCTCGATGGCCTGGTGTAAGTGACGATGCCTAAGATTTAGGTAGGTTTTGAAACTGTTACACAAGTATTCCATAAAGAAAAAAGTAGGCACTTACTTTTCTTTACCCTCACAGGGCCGGATTCTATATAAGGCCTCTTAAATGTCGGGACGTTGGAATGACGAACGCAGCACTATTCTATAAACTGTGTCTACAGTAAGATGCGATTTATAGAACAGCACACAGGCCGGGGAACATTCCATTTATGCCACTGAAAACCTGGTGTAAATGCCTGCGTGTTCCCCCAAACTCTATAACAACGCACATAAATGCGACCGACTCCCCAGACACCCCCCCCCCTTTTCAGCTACACGTGTTGGAATTTGCGTGCGCCTCTTTTAAGAATATGCGATAAACAATTGTTCGATTTCTTAGTCTCTATTGCGTTGAAATGAATAATATCCCACTGGAAAGATAATTCTCCAGTTAATGTTATTCTTTGGTGGAATTGGGTCTTGTTGTAGAAAAAGTATGAGCAAATGTCAATACGCTTTATACCTGGACCTACTACTGGTCCTCAGAAGTGGAAAACTTTGGATCTCTTTCTATTACCTATGGCTTAGCTGTTGACCAATGTTTGTACTCAGCTTAATGTATACCATTGTATTGTAGTATAGTACACATATTTTTTGTTTTTTTTTTCTGATTGATGTATTATTGAAAATTCAATAAAAACATTTGAAACAAACAAAAAAAAAAGAAAGAAAGAATATGCCTAAAAAGAAGTGCACATAAATTCCAATTATTGCAAGTTAGTGATAAATGCATCCATTCTGCAGCCCCCCCCCCATTACCTCTCCCCTCTCATCTCTCCCTGCATTCCTCCCCGTGAACTCCGCTTGCTGGACAAATCTCTCTTGTCGTCCCCCTTCTCCTCCACCGCTAACTCCAGGCTTCGCTCCTTTTCTCTCGCATCACCTTATGCCTGGAATGGACTTCCTGAGCCTGTACGTCTAGCTCCATCTCTACCTGTTTTCAAATCTATGCTGAAAACCCACCTTTTCACTGCTGTTTTTGGCTCCTGCCCACTACTCATTTGCCTCCCCCCTTCTTCCTTCTCACCCATACTTCCCTCGCCCTTAATTGTCTTGTCTGTCTGTATTATTTTAGATTGTAAGCTCTATTGAGCAGGGACTGTCTCTCTGTGTCAGGTGTTCAGCGCTGCGTGCGTCTGGTAGCGCTATACAAATGCTAATAATAATAATTATTGGCTATCGGCCAATTATCATGACTAATTGGCTAGTTATTCAACTGAATAGAATGCATAAATTGGCCGCATGCACAATTTCACATGCGCTACTCGCTGTGCCTTATATAGAATCCGGGGGGAAGTGAATCTCAGACAAGAGGAAGCATGAAGAAAACAATCATTGCGGCAGAAAAAGGGCGGAGACCAGGGCTGAGATACTGACTTTTTTTTTTTAAAGAATCTAGTTCAGTGGTTCCAAAATCTGCTCCTGGAGGAACCCCAGTCAGTCAGGTTTTCAGGATATCCACAATGAATATTCATAAGAGAGATTTGCATGCAGTGGAGGCAGCACCTGCAAATCTCTCTCATGAATATTTACTGTGGATATCCTGAAAAATCCAGGTTTGGGAACCGCTGCCCTAGTCAACAGCACGCCAACTCTCTGATTAGAAGGGCAATTTAAGTCATTTACCCAGGGGAACAACAAATTTAACCAGGGGAACTGACCTATTTAAAAAACAGCCCTGGTGTCCATTACGTAAGTTCTTTTAGCTGGTTTGAGGGAAAGTGTTATCAGCATAGGAAGGTAAGGAAACCAATGTGAGGAGTTGAATTTTCAAACCTACGCCTGCTTTCCAGCAAGCCTGCATAAAACCACATGCAAAGTCCACAGGTGCTTTGTAACCGTAAGAAAATGTGAAGATGAAACCACTTATGCAAGTTCCTTTAAACAAAATTAGCTACAAGGGACCCATGGATGCTGCAGCTGTCTGAAAACTGCATCCCAATGTTCTCACATTAGACATGGGTTCTTCTGGTATCATAACTGAACAATTCGAAAGCTTCATTCCACTACCCAAGGTGTAAGCCTGCAAATAGCTGACATATATGGTTAGAATCCGAAATAAAAGTTGGCTTTGTTTACCTTTCTGTTGTAAAAAGGGGGGGATTTTCCAATGGTCTCCAGTAAGACACGAAGGGTCTTTCATTACCTGCTTGCAATTGCATCTGTTATGAGTATCTTGCCTTAAAAATACTAACAAGAGTTACTCTACTCTTCCAGTGCAACTGTCCTACACGTCTCAATCATTCATTTTAACCCCGTTTCATATCCCTAATGCCTTATGGTGGCAGATGCAACTTCCTCCCCCAAACCTGTAATAATGAATGGGATTCCACACTCTTGTCAAACACCAAACTAAGATGCTCAAATACCGATATTTCACGTATTCTCACACTGGATAACATGTGATGGCTCCAGTTTCACAGCTTTCAAACAATGCTGAATTGGAAAGATGTTTCGGTAAAGGTATTGCCCAGTAGCTGCTACAGGGCTTGTCATCCAATACAGAGCCGGATGCATACGGTCAGAGAAGAAGGTTATCTAGTTCAATCTTATTACAAAATTGAAAAATAAAAAATTCACTGTAGCACGGTATCACGGAAGCACTGGGATTTATTCATTTCTTTGTGTTTCAGTCTTGCGTAGGGGCCGTAACAGTGAAACCACTGGATTTGGCCAGCAGAAAAATTCTCAGTGTCAAACAAAGTGTGGAATCCCTCAAATTAAGCAAATAAATGGTTGAAATACAATGCCAGTAGCAGCAAAGTTTGAAAATGCCTCAAAGAGGGTTTTATGCCCAAATAGCAAGTTGATGGTTTTGAGTAAATAAGACCGCGGTTTTTTTTTTTTTATAGCAACCTCAGGCTGAGCTTTAGAGACGAGTCCAATTCAGTTATTCAGGGAGGGTATCTCCTTGGAAGCGTCTCAAGAAAAACAAACAATTGATGTTCTTGTAAAGCAGAAACCACATTCAAACCTTTTAGCATTTCTAGTCACGTTACTAATGGGGAAAAAAAAAAACGTCTACTTCTGGCTTGTTTTGTACTTCGGCCAAATTTTGCTTATAATTTACAAATGTCAGCAATACAAAGATTCAAAAAACAAGCACCTCCCTCCCCCCCCCCCCCCCCCCCCCCAAATGAAGATTAGTACTGGACCTTTAATTTAAAAAAAAAAAAAAAAATGGGATTTAGATCGGTTTTATTCAACTGACTACCCAAGTGATACCCAGGAAATGAGTCCGTTACAGAAAAAGATGTAATGTTGTATCCAGGGGACAGTCGTTATTCCTGATTTATGTCCTTTCAAGGTCACCTTACAATTTTCTCTCCTTGTGGCTGGGTAGAATGTTTGTGGGATAATATCAGTGCTACAGTGGCGGGGCAAGCTCTATAATGAAAACTTGTCATGAAAACAAAGAAAGAAAAAATTGGGCTAGCCCACAAGGCAAGAAGTGGACCATTCTTTGTCTTTTTATAAATGTTTTTAATGTTTCAATGGATTATTTTTATCTGTTTATAGTATTTTATTCAAACGTGGTGGATTGGTCCCGTTGGCTGAAATAAATATGGTTACTTCACAGAGAAGACTGAGTTATAACACAGACCAATGAGAAAGAAGGACAAAAAGAGAAATCAGTCTTAAATCACAACCCTTAGAAGGTCTTTGCATAATTCCCCATGGGCACACGCAGAAAGGGGATGTCACAAACTGGGATCTAGGGAAACAGAAGGGGGAACAAAGCGGCTTGTCCCATTTGCACATGGACCGGTTTTCAGTGGATGCTGGGTGCATTTTTTCTAGCAAAAAAAGGTGCCGGTACTGAAATGCTAGGCCGCCCTTCAGGGGTGGGGATGATCACTGAGCGACCCACCCCCACAATAGCCAGGCCCCCTGCAACCAGTCACAGAATCTATGACAAGGCAGAATTGGTGTGTAGAGCCTGAGCGCTTTTATTAAAACTTGGGCTCCATGGGTCAATTTTATCAGACAACGGAAAAGGTGCTGGTACTCAGTACCCCCAAGTACCCCCTCAAAAAAAGCCCTGTGGATGCTATAGTACAATCCAGGGTGCAGACTGGGCTGGGCATTCAAAATCAGAACACCCAACCCAAGAAACCACATCAGTTGTTTAAACATGAGTTGTGAAGTCAGAGCCCCTTTTAACAAGCTGCAGCAAAAGGGAGCTGGCGCGTGTTTCACACACGTGCCGAGGCCCCCTTTTAATTTTCTCCTTGAAAATGCTGGGCATTTTGGGATACTTTCATACACATGTAAGGAGCCAGCATGCTAAGGCAATGCAAGCAGCGTGAATCCCCACAAGAGATTATTAAGGGCCATATTAAAAGGGCTGTTTGCATTTGAGATGTACATAAACCAGAACTTAAAAAGGTTTATCGTACATAAACATCTAAGTTCCCATACACAAAGCACAGATACAGATATCAAAAACTCAAGAGCATGCAAATAGAAAAGGGCGTGGTCTGGGCGGGACTAGGGTGGAACTAGAAAATACACATCTATTCCTCATTCCAGAAGGGGAATAGAGGTCAGTATCCTAACAGACCGACATCGAGATTTACATCTGCTACCGAACATGTTTAGGATTCTGCTAACTACTGTGACTGAGCAGCACTCGCCACTGAAGGAATTGGGAGGGGGGGGGGGGGGGTTGCCCCCTTAATCCCTCAATGGGTTTTGTACCTCCGTAAAGCCAAACTAGCAAGGGATACTGCTCTGTGAAAGTATCAGGAAATTCACATTTATATTTCTAAATTATGGAACAGCACAAACACAGTTATGTGCTGGTTTTTAACCCACAGAACCTTTTTACATTTTTTTTTCTCCTAAAATGGATGTTTATGCCACACACAATCACAGCATAAAAACATCCATTTCTTCTGTATTTTCTAGAGCTTCTAGATCAGATTATGTTCTAAAATACTAGCGAAACTTCAGACATCCTAACCTGGACATCCTAATTCCGACTTCTTCAGCCCTTCTAAAATGGGGCTGCACATTAACAGGTTTTCTATTTCTGTCGATGGCTCTCTCATTCTCCCTGTCTCCTCAGCTCGAAACCTTGGGGTCATCTTTGACTCTTCTCTCTCCTTCTCTGCTCATATCCAGCAGACCGCCAAGACCTGTCGTTTCTTTCTTTACAACATCCGTAAAATACGCCCCTTTCTTTCCGAGCACTCTACCAAAACCCTCATCCACACCCTTGTCACCTCTCGTTTAGACTACTGCAATCTGCTTCTTGCTGGCCTCCCACTTAGTCACCTCTCCCCCCTCCAGTCGGTTCAAAACTCTGCTGCCCGTCTCGTCTTCCGCCAGGGTCGCTTTACTCATACTACCCCTCTCCTCAAGACCCTTCACTGGCTCCCTATCCGTTTTCGCATCCTGTTCAAACTTCTTCTACTAACCTATAAATGTACTCACTCTGCTGCTCCCCAGTATCTCTCCGCACTCGTCCTTCCCTACACCCCTTCCCGTGCACTCCGCTCCATGGATAAATCCTTCTTATCTGTTCCCTTCTCCACTACTGCCAACTCCAGACTTCGTGCCTTCTGTCTCCCTGCACCCTACGCCTGGAATAAACTTCCTGAGCCCCTACGTCTTGCCCCATCCTTGGCCACCTTTAAATCTAGACTGAAAGCCCACCTCTTTAACATTGCTTTTGACTCGTAATCACTCGCCTCCACCTACCCTCCTCTCCTCCTTCCTGTACACATTAATTGATTTGATTACTTTATTTTTGTCTATTAGATTGTAAGCTCTTTGAGCAGGGACTGTCTTTCTTCTATGTTTGTGCAGCGCTGCGTACGCCTTATAGCGCTATAGAAATGCTAAATAGTAGTAGTAGTAACAGGTCATTCTAGTGAATACAGCGACTCCTAGACCAATCCAGAACCAGAAATCAGCTACAGTATGGTAAGGACAGCAAAGAATTTTCCTCTCCCCTATAGGTGCTTGTAGAAAAAGCACTGGCTATTGAGAAAAGTGACTGATCCAAAGGAACAGGGTTCGTGGGCACTTTCTCCTCTTTTTTAGGCTACCACTCTAAGGAGTCAGAAAGCAACAAGGCAGCTGGTCCTGTCAAATCCAATATGGACAATAACATAATGAGGTAGACCTTGTAAAACAACGATGCCTTTATTTGTAGATTAAAAGCTCCCAGGTTTTTTCCCAGTGAAAAACTACAACCACAGCGTTTTTTTGAGAGACTGTTCCCAGAATTTAGCTTTCTATGTTTTTACAACTACACCAGCCTGGTTTATTTTGAAGTTTTATATCAGCTGCGGCGTAGCCAGACAACAGATTTTGGGTGGGCCTAGGCAAGAAGTGGGTGAGCACTAAGTGCTCTCTCCCCCCCCACCACCACCCAAAAAAATATCTCAGCTGGTGGGAAAATGCTTCCTTCCACCTTGGCAGTCTACCGCAGGCATGCGCTGAAAACGGAGCATGCGCAAGGGCCAGTATCACGGAGGGTAGCGTTTTCGTTACCACCAGGGGGAAGTCTTCAGCTGACGGAGCTTGGGATCCCCAACAGCTACCGCTAAACGTGTGCTACTGTTGGGTGGGCCTGAGCCCTAACCACCCAGGCCCACCTGTGGCTACGCCACTGCCTGACGCAGCCATTTTTATACAGGCGAAACATGGCCGCGTCGGGCATTTTATGTTGAATACCTGGGAGCTTTTAATCTACTAATAAAGACATTGTTTTTTTTTTTTACAAGGTCTGCCTCATTGTTTTATTTACCACTCTAAGGAAGAAAACTTCAAACTTCTCCACCCCTGAAGTGGACTAACCCGACGTTCTGGCATCATGCAGCTCAAACTCTCGAATGGATGAGTCCAGGTGGAAAGCAGAGATCCCACGGTAAGAGTCTTTGTCCCCCCCCCCCCACAAAAAAAAAAAAAACTGCCGAGCTTCTGGGCTGGGTTCCGGCCTGTGGGCCGTAGGTTGAACAAGCCTGAACTGATCCTACCACCGAGCTAGTGTTTTTCACACATGGTTCTGCATTTCAGGCCTTACTGACTCATGCGAAAGAGGCCTCACATCCCCCAAGGGCTGCTCCTGTGAAACTGCAGTCTGAGAATAACTAGATTTTACGCTGAACTGATACACCTGAAGAAACTGATTTAAGTGAAACTTTATTTTGCTGGCACACCACGCTCTGCGTCTAGAACAGTCTGGTTTTCAAGATAAATCCACAATGAATTGCATGAGATAAATTTGCATATAAATCTATCTTATACATATTCATTGTAGGTATCCTGAAAACCTGACCGGCTGGGTCCGTCCCAAGGATCGGGTTGAGAACCCCTGGTCTAGAACGAACATCTGAAGAATGTAGTTGTCTAAATGCTTAAGGGGCCTTCACGTTAAGCCTCTCCTCTCTCTGCATCCTGTTCAGAGTGAACCGCTGAACGTATAGCGACTGTGTGAGGCCTTAGCGATTTTTCCTTTTCATAAGCACAAGGGGGAAGCGGGGGGGGGGGGGGGGGGGGGCATAATTTAAGCTTTAACACACACCAGGAAATGCCTGGTCCTTCCCTCTCCTGGCAGCTCAGTAAAAGGCATATGATATCAAAGAGAAGGACTCTCAATTAGACCCACGTTTTGTGAGAGCAAAGGAACAGGTAATAGCAATTTCGACAGAAACGTCATTATGCATCACGTGTTCCTGCCTGCTTTATACTGCAGCCTGGAAGGAAATGGACCTCATTCACATTCCCAATCTCCCGTCGGTTTTCACAGGAGCTCCATGACTAAGATTTCTGGCTTTTAATAAATAAAAATCAGTGTAGGTGTATGAAAGTGATAAGGCTTTTCACAGTGACGGCTTAAGGCAGTATTTTTCAATCACTGTGCCGTGGGAGTTGAGTCATTTATTAGTAAGCAGGAGCAGCTTTAATTTGTGCCGGAATGGAGTCTATGTTTTAAACGTTTTATTGTCGCTAGCAGTCGGCAGCAGCGATGCATACAACCTGCTTGTCCTAACCCCAGAGATTTCTCTCTGATGTAAATTCCTGCTTCCACATCGGCGGGAAGCAGGAAATTATGTCAGAGAGAAGGCTCCGGGGTTGGCACGAGCAGGTTGTATGAATCGCTGCTGCCGACCACTAGACAAAAGAAAACTTATAAAAGGTACACGGGGGGGGGGGGGGGGGGGGGGGGGGGGGGGGGGTAAAGAGAGACAAGAGAAGATGCCTGGTCGCTGGTTGGAGAGGGAACAGGAGGGAGAGATGCTGGACTATTTGTGAGGACAGGGGAGAAGAGAAGGCAAATTCTAGACCATTTCTTTTTGGGGAAAGAAGGTAAAATGCTGGACCATTTGTGGGTGTCAGGCAGGAGTGTACCCAGATCTGTTATTTTGGGTGGGACCGAGTTAACCTGGGTGAGCTCTTCCCACCTACACCCCCATCCATACATACAGTTTTCTTGTTAGACTTTCCCTCTGCCCCTGCTGTCATCATGCTTCTCTTTCCCCCCCCCCCATCAGCATCCGTTCCTCTTCCCTCCCCCCCCCCACCAGCATCTGCTCCTTTCTCACTCCAAGCCATCGCTGTAAGTGATTCCAGTAAGCAGCCTGCACCAGCCTCGCAGGCTTCCCTCTACCGCATCCCCGCCAGTGAAGAAACGGGAAATTATGTCATCGAGGGCGGGATGCGGTAGAGAGAAGCCTGCAAGGTTTGCGCAGCTTAATTACAGGAATCGCTGCCGGAAATAGGTCAAAGGCAGATGGTGGGGAATTATAAGTACATAAGCACCGCCATTTAGAGAGAGACAGGCAGCTGCCATGAGGGCCAGAGAGAGAGAGAGAGGTGTGAGGCACCGCCAATGAGATGTTTTGGGGGCCACTAGACTGGGTGGGCCTGTGCCCACCCAGGCCCACCTGTAACTATGCCACTGGTGTGAGGGTGGGGTAGAAGGTAAAATGCTGGACCATTTGTGGGGGTGTGACTTGACAATTTTAGCACCATGTAAGTGTGCTGTGAGATGACAAAGGTTGAAAATTTCTGCTCTAAAAGCTTTGTATAGAGAATTAAAGGTACTTTACTTATTTATTTGTTGCATTTGTATCCCACATTTTCCCACCTATTTGCAGGCTCAATGTGGCTTACAATTTTCCGTCACGACTTATGCCATTTCAGAATACAGATACAATTGGTAATACATATAGAACATGGATGATGTAATGAACAATCAGGTAACACATATTTAACATGGATTACATACAACTGGTATCACATATTGAACGTGGAGGAATGGCCTAGTGGTTAGGGTGGTGGACTTTGGTCCTGGGGAACTGAGTTCGATTCCCGACACAGGCAGCTCCTTGTGACTTTGGGCAAGTCACTTAACCCTCCATTGCCTGCCGCATTGAGCCTGCCATGAGTGGGAAAGCGCAGGGTACAAATGTAACAAAAATAAAATAAAAATAATAAAATTAGACAATATGATATAGGGAGAAAATAATCGGATTATTAAATAAATGATGGTGAATTACGGTTCCAATTATGAGTCAATATGGTATGTCATGTTAAAGAGATATGTCTTCAGTGCCTTACGGAAGTTAATTAGGTTGTGAATTATTTCCAGGTCAAGTGGTAGAGCGTTCCACATTTGCGAACTCAAGTATGAAAAGCTGGATGCATGTATTAATCTATATTTTAGACCTTTACAACTGGGGAAGTGGAGATTTAGGAAATGTGCATGCTGATCTTTTAGGATTCCTGGGTGGCAGGTCAATAGGGTCTAACATGTAGGTCGGGGCATCACCGTGAATTATACTTAATACTTAACTGCCCTCATAGTCTTACTGAACTAAAAAAAACGCCCGAGTTTAGAGCTTTTATTCTATGATAAGCTGAATTTCAATTGACTGTTTTTAATAAAAAGGATAAAAAGAGTTGAAATGTACCTCCACCTTACCTCTTGGTGGAGGTGTTCTTCCACGGCCTGATGAGAATTAAAAAAAAAAAAAAGTCCCTCTAACTACTTCAGGTCAAAATAATTAGTTGCTAAGAGACAAGAAAAGCCAATAGGATTGCTTGTTTTAAGCAGTCTGTAGGAAAATGTGCCAATGAAAATTGTTCTTCTATTCAACAATGGCAGTGTGACCCAATAGACAACACAACTGCAGAGGAAGCATCCGAGGTGGCTTTTTAGTCCTCCAGTCATGGTTATATCCAGTGTTGCCAGGTGGGCGGTTTTACCGCCCAATTGGGCGGTTTTCCGCGACCCGCCGTGGGAAATTTTTGCCCGCGGCGGGTCGCGGTTTTTTGGGCTTCTTTTTTTTCTTTTCCGCGGTTTTTTCGGCCGCGGGGGGGCGGGGTTAGTGACGTTTTGGGCGGGGCCAGTGACGGCAGGGGCGGGGTTGATGACGCGGGGGTGGGGGTGTCAGGGGCGGGGTTTGAGTTTGGGCGGGTTTTGGGCTGTTTTTACGCTGGATTGGGTGGGAAAAAAATTTTCCACCTGGCAACACTGGTTATATCATCACATCTTGTCTGACTTGGAAAAACAAAACGTGCAGGCTCGGTGGTTCAGCAGTACCAGCAGCGTAGCCACGGCCCACCCATTTTGGGCTCAGGCCCACCCACAATCAGTGCTCCACTACTGGCGTGGCGGGGCTTGCAGATTCCTCTCGGCAGAAAGAGCAACTATTATATTATAGATCATTTGGAATTCATCATCATCTACTATAATAAAACTCACCCTCAACGTTCTGAGGACACTGACGTCAGTGAAGCCAAGCCCTGACTTCCTTCAAAAAGGTTCCAAGGTTCGTGGTGGTGAAGTCACCAAAATCGCTCCGGGCCCCGCCCTCGAGAGCGGAGCTATGGCAGAAGAGCGATGGGGTTGGCAGGGAGGGAGGCAGGGAGTGGGTGGGAAATCGCTCCGGGCCCCGCCCTCGCGTCAAACGTCATGACGTTGGGGGCGGAGCAATGGCAGAACAACGAAGGGGTTGGCCGAGGAGGGAGGGAGGGGGGTGTTGACGACGAAAACCTTGCTAGCGCCTGTTTCATTTGCTCAGAAACGGGCCTCTTTTACTAGTAACTAATAAAAGAAACAGAAAATCTTGTTATAATCGTTTTTTTTTTTTTGTTCTTCCATCAATTAAAGGAGTAAAGAGATTCAAATTACATGATGATGGTTTACTTGCAGTACAAGCTCCTAAGGCCTGGAATTCTTTTCTTTTTCATATTAAACTTTCAGGATCATTTACTTAATGTTAAGAAGAACCTGAAAACTATGTTTTTCAAGGAATTTCTGATAGAGGTAACTTTTAAGAAACTGTCTTGGTGTCTTTTACTTGATTGTAACCGTTCTGAACCTGGCAGGTAGTAGCGGTATAGAAATTTGTTATAATGTAATGTAATAACCCCCCCCCCCCCCGTTCACCACCCTCTACCCTTCCAAACCCAACAACAGCTGATTTTTACTACCCCAAGGAACCCTAATCCACCCTGTTAAAAATGTTTAGGGATACAAAATACAACCCTCGCTGTATGCCTTAGCAGGGGAGAAATATGCCCTATGAAACACTGTTATGGTTTTTTAATCTGTGGATGAATAAGAAGTCATCAATAATCTCAGGATTCAGTCTAGCTCTCCTGTCTTCCACAGTCCTTCCTGCAATAGAAAATGTCTTCTCAGAAGCAGTGGCGTAGCCACGGGTGGGCCGGGGCCCATCCACTTAGGGCTCAGGCCCACCCAACAGCAGCACATATTTAGTGCTATCTAGTGGGGATCCCATGCTTTGCTAGTTGAAGACTCTTCCCCTGATGGTGCTGAAACCACTGCTTTCCACTTCAGCAGTCTAAGCTTCCTAAGCTGCTGATACTGGCCTCATCGCATGGGGTGGGTGGGGGGGGGGGGGGGGGGGGGGGGGAGGAGAATACTTGGTGCCCACCCACTTCTTGACTAGGCCCATCTAAAATCTGCTGTCTGGCTACACCCCTGCTCAGAAGATGTGCTGGTAGCAGGAATGCACAGGATCCCCCGTGAAAATTTAGCAAGTTGTGACCAGCACTTTTGATTGTTTTTCCAAAAAAAAATAAAAACATTGTCTGCATCACTCAAACATAAATAACTGAACAATTCATTAACAGCCTTCAAAGTAAAGGAAGACACGGGGACTAACTTTGTCCTTGTATCCGTGGGCTCTGTCCCCGTCCCATCCCCGAAGGCTGTCCCCGCCCCCATCATTACTGTGACTCCCCGTCCCCATGTCATTCACTAGCCTTGGCCTCCTGCTCCGACCTCTAGGCCACTGCTGCAGTCACTGTCCAGAGGCCTGGCTTTAGGGTTCACCCAGATTTGTACCTCACCCTGCCTTTCCCTTCTCATTCTAGGCCACAGTGATACTCAGCCTCGGGCCGGCAGGGATGCCTGACCTGAATGTTAATTATATTTCACTGGCAGCTCACAAGGAAAAAAACCTGATAGGGGTATGAGGCACGTGCCTTATGCAAAGCAGACTCTCGACAGAGTGTAAGTACATTTTGTCCTGACTATTTTTAGATGACAAGTCCACAAGAGGCTTGCAGGAAAAAAAAAAATGTGTTTGTAAAGAAGGCCCCACAGAAAGGCCAAGTTAAGAAAGCAAAAACATGATATTAGCTTCCACTGAAAACTCGGGCCAAGAAGAGAGAGAGGCGTGTGCTCAGAAGACATGATAAATGTTTGGCTTGCTCCGTTAGAACCCTGGATCCCGACATGGTTTACAACAACCCTTATGAAATAAAGATCCCCAGAGAATTGTGAAAAGACCTTCTAAAGCCATGGTTTGGGCAACCAGAGAGGAACACCAGCTGCAAATAAGGCCAGGGAAGAAAAGTACTGCAAGCAGACGAGAGATTCTTACACCACACCTTGGAGGCAAAAGGATCAGAGACAGTGTGCAGCAGCAGCACCCTTCCATCTGCCCCCCCCCCCCCCCCCCCCCCCCCCCCCCCCCACCATCTCCCAAGTCATATTACCCTTCCCTTTGTAACCGGGTGTTCTTTTAGATTTGCACAGTGTCCTAAGCAGATCTGGAAATTCCTAATCTTTCCCCCACAGAGTCATTAAAGCAGCAGAAATGTCTGAGAACGGAATGCTGGATTTATCAGTCATATCAGACCACACTCCGGTGAAAACACGGACTCGGCAGTGGTGGGTAAAAGTACAGAAATAAAAATTATCGAAAAAGATAGAGCAGCACTTTGAAAAAAAAAAAGTATATAGTTCAGGACGGACACCAGACAACAGGGTTCAAAAAGAGAAAATCCTTTTAAACTGCCTGACCTCTTAATATATACTTTTTTTTAAATTTTGTTGTATGAATGATTTTACTGTCCTATCAAAATTGTAGTTCTTTTTCCTATTTTATATATGTGTTTTTAATTGATTTGCACACAGCTCTCCTCTGCTCGCCAGTTAGAGTGGCATAGTATAAATTTAATAAAACTGTAAGCGAAATCTAGCTGGGCGTTTTGTAGGGGCTTCTGACATTGTTCTGCATACAAGACAGGTAGAAAAGCCAACACAATTTGGGATAATATGTAGAATTAAGTGCAGGATAGGGCTTCCCCCCCCCCCCCCTCATTCTATAATCTTGCGTTCCCAATTTTAGGCTTAGCTCACAAAATTACATGTGCCTACAGCTACACATATGCAACTCGACTAATTAGCTGCTAATTGGAACTAACAACCAATGATTGGTCATAATTGGAGTTAACCGGTGCTAATTAAAACTAATATCTGCAGTTATGCATGTAATTACACTTAGACGGTATTGTATAATGTTAGCACAAATTTTATAGCAGGTAACTGCTAGGGGGGTGGACATTAGAGGGGAATGGGACGGTCAGGGGTGAGCCCAGCACTTACACACTACACAATACTGTCAGTTATACATGTAACAGCTTAGCGGAGTTTAAAAAAAGGTTTGGACGGCTTCCTAAAGGAAAAGTCCATAGACCGTTATTAAATGGACTTGGGGAACATCTACTATTTCTGGGATAAGCAGTATAAAATGTTTTGTACATTTTTGGGATCTTTCCGGGTATTTGTGACCTGGATTGGCCACTGTTGGAAACAGGATGCTGGGCTTGATGGAACTTTTGGTCTGTCCCAGTGTGGCAATACTTATGTACTTGGGATTCTGAATGGAATCTTGCTACTCTTTGGGGTTCTACATGGAATGTTGCTACACTTTGAAATTCTGCATGGAATCTTGTTGTTCTTTAGAATTCTAGAATCTTGCTGCTCTTTGCAGTTCTACATGGAATGTTGCTACTCTTTTTGTTTTTCTGCCAGGTACTTGTGACCTGGATTGGCCACTGTTGGAAACAGGATGCTGGGCTTGATGGACCTTTGGTCTTTCCCAGTATGGCAATACTTATGATTTTGGTACGAGCATTAAGCGGTTCCACCTAAAATTGGATGCAAAAATTCAGCCTTATACTAGTATCCTATAACAGCAATTAGGCGCATAATTGCCGATATTAAATTTGTGCTCGGCGCACTGCACTCCAGCGCCTAATTTTAAGGAACTTGTAAGTGATTTGCTCAAGTCACGCAAGTGTCAAGGTGGTACCTGATGCATCAAGCTTCCAAGCGGTAACCTACATATTGTGGCAAGATTAAAACGTTAACAATATTATGGGAGCAGGCCTAAGTTTGGAACTAAGTATAGGACATATAAAATAAAACAAGAAATCTGCTTGGGACAGATACAGGGGCAATTTTAAAAGGCATTTCTGTGGGTAAAATGGTGTATAAGCTTATCTGAACTGAGCAGATGCATTCCCAGGGGTGGGGTCAGCATTTGCTTATAATTCTTACTTCAATTAAAATAAAAGGTCATGCATTTGATAAACCGCCTTTCTCTGGTACAACCAAAGTGGTTTACTTATTATATACAGGTACTTCTCCTCTGTCCTTAGAGAGCTCACAATCTTAACTTTTTGTACCTGGGGCAACGCAGGGTTAAGTGACTGGCTCAGGATCACAAGGAACCAAACCCGGTTCCTCTGGTTCTCAGCCAACTGCAATTAGGCCACTCCTCCAACTACACATGCCCAAAAAATAAGCCTGGAAATGTATGCATACTCAGGAGGAGCTGCAAAAATGTCCAGGTTCCCCACAGGGTGACTTCCAAAAAGGAAAATATATGCATACTTTGCCTTTGAAAACTGGTGTAACTTATATGCCCATTCAATGCATAAAATCAGGCCGTGAATGTGCAGAGGTGCGTATATTGTGCCCGTTTATAATGGTAAGGTGGTGCGATCTGAAATCCAGATAAATAATTCTGTACCTTTACGAGCTTCCCCGCTTGCTCCTGCACAATGTGCCGGGAAAAAAAGGCGCACTCGCCCTGCTCCATCCCCAGGGCATGAAAATACGTGCTGGGTATTCTTAGCACCCTTTATATGGATGCATGTCCAGGGCCATTTTATAAGGGGCTACTTGAGAGTATGCATGCTGAAGCTGCTTATAAAAATGACCCCCATACCGGGCAGTGATAAGTGAAGTGTAAAATATATCAGTGGGTGAATGTGAGGGAGAGGGAGACGGAAAGGGTTAGCAGTAGCTTTAGTACAGGAATTTATATGCTAAAGAGAAATACTGGATAGTCTGGATGGGCCACTTGGTCCTGCTGTTACCTACTAGGTTACCGGCCAAGTTTGGGGTGTTTAACTGCTCAGGTAGATGTTTATTAGGGATGTGCTTTGGTTGTTTTATTTATTTATTTGTAGCATTTGTATCCCACATTTTCCCACCTATTTGCAGGCTCAATGTGGCTTACAATTGTTCCGTAATGGTGATCACCAATTCCGGAAAAGAGAAATATATAGTTAAAATATGGAGGTGACAGAGTGGAATTAGGTAGTCAGATAAATAAAGTTCATTTTCGTAATAAGAAATAAAAGGTAATTGGATAAATCTTCAATCGTAGTAGATTAGCTTGAACAATCAGGAATAAAGAGTTACGTTTTGTGTGGTTCTGGTGTAAATTTTGTTACTGGTATTTAGGATGGATCTTTGTGGTATGCCTTATTGAATAGGTTAGTTTTCAGTAATTTTCGGAAATTATTTATGCCGTGTGTTGTTTTTATCGATTTTGGTAATTCATTCCACATTTGCGTGCTCATATAAGAGAAACTGCAACAAAAGAATGTTAATTTCATTCTTTTTTGTTTCATTTGGTTTTATAAATACTCGAGAGGAGGTGTAGCCTTGAGCCAAAACACTCATGCTGTCCGGGTCCCTCTCCACTTCTTCCTCACCCCTCCAGGACTCCCTAAAACTGTCAAAATGGGGCAACGGCAGTCCCCCGTTGCTACCGCACCACCACTGTGATTATTCACGACGACATCAGCTAACATGAGGCTGAGGTGCCAATACGCTGTATGGTCTGACAGACTGACAATTCCATCATTCACACTGAGTTTCCCATAGTAGCCTAGTAGATGACGGCAGATAGAGACCTGTATGGGCCCATCTAGTCTTCGTTTCAGGCGTGGCACTGTACCAGGGTGAACAGAGGAAAGAAGGGAGCTTAGAGCTCTGGAGGGTCCCCGATCCTGGAATTCCCGGATTAGTTACATCCAAAAATGTTCTTGGGTTTGTTACCGTTCTATCTTCTGTAGTTATGAAAAACAGGTTTCATCCTGCGAGTGCCAGACTTGCAACTCTGCCATCACTCTACTGTTTTATGACCCAGATCAACAGTTAACAGCATGACCCAGCCACTCTTCCCAAGTTCTGACCAGAACTTGATGAACCCTGGAACTTGACCACTAGAAACGGGCAGACCAAAGCTTCATTCTGTCAAAGTTTATCTGGGCCAACTCTTATACTAAGGTACCAAATTAAGTAAGAACTGTATAGCTTGACTGACATTGCTTTCAGGGGGTGAGAGGGGGGAGGGACTCTGAGCTGGGGAGAAGACTATAAAAAATATTTATATAAATACAGTCATTTATTTTAATTAAAGTGGAATCAGACCAGCCCTTACAGTTTCACCTGTGATTAAGAAGGTGCTCCCCTGGCACTTTTTCATACTTATAAAGATTTATCGACTGCCACGATGGCTGAAGTCCAGACAAGGTTCCGCGCTGACACTTGCTCAGCATCCCTATATTCAGAGAACTCGACAGGCTCAGAAAGACCTCTACCCCCGGTTTATCAAAAGTACAGTACAATAACAACATTAGATATCTAATAATAATTGCCTTGTTATATATTTTATGCTTTGTCGGCTGTGCATTTCCTCTCTGGTCCCCTCGGTTCTGAAAAGCCTTTAAATCATAGCACAGAGTAAAGGAAAGCATGCAGAAGTTTTCATCCGTACTTACCAGCAGGAGGCAGCAGCATCAACATTGTGAGGGCTGAAAGGGGGAGGCAGCACCTTCCACTACTGGAAAAAAGAAATAAGAGACAGAATTACAGATGACTACATCTAAATCATAATTTTATTTATTACATTTGTACCCCACGCTTTCCCACACATTGCAGGCTCAATGCGGCTTACATAGTAAATACAATTACAAAGTCTTTAAGGAGAATATTATAAGTTGTAGTAAACATATTAAAAGTGGGGTTTTGAGGAAGGTGAGTTGAGCAATTGATAGCTGCAATTGTGACAAATACACAAAGGTCATTTATTTATTTAAAGCTTTTATTATTAGTGACAGTCAATATCCCACATTATCCCAAACAAGTTTTGAGTTCAATGTGGCTTACAATAAACAGTATAGGATACATAACAAAGAATAATGCATAAGAAAGTAATTTGTTGTAAGAATCCAGTTTTACAAAATACAATATCATAAACATACCGGGATAGATACGGACGTTTAACATTTAGAAAATCTATTATGAACGAGAAATTGTACATGAAGGAAAGAGAAAGTTAATGGTAAATCAAGTAATGATCAATTCAGGTAATAATTATTTGAGATACGGTCGTTCTTTGTGAGGGTTTGTTTGAATAGGAACGATTTGAGAATTTTGCGGAATCTAGTCTATTCCTGTATATTTCTTATTTTGGGCGGTAAAAAGTTCCATCATTTGGTTCCCAGGTAAGTGAAGTCTGCAGAGTGGACTACTACTACTACTACTATTTAACATTTCTAAAGCGCTACTCGGGTTACGCAGCGCTGTACAATTTAACATAGAAGAACAGTCCCTGCTCAAAGGAGCTTACAATCTAAAGGACAAATGTACAGTCAGTCAAGTAGGGGCAGTCTAGATTTCCTGAAAGGTATAAAGGTTAGGTGCCGAAAGCAACATTGAAGAGGTGGGCTTTGAGCAAGGATTTGAAGATGGGTAGGGAGGGGGCTTGGCGTAAGGGCTCAGGAAGTTTATTCCAAGCATAGGGTGAGGCGAGGCAGAAGGGGCGAAGCCTGGAGTTGGCGGTGGTGGAGAAGGGTGCTGAGAGGAGGGATTTGTCCTGTGAGCGGAGGTCTTGGGCAGTTTTGTAGATCACTTTTTTGCAATTTGGGAAGTGTAGTCAGAGATTTATAGCCTGCCAATCCATAACTGTTCTTAGCAGATAAAAATAAAACAAACAATTAAAAAAAAAAAAAAAAGCATGTAGCAGATTAACCAAAGTGGCGCATTTTTCAACCAGTGTGTGGCGGCTGGTCCGCAGGTGTGCCGCGGGAGTTGAGGCACATTTATTAGTAAGTAGGCCCAGTTTAATTTGTGCTGGAATGGAGTGTATGCTTTAAAATTTTTCTTGTGTCTAGTGGTCGGCAGCAGTGAGCAGCGATTCATACAACCTGCTCATGCCAAACCTGGAGCCTTCTCTCTGATGTAACTTCCTGCTTCCACATAGGCGGGAAGCAGGAAGTTACAGAGAGAAGGTTCCAGGTTTGGCACGAGCAGGTTGTATGAATCGCTACTCACAGCTGCCGACCACTGGACACAAGAAAACTTTTATAAAAGGTACATGGGGGGGGGGAAGGGTCAAGAGAGACAAGAAGTTGCCTGGTCACTGGTTGGAGAGGGAAGAAGAGGGACAGATGCTGGACCATTTGTGAGGCTGGGGGGAAGAGAAGGTAAATGCTGGACTATTTTTTTTTTTTTTGGGGGGGGGGGGAAGAAGATAAAATGATGGACCACGTGTAGGTCACCATTTTCACTATACTGCTTGTACGACTGTGCCAACTGACACAAGGCTGAGACCCTTTTCTAGTAAAGCAGTCACAGGAAGGGGCTGGGGAGAGTGCAGGAGGGTTTGAAAGAGTTCTCGAGCATTAATAACTTTAGCAGCAGCAGTGACTTGGGTTGGGGGGTGTTGGAATGTAATTGTATTTTACATGCATTGCCTGTCACCTATTATTTCTCTGTGATTACTCTGTGACCTCTGATGTGAATTACTTAGAGAGGTCACACTGCTATGCAACTTCCTGTGGGGGTTAGATGCAGCAGACACAGCACATGGAGCACATGGAGCTCATGTTCTCTCCTAACCTGAGAGGATCTATGGTGGTGTGAGCATCCATTACCATCTAAGCACATGGAAGGAGCTGATAATACAAATGTATAGTAATATGTATATATATAAGCCTGTCTGATTATAATCTAACTGCAAACTGTGAGTAAACAGATGTTTTGTTACTTCAACTTTAAAGTGACTCAGCAGTGAATTATTCTGGGGTGAATGAGAGAGAGATGAAGAAAGAAATTAACATTTCTAAAGCTGAAGCTGTGTGTACTAAAATCTGCTAATTATTTACTACAAATAATCCAACAAAAGGGTTATGGGCCCAGGGCCAGGAATTGAAAAAGAAGAGAAATATTACCAGGCAGAAAAAAAGGCCACATTTTTCTCTTAAGTTTTAAAGGAAAGATTCAGTCTGTCTCTCTCTCCCCCCACACAGCAGACAGAAGGCTAAGAAAATGGCTGAGGGAAGAAATTCACCATTGTTCTATTCTCTCAAGGTGCCTAGATTAACTGAGTTTAATTATCGGCAGTGGGAATTAAGATTCATATGTCTCCTTCGAGCAAAAAGATTAGATATATGCTTAGACCAAGACAGAACAGCTGAAAATATGGCTGAATGGGACAATGCAAACTATTATGTGAAGTGCATGCTTTTGGAAGCTCTCTCAGAGAAACAAGCCATATTAGTGAGGGAAAAGATACACCAAAGGACATTTTATATAAACTGAGAACTATGTATGCAACTACATATGCAAAGCAGCAACCAATTTGGCTGGCAGAGTTGAATGAAACCAAATTAAGGGATAAAAGTAAATGTAATGATCACATTATGCATCTTATGTCTTCATTTCAAAAGCTAGAACTTTCTGGAATTCCCATGTGTGATGCATTGAAAAGAGCATTTCTTTTTACCTCACTATCAAAGAAGTTTGATGTTTTTAGGTCTGTAAATGAGGCCATTGTAGGGCAATCTTTTGAACAGGCAACATCAAAACTAAGGCAGGAATGCATAATAAATGATTCTGAGGAGATGTGTTCTCAAAGTCAGTCAGAGAGAAATGAAAACAAATTTCTTGGCAAAGAACAGAGGAAGGCGGAGCTATGGGAAAACTCCACCCAAGGGCAAGCTGATTTGCTACTCATGTGGAAAGGAGGGACATGTATCTAAATGGTGTAAGGAAACACAAAACACTCCCTCTAGCTCACCTAAGCCAATGGAACTAAAGAATTTTCAAACCAGGAAATGTATGAAGGACAAAGATAAACACAAGGGCTTTCTAATGGCAGAAAAATCTTTGACTATGGTAAATAATAATTCAAATGAAAGTACTTGGATTTTGGATTCAGGGAGCACATGCCATTTAACCAATTGTAAGGATTTCTTTCAGGAGATGTGTCCAGAGGAAGGTATTCTTAAAACTGCAAACGCAGGGACTGCTAAGATCCAAGCAAAAGGTATTGGATTCTTAAAATGCAAAGTGTCTAATGAAGTTAAAGAAATTCCTGTAAGTGATGTCTTGTATATTCCCCAAGCAGTTTGCAATATGCTTAGTGTATCTACATTAGATAAGAAGGGATTTGTGATTCATTTTGAAAACAGTAAGTGCACAATCTCTAAAAATGATGAAGTGTATGCTGAAGCTTTTATGCATAATGATGTTTATAAACTGAGCATTTCAGGTGAAGCCTCACATCTGGCGCAAGTAAGGAAGAATGATGGTAAATGTAGTCTGGAAATCTGGCACCGCCGCCTGGGACATCGTGATTTTAAGGTGATCCAGGATCTTCACAGTGGGCAACTAGCCACCGGCATTCAGAAAAGTGCAGATGCTGGTAAAATGGAGAAATGCATAGACTGTGTTACTCAAAAAGGTGTGAGACCCTCATTTCCTGCATACACAGGAAATAGGAGTAATAAAGTGCTGGACTTAATACACAGTGACTTATGTGGACCGTTTAATATCCCATCATTGGGAAATAACAGATTTGTGCTAATATTCTTGGATGATTTTTCTAGATATTGTGTGGCCTATTTGCTGAAAGAGAAAAGTCAAGTCACAGACATGCTGAAGAAATACGTAGCCATGGTGAGCAATAAATTTGAAAGAAAACCAAAGGTTCTTCAGACCGACAATGGTGGTGAGTTCACTTCACAAAGCATGCGCACATTTCTAGAACAAGAAGGCATTCAACATATCACAACAGTAGCTTATACACCAGAACAAAATTCTGTTGCAGAGAGAAAATTTAGGTCACTTGTGGAAATGACCAGATGTATGCTGTCAGATAGCAATCTCCCTAAAAGACTATGGGGGGAAGCCATTCTCACAGCAGTGTACCTACAAAACAGAATGCCAACTAAAGGCGCTGAGCGCACACCACATGAGACATGGCATGGTAGGAAGCCAAAACCTGTCACACATAAGAACATTTGGAAGTACAGCATATGCTCATGAACCAAAGCAAAGAGGCATAAGCTGGATTCCACAACAGAAAGGGGCATTTTAGTTGGCTATGCTCCAGGACACAAAGGATATAGAATTTTGAATCTGAAAACTGGCATTGTTGGCATAAGACATGTTACATATTTTGATGAAAACAAGAGGGTTGATAAAGGCTGGATTATCCCAGATGAGCCTTATCATCCAGAATATGAAACTAGAACCATAATAGACATGCCAGTGTATATAAATGCCATACCAAGGCAGATGTCTGAAAGCAACTCACCTGTATCTAACGAGGAACAGGCAGAGGAAGCAGACACAGAAAGGATCATTGAAGAAGACAGTACAGTTGGAGAAGGGGAATCAATTGGAGAAGGACTCTCAGATTTAGAGGATGCGGAAAGGTCAGACCAACCTGTTGTCAGACGCTCATCCAGGGAAAACAAAGGTGTTCCACCCCCAAGACTGTCTTACCTAACAAAGTCAGCAGAAGCTCAAGAGCCCTTAACATGGGATGAGATTGAGAAAATGCCAGCAGAAGAAGCTGCTGAATGGCATAAAGCTGCACAAGAAGAAATTGATGCATTGGATAAAAATAATACTTGGATTCTTACAAAATTACCTCCTGGCAAGAAAGCTATAGGATGCAAATGGGTATTCAAGTTAAAAAGGAATGCACAAGGAAAAGTGGAAAGGTATAAAGCCAGATTAGTCGCAAAGGGATATCTTCAAAAATATGGAGAAGATTTTGATGAAGTGTTTGCACCTGTAGTGAAACACACGACAATCAGAACACTTCTGAGCATTGCAGTCTCAAAAGGCATGCAAGTCAAACACATTGATGTGAAAACAGCGTTTCTTCACGGAGATATAACTGAAGACTTGTACATGGAACAACCAACAGGTTTCATAAATACAAAACAAAGACAGCTAGTGTGTAAATTAAACAAAGGTCTTTATGGATTAAAGCAAAGTGCAGAATGTTGGAATGACAAATTGCATGAAATATTGACAAATTTAGGATTTAAGCAAGGTGAAGCAGATAAATGTTTGTACACTAGGTGCACAAATGGACAATATGCATACATTTTGGCTTTTGTTGATGATCTGCTCATTGCAAGCGAAAGTGAGCAAGAGTACAAGGACATTGTAAAGTGTTTAAACCACAATGTTGAGATAAAGAACTTGGTAATGTGTCATACTATCTTGGTATAGAAATTGAGAAACAAAATGATGGTTCTTATCTTCTAAGCCAGAAGCAGAAAATAAATGAGCTTATTGAAAGTTTAGGTATGCAAGATGCCCAAGTTGTAAGCACTCCCATGATCACTGATTTTCTGAAGGATGAAACAGTAAGAGAACCTTTACCAGATAACATCCAATATAGATCAGCCATAGGTAAGCTTTTATATCTAGCTACCACATACAGGGCTGATATAGCAAATGCAGTAGGAATTTTGAGCAGAAGGGTCAGCTCACCTACCAAATCAGATTGGACTGCAGTTAAAAGGATGGTAAGGTATTTAAGGGTACCATTGATTGTAAATTAAAGATTTCAGCCAATAGTAATCCAAAACTAATATGTTACTGTGATTCAGATTGGGCAGGGGATCATTCTGATTATAAATCCACAAGTGGATATGTGTTTATGTATGGAAATGTACAAATTTCATGGGCCAGTCATAAACAAAGTATTGTGAGTTTGTCTTCTACAGAAGCTGAATACGTGGCCGTATCGGAAGCGTGCAGAGAACTGATGTGGATTGAAAAACTTTTGCTGGATTTCGGAATAGCTGAAAGAGACCAATCCAGTTAATGGAAGATAATCAGAGCTGCATCCGACTGTCACAGAATGACAAGGTTCAGTCACGCACCAAGCACATCGCAACGAAATACCACAACGTGCGAGAGTTGGCGAAAGAAGGGGTCATCAGTCTACACTATTGTCACACCAGTGAGATGACAGCTGACATCATGACCAAACCGTTACCCAGAGAACATTTTGTGAATCTGCGTATAAAGCTTGGACTTTGTATGAATAAATAATTGCATGACAGTTATGCATGAGAAGGGGTTTGTTGGAATGTAATTGTATTTTACATGCATTGCCTGTCACCTATTATTTCTCTGTGATTACTCTGTGACCTCTGATGTGAATTACTTAGAGAGGTCACACTGCTATGCAACTTCCTGTGGGGGTTAGATGCAGCAGACACAGCACATGGAGCACATGGAGCTCATGTTCTCTCCTAACCTGAGAGGATCTATGGTGGTGTGAGCATCCATTACCATCTAAGCACATGGAAGGAGCTGATAATACAAATGTATAGTAATATGTATATATATAAGCCTGTCTGATTATAATCTAACTGCAAACTGTGAGTAAACAGATGTTTTGTTACTTCAACTTTAAAGTGACTCAGCAGTGAATTATTCTGGGGTGAATGAGAGAGAGATGAAGAAAGAAATTAACATTTCTAAAGCTGAAGCTGTGTGTACTAAAATCTGCTAATTATTTACTACAAATAATCCAACAGGGGGGGGGGGGAACAGAAGGGGAGACCAGATTTCTTTCATTTTTTTAAGTCTATATTTTGTTGTTCCATTTTAAAGTAATAAAGCAAACAAATTATGTGAAACAGAAAAAAAAATGCAAAAAAAAACATTAAACAGAATGAAAATATGTTCATTGCACACCCACACTGCCCTACAATGGCAGAATAAAGAAAATTCATTCTGGCTAATTTGTGGGGAAATTGATAAAAAATGCGTTTTGCTTGGTTGCTTTGCAATGAACTTACTGCCTTTTGCCTCCAAAATATTGGGGGTCCTGAAGTGGCTATGCAGAGGTCCAACTTACATCGTTATAGGACATGCTTCCTAGATTACAGATAGGCACTTAAACTTATTTTCCAGCATAAGTGGGCTTACTTCTTTCTGCCATTGCACGGCAGCATAATTCTACTTTTTACAATCTCAACTTTTATCCTCTTCTCCTATCCCTTCCTTCGTCGCAAGACTAAAACAAGGATACACGCAAGCTCAAGCGTCCAGAATTCCAAGGGAAAGGGGGGCTCAGCGATTCCTTGCCCACTTACAATGTCTGGTTTCATCCCTTACCCTACTACTACTACTACTTAGCATTTTTATAGCGCTACAAGGCTTACGCAGCGCTGCACAAACATAGAAGAAAGACAGTCCCTGCTCAAAGAGCTATGTAATAAAAGTGAGCCAAGTATAGGACAATCAAGCCATTGTGACATCACTGATGAGGTTGGCTCTTATTGGTGGACTGAGGCATTATGACATCACAATATTAGCTCTGGTTACAAGAGAGAACTACTACTACTATTTAGCATTTCTATAGTGCTACAAGGCGTACGCAGCACTGCACAAACATAGAAGAAAGACAGTCCCTGCTCAAAGAGCTTACAATCTAATAGACAAAAAATAAAGTAAGCAAATCAAATCAATTGAATTCTCAATCCAGTCCTCAAAAAGGCGGTAAATAAATCCTAATAAATAAATATGGTTTTCAAGATATCCACAAGGCATAGGCATGAGATAAATTTGCATGTGCTGCCTCCGATGTATACAAGTCTATCTTATACATATTCACAGTGAGTATTCTGAAAACCTGACTGGCTGGGTGTGTTTCAAGCACTGGGCTAAGACCCCCCTGCTATGGAGCCATAAACCTTTGACTGTAAAGCGCAGTACCCTTAACTAGTCAACAGGTGGCACCACAATACATCACACCCCACTGTTTTATTCCCAGTATCTTCTAGGGGTGTGCAGTCCAAACAGGTTGTCTAGCTTCATGTGTCATTTATCGGAATTTATTACAGTACGAACCTTTCACCACCCAAATTCCACCACATATAAACTGCATGGGGCGAACCTCACAAGCTGTAATCAGCTACACTTTGCACTCTGTATTCATTTACTCTGGAATCTGTAACCGTTTCTCTGGACTGGAGCCATGTAAATCACATCGAACCTATAAATAGGTGGGAAAATGTGAGATACAAATGCAATCAATCAATCAGTAAATAAGATTGTACACTCACTCTTGGGAACAACAGAACAGAGAAAAAGGAAGGCAGATAAAGACCATATGGCCTATCCAGGCAGTCCATCGATACCATCTACTCTCCCTTCGAAATCTTACGCGCTTGTGCCAAGCTTTCTTGAAATTAAATACAGTCTTTGTCTCCAGGTGCTTGAATTCAGATACAGAAGAACGCACACTATTTATGACACAGTAAAACAAAACTAAAGAAATGACACGGGAAAAATACACATCACTATTTTCATCCTCCAGAGCAAGGGATTGAGTAGCCCAGAAATAAAGTCCTAGCTATTAAGAGGACAATCAGATCGGGCCTAAAACTTCTCCTTCATACGCGGCAGGTTTAAACCAACAGAAAATGAATGCATTTTTTTTAAAACAAGTTTAAAGACCACAGAATGCATTTCATTTTTTTTTTTGTTACATTTGTACCCTGCGCTTTCCCACTCAAGGCAGACTCAATGCAGCTTACATGGGGCAATGGAGGGTTAAGTGACTTGCCCAGATTCACAAGGAGCTTCCTGTGCCTGAAGTGGGAATCAAACTCAGTTCCTCAGGACCAAAGTCCACCACGCCACTCCTCCACTGTTGCTACTATTTGAGATTCTACATGGAATGTTGCTATTCCACTAGAAGTCAGCCCTTGCAGATCACCAATGTGGCCGCGCAGGCTTCTACATGGAATGTTGCTAGTGGAATAGCAACATTCCATGTAGAATCTCCAATAGTAGCAACATTCCATTTAGAATTTCCAATAGTATCTATTTTATTTTTGTTACATTTGTACCCTGCGCTTTCCCACTCATGGCAGGCTCAATGCGGCTTACATGGGGCAATGGAGGGTTAAGTGACTTGCCCAGCGTCACAAGGAGCTGCCTGTGCCTGAAGTGGGAATCAAACTCAGTTCCTCAGTTCCCCAGGACCAAAGTCCACCACCCTAACCACTAGGCCACTCCTCCACTGTTGCTACTATTGGAGATTCTACATGGAATGTTGCTACTATTGGAGATTCTACATGGAATGTTGCTATTCCACTAGCAGCATTCCATGTAGAAGTCGGCCCTTGCAGATCACCAATGTGGCCGCGCAGGCTTCTGCTTCTGTGAGTCTGACGTCCTGCACGTACGTGCAGGACGTCAGACTCACAGAAACAGAAGCCTGCGCAGCCTTCTACATGGAATGTTGCTAGTGGAATAGCAACATTCCATGTAGAATCTCCAATAGTATCTATTTTATTTTTCTTACATTTGTACCCCACGCTTTCCCACTCATGGCAGGCTCAATGCGGCTTACATGGGGCAATGGAGGGTTAAGTGACTTGCCCAGTCACAAGGACCTGCTTGTGCCTGAAGTGGGAATCGAACTCAGTTCCCCAGGACCAAAGTCCACCACCCTAACCACTAGGCCACTCCTCCACTGTTGCTACTATTTGAGATTCTACATGGAATGTTGCTATTCCACTAGCAACATTCCATGTAGAAGTCGACCCTTGCAGATCACCAATGTGGCCGCGCAGGCTTCTGCGAGTCTGACGTCCTGCACATACGTGCAGGACGTCAGACTCACAGAAACAGAAGCCTGCGCAGCCTTCTATATGGAATGTTGCTAGTGGAATAGCAACATTCCATGTAGAATCTCCAATAGTAGCAACATTCCATGTAGAATCTCCAATAGTATCTATTTTATTTTTGTTACATTTGTACCCCGCGCTTTCCCACTCATGGCAGGCTCAATGCGGCTTACATGGGGCAATGGAGGGTTAAGTGACTTGCCCAGAGTCACAAGGAGCTGCCTGTGCCTGAAGTGGGAATCGAACTCAGTTCCCCAGGACCAAAGTCCACCACCCTAACCACTAGGCCACTCTCATCAGGTAACTCCATGGACTCAGATACAAATCAATAAACACGTTCCGTGTCCGGTCAACTGCCGCAGTATAGTTATTTGTTATTATATTTGTAGGCAAATTACCAACAAAAAGTCATACTGACTATGACTCTACAAATACAGCAGGGTTTGTTTTTTTTTTTGGGGGGGGGGGGTTGTCTCACAGGGTGTGCGCCAGGCTTGCTACACTCCTGGGTGCTCGCATCTAAAGTCAGGGCGGTAAGCAGTGGCGTAGCCACAGGTGGGCCTGGGTGGGCCGAGGCCCACCCAGTTAGGGCTCAGGCCCACCCAACAGTAGAACACGTTTAGCGGTAGCTGTTGGGGATCCCAAGCTCCGCCAGCTGAAGACTTCCCCCTGATGGTAACAAAAACTCTGCTCTCCACGATACTGGAAACTGCGCATGCTCAGTTTCAACGCGTGCCTGTTGCGGACTGCCAAGGTGAACAGAACCGTTTTCCTGCCAGCTGAGATATATTTTTGATGTGTGTGTGTGTGGGGGGGGGGGGGGGGGAGCAGTTGGTGCCAACCCACTTTTTGCCTAGGCCCACTCAAAATCTATTGTCTGGCTATGCCCCTGGCGGTAACTGCAGACTTACACTCTATTCTTTGGCAAATCATGCATGGAATTGCCTTTCTAAAAGTGACACTTTAGCACGGTAGGTGGCCTGTAGAGGATTATCACCGGTGTTTCCTTCCTCTTCACCATCTCTGCCTTCAGCTGAGTCCCACGTCCTGGGACCAGACTCTAGGCTGCGTCTGAGGGGCCGATGCTCAGAATTCCCGTGCTAAAGCCAACAGCGTACAGCTCATGCCGCCTGAACAGCGCAGAAAACTAGCTCACCCATCCTCCAAAGAAATGGTATTCTCAAATTATATGTGCAGTGTAAAAGTGAAAGCAAGGGGAAGAGAGCGTGTTTGGCTCATGTGCTAAGAGTTAGGCAGACTGGATGAACCGTGCAGGTCTTTATCTGCCGTCATTTACTATGTTACAATGAGTTTTATGGTAAGCATAGCTCTTATGCACATGCATCAGGCAAACCCGAAAGTGAAGCATACCTTGGAGCCGCTCTTCTGCACCTTTAAATATAACCGTTTCAAAGCTTTTTTTTTTTTCTCTTGAAAGGCTTATATTTAAGCATGGAAAAGTGTGCTTTCACTTTCAGGCTTGCTTGGACACATTTCTTTCTCTCACTCACAGACTTGCACGGGCTTTCTTCTGCTTCCAAAAGAAATCAAAACTTGCAGACTTTAAACTGAAAATCAAAAGCAATCCTTTTTTTAACCCCTTCCCCCCCCCCCCCCCCCAACGCCAGCTCCGAGCTGGCATCAGTTTTCCAGCGGTACGAGCAGGGTTTGTTTGTCCACTGTTCTCTAGCAAGTGACCTCATTAACATCGATTTGACTACATTTAAATACAATTTACGGCCATCTCTGGCACACACACGTCGTTTCCTGCGCTAAAGCCATCTGAGCATTCTGCACAAATTAACGCCTGTGCTAAATGGACTAACAATGGTGTTAGGTTCTGAACATCAGCCGAGTCTGCTTCATCCATCCCACTCTTATTTCTTCCCACGTACTTAGGGTTACCATACATCCGGATTTACCCAGACATGTCCTCTTTTTGAGGTCATGTCCGGGCGTCTGGACGGATTTGGCCAGCCTGCCCGTTTGTCCGGATTTCTGGACAAACGGGCTGGATGGCGGGCGCGGGACTCCTCTCCCCTACTATCCCTGGTAGTCTAGGTGTACCTCTTCGTCTTCGGGGCAGGAAAGAGCCCCCTCTTTCCTGCCCGGAGCGCTGCTGCTAGCTGCCCTGCATACTGTGAGTCCGGCTTTCGGCTTTTCAAAATGGCCGCCGAGAGTTGAAGCAGCCTCGCGAGACTTCAACTCTTGGCGGCCATTTTGAAACACCGAGAGCCGGACTCACAGGATGTAGGGCAGCTGGCAGCAGCACTCCGGGCAGGAAAGAGGGGGCTCTTTCCTGCCCCGAAGAGGTACCTCTAGACCACCAAGGATAGTAGAGTAAGGGGAGGGAAGGTGACGGGGGGAGGAGGGGGTGACCGGGGGAGGGGAATATGCATCAGGGGCGGGGCGGGGCGAGTGCGTGAAAGGGGCGGGGCAAGAGTCCTCTTTTTATAAGGACAAAAAATGGTAACCCTACAGTACTGCCCATTAATATAGGAGGAAAGGGAGTGAGGCCTAAGTGGAGGAGTAGCCAAATAGATTCGGTAATGACCTACGCAAGTCAAATGCCACCTGGCGCACATCCGTTACGAACGCCCGAAAATAAAAAATATTTTTCAGAGGCGCGTATCGGACATGACAAAAATGAAATTACCGCAAGAGCCATGCCGGTAGTCGGGCGGTAACTCCATTTTGGAGCACATAGGCGGTTATGTGGCTTAGTAAAGGGGCCCCTTAATCCTCCATTGCCCCAGGTACTAAGAATGTGAGCCCTCTGGGGTCAGAGAAAATACCTACATATAATGTGTACAGCGCTGTGTACGTCTAGTAGCGCTATAGAAATGAATAGTAGTAGCAGTAGTACATGTCATAAGTAATGCCACACTGGGAAAAGACCAAGGGTCCATCGAGCCCAGCATCCTGTCCACGACAGCGGCCAATCCAGGCCAAGGGCACCTGGCAAGCTTCCCAAACGTACAAACATTCTATACAATCAAGCCATTGTGACATCACTAATGAGGTTGGCTGTTATTGGTGGAATGAGCCACTATGACATCACAATAGGTTAAATCACTGCTCTATGTAATAAAAGTGAGCCAAGTAGAGGACATAAGTACATAAGTAATGCCACACTGGGAAAAGACCAAGGGTCCATCGAGCCCAGCATCCTGTCCCCGACAGCGGCCAATCCAGGCCAAGGGCACCTGGCGAGCTTCCCAAACGTATAGACATTCTATACATGTTATTCCTGGAATTGTGGATTTTTCCCCAACTCCATTTAGTAGTGGTTTATGGACTTGTCCTTTAGGAAACCGTCTAACCCCTTTTTAAACTCTGCCAAGCTAACCGCCTTCACCACGTTCTCCGGCAACGAATTTCAGAGTTTAATTATGCGTTGGGTGAAGAAGAAAAATTTTCTCCGATTTGTTTTAAATTTACTGCACTGTGGACACTGGAGAGCAGAAAGCAATTGCTCCCACCCCGCGCTTTCTTGAACGCTGTCCAGAGAGAAGAGGCTGAAGCAATAACCCACAACAGGGAGTATCCCAATGTTTCTCTGGAAAGATCAGGCAATGTGTACAAATTCCAAGTCTCTGGGTACAATCCAGAGAGTTCTTAAAGTACTGACACCGCTGTTAATGAGTACATATTGATAATTAGCAACTGCTGATGTAAGACAAAGCAATAATAATAAAGTAATTAAGAAAACAAAGCAGTATCAGGGCGCACCTACACAATTTGGCAGAACCTCAAAACAGTTTCACCAGCCAGGAATTGTAAATAGGACGGTTGCAGGGCCAGACTGAGAATGGAGTCACACAAGTGTTAACTGCGGAGTTTAAGCTGCTTTAACTATATGCACTGAGGCAGCGACTAAGCTGATACCGAGTTTCCAAGTTACCCAGTTCCAGGAGGGAGATTCTAGGCCAGTCCTGGATTTCTGACACCCTCATCCTGGTGCATTATGGGATCCTGCAGCACTGATTTTTCAACAGGTAGAATCAGGGACAACTCCCACACTGCTTTGGGATGTAAGTTAAAACCAGAAATGGCCAAACCGTCTCTCTCGCGGCGCAGCAAAACTTTGGCAGCTGTGCCGATATCTGGTGAGGACACTTGCTTTATAGTAACCAACCTTTCCGGTGCCAAAGCTCCTCTTTCTGCTTTCTATGTCCCCGTTACTGGAATGCTCTGCCATCAACATTAAAAGAGACTGCGGATCACAATCTGTTTAAGAAATCCCTAAAGACTTATCTATGATAGATCTTACTCCCCTGCTGCTTAACTTCTTGACGTCCCTCTTGCGTTTCTCCTATTGTTCCTTGCCTCCCCTTTATGTACCTTATTCTCTGTGTTGAACTAGATTTGCTACGATGTACTTTTCTTAATTAAATTATACAAACAGCAAGGAAAAGCTCCATTTTCTACAAAATCCTAATAACCAAATGCTGATACATAACACACTGATCCCATGTAGTGTAACGGTTACGGGACTTGGGGAAAAGAAGGTAAAATTATGTATAATCATACCTGATAATTTTCTTTCCATTAATCATAGCTGATCAATCCATAGACTGGTGGGTTGTGTCCATCTACCAGCAGGTGGAGATAGAGAGCAAACTTTTGCCTCCCTATATGTGGTCATGTGCTGCCGGAAACTCCTCAGTATGTCGATATCAAAGCTCCATCCGCAGGACTCAGCACTTAGAGAATTACACCCACGAAGGGACACTCTGCCCAGCTCACCACCACCGAAACGGGGGAGGGGAATTAACCCAGCTCATCCCCACACAAGTGGGGGAGGGGAATCCGTCCAGCTCATCCCCGCGGAGCGGGGGAGGGACACCACCCCGCCGATGCGGGGGGATCTGGCTTATCCTGCAACCGCAACCGCGGGAGGAGCTGACTGACCCTAACACCGCCGAAGCGGGAGGGGTACAAAGCTGCCCTACAGCCGCACGAAGCGGGAGGGAGTGCCGGCAGAATTTAAATCTCAATCCAGCCCCGTAAAACGGAGGGGAGAGGAATGCAGCAGCTCACTGTAACACAAACTCGTCTCAACTCTTGAAGAATCCAAGTGAAGGAAGAACTTGAACACGAAGTCTTTCTGAAGTAACTGAAGACTAAACTTGAACCTGAAATGCAACCAGAATAAAAACAGTACAGATATCTGGGAGGGGCTATGGATTGATCAGCTATGATTAATGGAAAGAAAATTATCAGGTATGATTATACATAATTTTACCTTCCATATCATCAAGCTGATCAATCCATAGACTGGTGGGATGTACCGAAGCAGTACTCACCCAGGGCGGGACATAGAAATCCCTGACCTCAACACTGAAGCTCCAAACCGGGCCTCCGCCCGTGCAGCCACAGTCAACCGGTAATGCTTGGAGAATGTATGAGCCGAAGCCCAAGTTGCCGCCTTGCATATCTCTTCCAAGGAGACGGATCCGGCCTCTGCCATCGAGGCCGCCTGAGCTCTCGTGGAGTGAGCCTTCAGCTGGATAGGCGGCACCTTCCCCGCGGCCACATAAGCCGCTGCAATGGCTTCCTTGACCCATCTTGCCACTGTAGGCTTAGCAGCCTGCAGACCCTTACGAGGACCTGCAAACAGGACAAACAGATGATCCGATTTCCGGAAATCATTGGTCACTTCCAAGTATCTGATGATGACTCGTCTCACATCCAGATATTTAAGAGCAGAGTACTCCTCTGGGTAGTCCTCCCTACGAAAGGAAGGGAGACAGAGCTGCTGATTCACATGGAAGCGAGAAACAATCTTGGGCAGGAAGGAAGGCACTGTGCGAATAGTCACTCCTGCCTCAGTGAACTGCAGAAAAGGCTCTCGACATGAGAGCGCCTGGAGCTCGGAAACTCTTCTGGCTGAAGTGATAGCCACCAAAAAGACTGCTTTCAACGTCAGGTCTTTCAGAGATGCCCTCGACAAGGGTTCAAAAGGCGGCTTCTGCAATGCTCTTAGCACCAGGTTGAGATTCCACGCAGGCACCACTGAGTGCAGAGGAGGGCGCAGGTGATTAACTCCCCTGAGAAAGCGCACCACATCTGGCTGTGAAGCCAGGGAAGCACCCTTCAGGCGGCCCC
The DNA here is from genome assembly GCF_901765095.1 of Microcaecilia unicolor. Lineage (NCBI taxonomy): Eukaryota > Metazoa > Chordata > Amphibia > Gymnophiona > Siphonopidae > Microcaecilia > Microcaecilia unicolor. The sequence goes on along the minus strand of NC_044043.1, from coordinate 93,303,289 downwards.
TGAAGCAAGCCAGAGCCGCTACCTGGACTTTAAGGGAACTGAGCGACAGGCCTTTCTCCAGACCTTCTTGCAGGAACGCCAACACTGAAGAAATTGGAGCAGTGAAGGGAGAAAGAGAGCCTGCTTCACACCACGCTGCAAAGATACGCCAAACCCTGGCGTAAGCAGTAGAAGTAGAGCGCTTCCTCGCTCTCAGCATAGTGGCGATGACCTTGTCTGAGAAGCCCTTCTTCCTCAGACGCTGCCGCTCAATAGCCAGGCCGTAAGACCAAAGGGGGAGGGATCCTCCATCACCACGGGACCCTGATGTAACAGGCCCTGTTCCACTGGCAGTCGCAGAGGATCGTCCACTGAGAGCCTGATCAAGTCCGCATACCAGGGACGCCTGGGCCAATCTGGACCCACCAGGATTACCCTGCCGGGATGCTTTGCCACCCGGTCTAGCACCCTGCCCAACATGGGCCAGGGCGGGAACACATAGAGGAGCTCTTGTGTCGGCCACTGTTGGAGAAGAGCATCTACTCCCAGGGATCGAGGGTCCCGTCCTCTGCTGAAGAAGCGCGGCACTTGGCCGATGACGCCATCAGATCTAGGCTCGGCTGGCCCCAGCGCTTCGTGATGTCCAAGAACGCCTGAGCAGAAAGCTGCCACTCTCCGGGCTCCAAGGTATGGCGACTGAGAAAGTCCGCCTTGACATTCATGACTCCGGCAATGTGGGCCGCTGAAAGCTGCTCCAGGTTCGCTTCCGCCCACTGGCAAAGATACATAGCCTCCTTGGCTAGAGGGGCGCTCTTGGTACCTCCCTGGCGGTTGACATAGGCCACAGCCGTGGCATTGTCCGACAGGACCCGTACAGGCTTCCACACCAGTACCGGGATGAACTCCAAAAGCGCCAACCGAATGGCTCTGAGTTCCAGGAGGTTGATAGACCACTTTGCCTCTGCAGGAGACCAGAGCCCCTGCGCTGTCCTTCCCAAGCAGTGGGCTCCCCAGCCCGACAAAGAGGCGTCCGTCGTGACGACAATCCACTCTGGGGTCACCAGAGGCATTCCCGCAGACAATTTGTCTGTCTGCATCCACCAGCTCAGCGCCTTGCGCACTGCTGGGTCCAAGGGAAGTCGCACAGCATAATCCTCCGACATCGGAGTCCAGCGCTGCAGCAAGGAGTGTTGAAGTGGTCTCATATGAGCCCTGGCCCAGGGCACTACTTCCATCGTGGCCGTCATAGAGCATAGTCCCAAGCCCGAAGAGGAGAGGCTCCCAGGAACTGGTCCACCTGAGCCTGAAGTTTGACAATCCGATTGTCTGGCAGGAACACTCTGCCCACTTGGGTGTCGAATCGAACTCCCAGGTACTCCAGGGACTGAGTCGGGCGCAGCTGGCTCTTCTCCCAGTTGATGATCCATCCCGATCCATCCCAGGGAGCTCAAAAGAGCAACTACCCGGTCCACAGCTTTGCCGCACTCTGTATAAGAGGGGGCTGGGATCAACCAGTCGTCCAGATAAGGATGGACTTGTATCCCTTCCTTTCGTAGGAAGGCCGCGATGACCACCATTACTTTGGAAAAGGTCCGCAGAGCAGTAGCCAACCCGAATGGGAGGGCTCTGAACTGGAAGTGTCGTCCCAGGACTGCAAAACGCAGGAAGCGTTGATGAGGAGGCCAGATGGGAATATGCAGGTACGCTTCCTTGATGTCCAAGGAAGCCAAGAACTCTCCTGCCTTCACTGCCGCTGTAACAGAGCGGAGAGTCTCCATGCGAAAGTGCCGCACTTTCAAGGCCCGATTGACCCCTTTGAGGTCGAGGATAGGCCGGACAGAACCTCCTTTCTTTGGAACCACAAAGTAAATGGAGTAACGTCCCTTGCCAAGCTGACTTTCTGGCACAGGAACGACCGCGCCCAGGCGGATCAGATTGTCCAAGGTCTGCTGCACTGCCACAGCTTTGACCGGAGACTTGCAGGGAGAGAGTACAAACCCGTCTTTTAAGGGTCGGCAGAACTCTAGCTTGTAGCCGTCTCTGATGACTTCCAGCACCCACGCGTCTGAAGTTATTGTGGTCCACTCGCCCAGAAAAGAGGACAGCCGTCCTCCAATCTGCACTGGGGCGTGGACCAAGGCCCCGTCATTGGGTACGAGATCCTGGGGGAGGACCGGAGTGAGCACCTCCGGGACGGCGGTCTCTGCGAAAGGAATGCTGCTTGGGGGAGAAATTCCTCTTGAAGGAAGAGGGGGCAGAGGAACCCGACTTGCCCGGGCGGTACCGACGGGCTTCCTGCAACCGTCCTCTGGAGGTACCGGGACGAGTACTAGCCCGAGCCCTGACCTCTGGTAATTTCTTGCCCTTAGACGTGCCGAGATCGGTCACGATTTTGTCCAGCTCAACCCCAAAGAGCAGCTTGCCTTTAAAAGGCAATCTAGCCAGGCGGGATTTAGAGGCGTGGTCAGCAGACCAATGTTTCAGCCAAAGCCACCGCCGCGCAGAGATTGTCTGAGCCATGCCTTTAGCTGAGGCCCTCAAGACATCATACAGCAAGTCTGCCAAATAGGCTAAGCCCGATTCCAGGGCCGGCCAATCAGCCCTCAAGGAATGATCCGAGGGGGAAGCCCGCTGCACCATAGTCAGGCACGCCCTGGCCACATAGGAGCCGCAAACTGAGGCCTGCAAACTTAAAGCAGCCGCCTCAAAGGACGACCTTAAGGCCGCCTCCAATCTTCTGTCTTGGGCGTCCTTTAGGGCCGTGCCACCTTCCACCGGCAACACCGTTTTCTTAGTCACCGCAGTGATTAAAGAATCCACGGTAGGCCACAGATAGGCCTCACGTTCACTCACAGCCAAAGGATAGAGGCGGGACATAGCCCTAGCCACTTTAAGGCTCGCTTCCGGGACATCCCATTGAGCCGAAATTAAGGTGTGCATGGCATCATGCACGTGGAAGGTTCTAGGCGGGCGCTTCGTCCCCAGCATAATGGCAGAGCCAACAGGGGCTGAGGGAGAGACGTCCTCCGGAGAGGAAATCTTCAAAGTGTCCATGGCCTGTAACAACAGGTTGGGCAAATCCTCTGGGCTAAAAAGCCGCGCTGCAGAGGGGTCATCCGCTCCATCCGAGCGGGATCCGTCTCCTCCAAGGAATCCGCAAAGGACCGTTGGGAGACCTCAGACACGCTGCCCTCATCTACATCGGAGGAGACAAAGTCCTCCAAGGCCTGGGAATCAACCCGAGGGCGTTTACCTCTGGGAACCTCAACCTCTTTACCAGACGAGGGAGCAGGGGCAGCGTTTTGCATGAGGAAAGCCTGATGCAGCAGCAAAACAAACTCGGGGGAGAAACCCCCCAGACTGTGCACTTCCGCAGCCTGGGCAACAGCCCTAGACGCACCCTCAACCGGCGCTCGCAAGAGGGGGGGAGAGACATGCTGTGCATCCAAAATGGCGTCCGGCGCAACACTCCGCGAAGGAGCCGCGCGGGAAGAACGGCGCTTAACTTTAGCCGCTTTTGTGCCGTCGCCCAAATTAAGGGCGTTCATGGCATTAATGTCTCCAACCTCAAGGGCGGCCCACGAAGAAGCCGTCCGAGCCGCGTGGCCGGCCAAGATGGCGGAGGCGAGGAGCGGGGGATGGGCGTTTATGGCGGGAAAAACCGCCACGCCGGAGGAAGGACCGGGACATTCATCGGTACGAAACTGTCACCCAACAAGGGCGAATCAGGCTGTAAGACCCCCGCATCCCCTCTAGAAGCGCTCAAGCGATCCGGGGAGCGACCCTTTGCGCCCTCGCCCTCCGACGCCATATGCCACGAGGAGAAGAATCGGGGAACCCCCTGCCCGCTATAAAAGGTAAAAATTACCTGCTGTCCGCTCCGAGCTGTAACGAACTGGTGTCCCAGTGAGTAGCTGCAATGAACGTTTAAATAAACGTCGAAATAAACGCCTTTAAGGACGTTTAAAAATTTTTTTTTTTTTTTTTTTTTTTAACGGAGCCAACGGGAGGGGGGAGAAAAGGAGGGACCTGGCACCACCAGGTTTGCACTTGCTCAAAAGAGCCCTCAACCCCAGGCACTCAACAAAACCTAAAAATTAGGCTTGGAGGCCTAGCCAGAGCTGCTGCTGTGTGTGACCACCACCTGCTGAGATAGAGAACATACTGAGGAGTTTCCGGCAGCACATGACCACATATAGGGAGGCAAAAGTTTGCTCTCTATCTCCACCTGCTGGTAGATGGACACAACCCACCAGTCTATGGATTGATCAGCTTGATGATATGGAAGGGACGTTATTCCAGAGCCGAGAGCTTCCCTGACACGGTTATTTGGAATTATGGCTGATGTATTCTGCTCAGATGCCTCCAGCATGGGGTAATATTGTCAAGTAAATCAAATCTGATCCAACAGGTACCCAAACCTGTCAGGCTGAAATATCCCTTAGCAACCCAAAAAGTGACTTCCACCCAGAAAATTAAAGACCTGGATGTCACAGTCTCATTCAGGGGCGGCCCAAAGCAACCTACCGTCTGAGGCAAGAATGAGATGGCACCCTACCCCCCCCCCCCCCCACACACACACACACACACTCTCTGCCAACTCCCTCCCCCCTCCCCCCGCAGTCTGGCATCCCCACTTCCTTCCTCCTGCCCCGAGCCTACCTACTTTTTTTCTTGTTGTTTCAAAAGGCGGCAGTAGCAGGCCATCCCTATATGCTGCCCTCCACTGGCATCTACTTTCTACCGCAGCCAGCCTCCCAGGAAACTGGAATTTACTTCAAATTTCAAGGGAGTGGAGTAGAGCAAAGTGGAGGAGTGGCAGAGTGGCTTAGTGGTTAGAGCACTGGTCTTGCAATCTAGAGGTGGCCGGTTCAAATCCCACTGCTGCTACTTGTAGGGTTACCATTTTGTGTCCTCTGAAAAAGAGGACACATGTCACGCCCCCTACCCCGCCCCCGCCTCATGTCCCGCCCCCGCCACGCCCCCTTCAGGTCCGGGTTCCGCCCCTATTTCCCCCCCCCCCCCCCCCGTCACATACCCCCCCCCTCACTTACTGGTGGTCTAGTAGAGTCTTCTCTTCGGGGCAGGAAAGAGCCCCCTCTTTCCTACCCGGAGCGCTGCCTGCCCTTGCCTGCTGCATCCTCCTCGGTATGGCTGGGGATTCAAAATGCCCACCGAGAGTTGAAGCGGCCTCGCGAGAGTTCAACTCTCGGCGGCCATTTTGAATCCCCAGCCAGACCGAGAAAGATGATAGACAGGGGAGGCAGCGCTCCGGGCAGGAAAGAGGGGGCTCTTTCCTGCCCCGAAGACGTCACTAGACCACCAGGGAACATGGTAATGAAGGGGAGGGGACGGGAGACCAGGTCACCAGACCCACGGCGCCGATCACACGCCCACCGCACGCACGCGCCTGCTCGCACCCGCGCCCACGTTTGTCCAGAAATCCGGACAAACGTGGGCGCGGGCAAAATCCGCCGGACGCCCCGGACATGCCCTCAAAAAGAGGACATGTCCGGGGAAATCCGGACGTATGGTAACCCTAGCTACTTGTGATCCAAAATCCAAATAAATAAAGAGGGTGTCGGAGGCGTAGCAAAGGCATGGACGTCCTTCTCACAGGAACATCCACGTTTTGGACATCCTCAACTGCCCTTGCTTCCCCTCCTTAAGAAGGAAATCATGCCTGTTCCTTTCCGGATCGGGAAGGGCTTTTTCTATTCACTTAGTGGGACCAGTGCACTACAAATGCTGGCTCCTCCCACAACCAAATGGCTTGGATTTGGTCGTTTCTGAGATGGGCATCCTCGCTTTCCATTATCACCGAAATCCAGGGACGACCCTCTCTAAGGTTGACCTAAATTCCATGATTTGGGCGTCCCCGACCGTATTATCGAAACGAAAGATGGATGTCCATCTTGTTTCGATAATAAGGGTTGCCCCACCCCTTTACAGGGCCATCCTTAGAGATGGGCACCCCCGTTCAATTATCCCCATCTATGTAACTACTACTACAAATCACTTTTATAGCGCTACCAGTCGTACGCAGCGCTTTACAATTGAACATGAAGAAGAAAGACAGTCCCTGCTCAAAAGAGCTTACAATCTAAATCAGGACAAACAGACAGGACCAAAAAGGATAAGAGAAGGACAGACAGAAGGACACATAAGGATAAGATAAAAGTTACAAGTCAGGAGTCGAAAGCAGCATCAAACAGGTAGGCCTTTAGCCTGGATTTGAAGGCTGCGAGGGATGGCGCTAGACGTAAAGGCTCAGGAAGCCCATTCCAGGCATAAGGTGCGGCGAGATAGAAGGAGCGGAGTCTGGAGTTAGCGATGGAGGAGAAGGGTGCAATTAGGAGAGATTTGCCCAGTGAACGGAGTAACATTAAACTCAGGGCTAGACAGCAGTTGTCATAGGGACCCCTCTTTTCTCTCCTGTAGGTTAGTGGAATACATTTCATGTAGATCACTACGTCCCGTTGATCAGTTCTTGTTTCAGTTGCTAGATCTGACTAAACAACCAGCACCAGTGTTTCAAGTTAAACGGGCGTCTGGTTGTTGAAAAGCGGGAAAGCAAAGAGAACACAGCTGTGTAACCACAACTACACTACAGGATTAGTTTAACAGGCACAGAGTGCACTGCAAATCAGTTTTATGAAGGAAATTTTACTGGAGATATGGAGTTTTATTGTGTTGTCATTAATAAAAATGTTATTATTGTTATTGCAAACCACTTTAATACCTCGTGGTGAAAGGCAGTGATAAAAAGTAAATGAATCAAATGAAATTCATCAAAAAGGTAAGAGTTTAATAGGAGTAGGAGAGGGGCCCATTGCTGAGGTCCCACCCAGGGCCTGAGGCACTCTTAATCCATCCCTGAACACTAACACATCCAAAGCAATTTCAAAGCCAGCAACACTGAACTACCCATGGCCAAAGGCCACATTTCTCAAAAACAAAGAGATTTCACAACCCAGCAAGATGAAAACTTCCTGAAACATCCAAAGATTGTATTTCATCCAGAAGTCCTTTGCTGCATACCAGATACCAGTTTTCCCACGGGGCACGATAACACCGAGAGCAGCATCACAAGATCAGTCCTCTCTCTTTACAATGTGCTCTTAAATTCATCTAAGTTATATTGCATACCTTCCGTGGAATCCTCCCCAACCCCTATGCTCCCTTCCTAGTAATTAGAGAGAGAATTCATTGGGAAGCTCGCCAGGTGCCCTTGGCCTGGATTGGCCACTGTCGTGGACAGGATGCTGGGCTCGATGGACCTTTGGTCTTTTCCCAGTGTGGCATTACTTATGTACTTATGTTTATAAAAGGGGGCAATTTACTAGGTAGCTCTCAGGGCAACTGCATCCCAAACTTTTTAGGGCTCTTTTTTTTTTTTGGCAAGTAGAATAGGAGTTTGATATATCAAGGCTATTCCCAACTCACATGCCCTGGCTTAGAAGTGAGGTTCATTCCTGCCATGGTATGTACAAAACTACACCCCAGAAAGATGGGAGTAAAGCTGCTGCATCCAGGCCCGTTTCCTTGAAAAAGCAAATGGCAAAACAGATGTCCGTCGGAACGTATAACGCCAAAGATAAGTGCAGCCTGCTGAGCATATGTCTTATTAGTTACTCAGCAATTTATTTCCTTGTGATTTTGGCATTGTTCTAATATTATCCACAGATGCACTAATTTTGAGTCACGTTATGTTTAAGCCATTGGAAATGGATGGAGGGGGGTTTTTTTTGTCAATGATTAAACTTATCACCATAAAGGTCTTTCAACAAATCTCTTATATAACGGGATAGAGTGCGACCTGGTGATTGATGAGACTTCCCCCTCTCCGCCCATCCTATATAATAATTTGGACCTCTGCACATCCGTCTGGATGCCTGGGTTCGTAACATAGTTCCCATTGGTCCGCCGTGGGGATGACGTCACAGGGCGGACCAATGGGAAGTGAGAGGGAAGGGAGCCCAGCAGCAGGCACCAGAGGGAGGTGAGTAAACAATTGCCCCCTCCCTCCCCCCCTGCCCTCCCCTTCCGAATTGCAGGACGCCCCCCCCCTTCAAGTTGCAGGACGCCCTCCCTCCCTCCTTCCACTCCCCTCCGAGTTCCACGCCCCCCTCTCCTCCGAGTTCAACGCCCCCCCCCCCTCGAAGTGCAAGCAGGACCTGTCCTCCGGCAGCCCCTCACCTTCCTGCATGCCGGCTCTAATTTAAAAATTGTTACCTCGGAGTCCGGCGTCAGCATTGAAGGCAAGCGGCGCTTCACACTGCCTTCCCATCTGTCTGAGCTCTGCCTCTGGTCTCGCCCTTCCGGAAACAGGAAATGATGTGCAAAACTAACCCATTTGGATAAATTGCCCCCAAGACAAAGAATGGGAGACGAGCCTTAGTAAGTCGGCTCCCAAGTTCAGTTTTCACACTGAAAAGGTCAGAATTCTTGTAGGTTTGAAGGCTTGGCTACCCTCTGGGGATTATTTGTAATGGAGGAGCAGTTGGCTGTACTGTTTTTATGTATTTTTAAAGGCTAGTTTACGTTCGGCCCTTTTTTACTTTCACTTTTGATTCAAGTAGTTTTAAGATATATACTTTCTTTTAATTATTTTTAAGATACTGTAATTTCAGTCCCTCTCATGCTTGCTCTGCATTTTCTTTTTATGGCAGCAAAATAAATAATATCAAGAATGCATCAAAGCCATATAAACTGCCTATTCTCTAGTCCAGCCATTCCCAATCCAGTCCTTGGACTGTACCTAGTGCCATCAGGTTTTCAGGATATCCACAATGAATATTCATATTTTATCACCAAGTAACCACTGTAGTATTTTAAATTGTTTACAAAAATATTTATTTTCAAGTTCTTACAAACCTTTGTTCATCTTTATTATAAATCAGTTATGACCATGAAAATCTAAACCTATTTTCTTCAATTCCTTCACACACTCAATCATTCATTCATCCCTTAATCCACTAAGTCTCGTCAAATGACTTTCAAAATACAACAAACCAAAGCTTATACACAAGTACAAGAGTAAGACATGACACAAAAGTGACTGATTCAATGGATAAGTCCTTTTATCTATCCTTACTCCAGTGTTCCCTTTAAAGTTTCTGATCCAAACGCTGTTTTGTAGTGTCTCCAATCCCTATACACTGGTTAAATATCAGTTCAGGTTAATTATTCTTCCATTGTATTCATGCCTGTAATCCAGATATATAATGCTGAAATGTCTTCTCATTCCGGTCTCGAGTAGACTTTGATTCGAAAGGCTTCGATTCAAACCTTAGGATTCCTGCTTCATAAACGCTGAATTAAATCACCGCTTATGGATTAAACCACAGCTTTGCATCCATTTTTTCACCAACGCCAAACCCGACGCTCTCGTACAGCGGTGCCATTTTTGTGCAGACCCCTATGGAGGATCGCTCCTGTGAGAGTTGCTATTAAGTATAAAGTTAAACCCCTGATGATGCCTTCGGGTGAAACGCTACGAGAGCGTCGGGTTTGGCGGTGGTGAAAAAATGGATGCAAAGCTGTGGTTTAATCCATAAGTGGTGATTTAATTCAGCGTTTATGAAGCAGGAATCCTAAGGTTTGAATTGAAGCCATTCGAATCAAAGTCTACACGAGACCGGAATGGGAAGAGCCAGAGACATTTCAGCATTATATATCCGTTTTTAGTGCTTTCCGGAAGTTCAAGTGGTCAAATGTAGTTTTTACTGCTTTTGGTAGTGCTCAGGTAGGAAAAGCTGGATGCATAGGTGGATTTGTATTCGAGTCCTTTGCTGCTTGGGTAGTGAAGGTTTAGGTATGATCGTGCAGATTTTGTGGTGTTTCTAGTTGGCAGGTCGTTGAGGTCTGTCATGTATCCCGGTGCCTCGCCATAAATTATTTTATGAACAGTCGTGCAGATTTTGAAAGTGATGCGTTCTTTGATTGGTAGCCATTTGTAACAAGGTTTCGTGCTCTGAGGGTTTACCTTTTCAGGCCATTTAAAAAAAAAAAAAAAAAAACACCAACAAACCCCCCCCCCCTCCCAAAATAAAACCCGTACAAGTGCACAACGTAGCAAATCAAACCACTGGGATGTAGGAGGGGCCTGCATTTTTACTGGTCACCCAGACATCCCAGGAGAGCAATGAGGCACACGAGGGGGCACTGCTGTGGAATTTATAAAAATACTCCCAGGTACACACCTCACCACTGCTCCCTTATCCTGTCTGCTGAGCCCTCCAAAACCTACCACCCCAACTGTACACCATTACAATAGCCCTTATGGGTGACGGGAGCACCTATATGTGGGTACAGTCAGGGCCGTGCCTAGGGTCTCTGGCGCCCCCCTGCAGACTTTCAGTTGGCGCCCCCCCCCTCCCCGTGTGGCATCTCCTTTCTCTCAACGCGGTACGGTACGGTTTATTTTTTTAAATTTTGAAATAGAACGCTACCGCCACCACCATGGCCGGCGCGGCGCCCTTGAAGGCAGGTGCCCAGTACTAAAGCCATGAGTCACAACAAATATAATAAACTCAAACAAAATCTAGTTGCACAAAATAACACCCTGTTTCCCCGAAAGTAAGACATCCCCCGAAAATAAGACCTAGTAGAGGTTTTCCTGAATTGGTAGCTATAAGGCCTCCCCCGAAAGTAAGACCTAGCAAATTTTTGTTTGAAAGCAGGGCCGCCGAGAGCCGGACAAGGCCGCCCCCACACCTGAGGTCGCCGGCCCCTCCCCCTCCACCCACCCTCCGTCGCTCCCGGAACTAACCTTAAACGCCTCCTTTCACCTTTGCAGCAAGCAGCAGCAGGGCAGACCTCTCCTTCCTTCCGTGCCCCGCCCTCGCGGACGTTACGTCAGGCGAGGGTGGGACATGGAAGGAAGGAGTGGCCTGCCCTGCTGCGAAGGTGAAAGGAGGCGTTTAAGGTTAGTTCCGGGAGCGACGGAGGGCAGGCGGGCCAACCCAGATCCAACCCCGATGTTTCCCCGAAAAATAAGACCAAGTGCATTTTGGGGGGCAAAAATTAATATAAGAGTGTCTTATTTTCAGGGAAACACGGTAGTAAAATTAATAGCACATAAACGAACAGCTAGTCCTATCTGTCAAAAATGTCAACTGTATGAGCGCAATGGTTGCTTGAGCATCACCATTATAGCACAAACTTGTTCAAGCGTGTCCAGGAAAGAGTACTGTCAGCAAAGAGTAAACTTGTTCACTACGTCCAGGGAGACCTACTGTCAGAAGAGAGTCTGACAAGTTGGTTTGTGCTTTGTTCCCCCCCCCCCCCCCGACTCACAACTGCAGGAGCCAGAGTTGCGTGGACACTACAGGCCTTCCTCAGGGCGGACCCTTCCCTCCCCCGATACCCACCTTGTCACACACGGAGCCCACATTGGCTGCGACAAGCAGCAGCTCCACCCCATGGCCTCCCATCCGCTCCCGGTCTTCCTCGACTCGGTCAGAGTGAGAACTTATCACACCGCAAGCAACACCTGTCCCGGTACTAGTTCAGGAAACAGCAGCAAGGAAGCTAAGGCTGCGCCTTCCCGCCCGCTAAGCAAAGCTGAAGAGATAAATTGCGCCCCAACCCCCGCCGCTCACTGAGCAGCTGAAGAGATAGATTCCCCGCTTCACTTACCCGGGTGTAGAGCTCGCAGGCGGACATGTCTAGGCGCTGATGGGGAGGGAGGGAGGAGAGCAGAGCGCTGCGCGCGGCGAGGCAGCAGCGCATAGGCGCCGATGCGCCAACGCGGTACGGTACGGTTTATTTTTTCAATTTTGAAATAGAACTCGACCGGCAGTGCTGCGGCCGGCGAGGCGCCCTTGAAGGCAGGCGCCCCCCTGCGGTGCTTACCCCGCTTACTGGGTTGGCACGGCCCTGGGTACAGTCAGTTTTGGGGGGCTCACAGTTTCCACCACAAGTTTAACAGGTAGGGGGGAGATACTTTGGCGTCCCTCAGGGATCTGTCCTTGGACCCCTTCTTTTCTCAATCTACACCTCTTCCCTGGGCTCCCTGATCTCATCTCATGGCTTCCACTATCATCTTTATGCTGACGACACCCAGCTTTATCTCTCCACTCCAGACATCACTGCGGAAACCCAGGCCAAAGTATCGGCCTGCTTATCCGACATTTCTGCCTGGATGTCCAACCGCCACCTGAAACTGAACATGGCCAAGACCAAGCTTCTTGTTTTCCCACCCAAACCCACTTCTCCTCTCCCTCCACTCTCTATCTCGGTAGTAGTAGTAGTAGTATGGGCCTTGGGCCACCTGTCTACAGTGCACTGCACTGACCACTACACTACTCCAGGGACTTGCATGTTGCTCTAATGGACCTGGCTATAACATATGTCATACAGGCAGGTGAGTACTATATTTATTCAGTGGGGGAGTAAGGGGGGTCATCCCTGAATCCCTCTAGTGGTTATCTGATCATTTAGGGCACCTTTTTGTGTCTTATTCGTTAGAAAAGCAGGTCTAGTCCAAAATGTTGATGTTTTGCTCTAGATATATTTGTTCTCTTCCATTACGGCTGTAAAATGTCCAAGTGTCAGACTCGCCCTAAGTCTGCCTTCAAAACGCCCCCGACAAGCTCCCTTGTGATCTGGATGCACTGTAGACGAAATGCATAGATAGACGTCTGCAAAACAGGTTTTGAAAATACAAATTTGGACGTTTTGAGAAGAAATTAATCCAAACGGTGCTTTACCTGATGCTAGGGTCCACCTTAGGAGTCAGCACTCAGGAAAAAGATCTAGGTGTCATTGTAGACAATATGCTGAAACAGTTTGCCCAGTGTGCGGCTGCGGCCAACAAAGCAAACAATATGCTAGGAATTATCAGGAAAGGGATGCAAAATAAGACCAAGAATATTATAATGCCTGTGTATCGCTCCACTGCAGGAGCAGCGGAATGCTTTTTTTGTTTGGGGGTGCCCAAGCTCCACCCCCAACCCTTCCGTTCCATCCTAGTCCCCTCCTATGGCATTCACCATATCTCTCCTCTGTCCCTCTTAACCCCATCCCCCATGGTGTCAAGCATTTCTCTTCTTCCCTACTCCCTTCCCCCCTTCTAATCCAACATCTCTCTCCTTCCCTCCTTCTCAACCCCTCATGGTCTATAGTATCTCTTTCCCTCTCCCGTGGTCTGCAGCACCTCTCTCCTTCCCTTCTCCCACCCCTTGCATGTAGTGTCCAGCACTTCAATCACCCCCCCTCCCCCCCGCCACCAGGGTCTCCAGCATCTCTCTCCTAACCTACCTCTCAACTCTCCCTCATGTTCTATAGTATCTCTCTCCTTCCCTCCTTCTCCTCTCTTCAGCATCTCTCTCCTTTCCTTCTACTCCCCCAGTCTGTGGTGTCCAGCATCCCACCCACTCCATGGTCTCTAGCATCTCGCTCCTTCCCTCTCTCTTCTCTCTTCAGCATCTCGCTCCTTTCCTTCTACTCCCCCAGTCTGTGGTGTCCAGCATCCCACCCACTCCATGGTCTCTAGCATCTCGCTCCTTCCCTCTCTCTTCTCTCTTCAGCATCTCGCTCCTTTCCTTCTACTCCCCCAGTCTGTGGTGTCCAGCATCCCACCCACTCCATGGTCTCTAGCATCTCGCTCCTTCCCTCTCTCTTCTCTCTTCAGCATCTCGCTCCTTTCCTTCTACTCCCCCAGTCTGTGGTGTCCAGCATCCCACCCACTCCATGGTCTCTAGCATCTCGCTCCTTCCCTCTCTCTTCTCTCTTCAGCATCTCGCTCCTTTCCTTCTACTCCCCCAGTCTGTGGTGTCCAGCATCCCACCCACTCCATGGTCTCTAGCATCTCGCTCCTTCCCTCCCTCTCAACCCCCCATGGTCTCCAGCATATCTCTCCTTCCCTCCTCTCTTCCAACACCTCTCTCCTTCCCTCCCCCTTCAGCATCTGTCTCCTTCACTTCTCTCCCCCCCCCCCCCACAACTGTGATGCACACATTCTATTCCCCCCATGGTCTCCATCATCTCTCTCTTTTCCTTACCACCCTCCATGATCTCCAGCATCTCTCTCCTTCCCTCCCTCTCAAACCCCCATGGTCTCCAGCATCTTTCGCCTCACCTGCCCTCCCCCTCCTCTCTTGCCTCCTTCCCTCTCCCTTCTGCCTGTCGTGTCCATTATTCAACCCCCCTGTGGTGTTCAGCATTTCACCTCTCATTGTCTCCAGCATCTCTCTCCTTTCCTCCCTCCCTATGGTTTTCAGCATCTCTCTTTCCCTCCCCTCATCCTCCTCTCTTCAGCATCTCTCTCCTTCTCTTCTCCCACCTCTGCTTGCGGTTTCCATCATTCAAGCCTTCCCCCCCCCCCTAATCTTCAGCATGCTCTTTTTCTATGCTGTGTCCGGGAGATATTTATTCTCTTACCTTTATCCCCTTGGGTGTCAACTATATAAGCTACATTGGAGAAATCGCAGGGCCTGCAGACACTCAAGGCCTGCCAGCTCCCATTTCCTCCGAACTTCCTGTTTGAGAAGGGACAGAAGCAGGTGCCAAGCCTCGAGTACATGCAGATGCAAGGTAAAAGAAGAAAGGCCTCATGTGGAGAGAGGAAGGGTAGCAAAATTTAGGGGGGGGGGGTGCCATAGAACCTGTGGCTCCCCCTGTTCCGGGGCGAATCCACTGTCAAAATGATGAAACAACAATGTGTAGAAATGAGACTGTGTGTCAAAAAAAAAAGACAGTATTTTGACGGTGTTACAGCTTTATGTTATAGTGTGACTTATTGTCTGATATGCCTGTACTGCCATTCACTGGCTAACAATTTTCCCATTGTCAACTAGCCTGGAATATCTCTGACTCCCGCCGAAACGCAAGACTGTTCCAAGTCCATTCAGTGTTCTTCATATCTTGGACTTATCGGCCTTTGTATCTTAACACATTTTTAGTGTTATTAATAAATTGTTTCCCCTGGTTGAAATTACACTGGTCTCCTCCAATTGTTTTTCTTTGTTCTTGTGTTGTGCTTTGGGGGCTGCCATCATCTTCTTTTCTCCCCAGTATGTTTTAACCCTGGCAGTTTAGAGATACTAGGAACAGGTGGATACAAACACTCCCCCCCACACACCCTCTATAGCTTTCTGTTTCCCAGAGCATATAATATAACTGAACACCCTTGAAATATTTAGATTTACAGTAACCATAACAACGATCTTTCCTCCGCACATGCTGATGTAGCTAAAGACAAGTCTCTCAGATCTCACATGGCGGCCAATTAAGAGAGACCAACCTCTCCATAGAGAAGATAAAAGCCACCAACACAGCCCCAGACATAACAAAAACCAAGGATATGTCTGTCAAACCCATTATCCTTAACTATACTATTATTTTCAAGCTACTGAAGAAATGCTCGTGCTAGGAAAGGCCCCAAAATAATGGCTTTACAAACTTACCTGCCAAAAGAGAAATGAAATCCCTAAATCTCTTGGTGGTATTGGAAACGTGTCCGCAAAAGGCAAACTTTAGAGGTCCAGTTGTTTTAACTGCTAAATAAGCGTCCTGCAGAGGGGTGGGTGTGTGAGTGAGAGAGGGGGGGGGGCGGAGAGGAGAGGGCTGAGGGTATTAGTGTGTGAGAGGATTGTCTGCAGAGGATGAAAGGGATGGGGAGGATGCAGGGGCTTCTCTATGTGGATCCAGGAGAGAGATGGGGAGGATGCAGGGGCTTCTCTATCCAGGAGAGAGATGGGGAGGATGCAGGGACTCCGTTTCTCTCTGTGTCCAGGGGAGAAGATGCAAGGGCTCCTTCTCTTGAGATGGGCTCTGCACACAGAGAGGAGGATGCAAGGGGCTCCTTTTGTCTCTGAGATGAGCAGGATGAGGGGTCCTGAGCTGGAGGATGCTGCTCTTCGACCGTTCAGCGCTGCACTTGCACTGTCGTCCCAGGCAGCTTTCACAAACGCTGCAGAGTGCACTGCGCAGACCAACCCTTAAGCTTAAGTTCCCCGGGAAAATTCCACAGGAAGTGTCGACATCGCATTCTGGACATTTCTGTCGCTAGGACCCTCCTCCTCCTCCTCCTCCCCCCCCCCACCCACCCGGGCACTGACGTCACCGCTCCGCCCGCCAGAGCTGGGGGAGGGGCGCCGAGTCTCGTGCGCTTCTTGGGTTGGGGGGAGGTGCGCTCTGCGCTCCGCGCTCCGAGCCTTGTCCTCGTGCGCTATTTGGGTACCGCCTCGCGCGGGCTGCCTCCTGGCGCGGGACTTGGTCGGGGGAGAGAGAGACTGAGACTGACTGAGAGACTGTCTGTGCTGTGCTGTACTTGGGCATCTGCCGCTTCGCGCGAGCTGGGGGGGAGGGACGCTCCGAGTCTCGCGCGCTATTTGGGTACCGCTTCGCGTGCTGAGGCAGGGGCGCGCGCCGAGAAGAACCTCTCGTGCGCCGCTTGGGAAGCGCTTCGCGGGATCATCATGGGGGAGGGGCACCCCGTACAGTGCGCGCCAAATCGGCACTACCGCGCGGCTGGCGAGTGAGCCCTGAGGTAATTCCGAATTTGGGGGACCTTTTACTAAGGTGCGCAGAAAAATGGGCCGCGCTAGTGTAGGTGTGTGTTTTATCAGTGCGCCTGTAAAAAAAAAAAAAAGACCTTTTTTTAAAAAAACATTTTTGCCAAAAATGGACGTGTGACAAAATAAAAATTGGCGTGCGTTCGTTTTGGGTCTGAGACCTTACCTTCACCCCATTGACTTAGCGGTAAGGTCTCGCGCGGTAACTGCGCGCTAATCATCTACATGTGTAGGATGACGATCACCGCATGGTTTCTGGTGCGTGTAGCGGACACTTGTAAAAAAAAAAAAAATGAAATTACCGCAAGGGCCACGTAGTAGCCGAGCAGTAAATCCAAATTGACGTGCGTATGCGCCTGTGTGGCTTAGTAAAAGGGCCCCTTTGACCAAGCTATGGGAAAAAGGGGGGGGCCGGGGCCTGTGCTAGTGTCAGCGTGTGTTTTTGACGCGCACCGAGGCCCCCTTTTACCGCAGTGGGTAAAAGGCAGGTCTTTACTGCAAGAAATAACCGTGCGACAAGTAAAGCACTTGCCGCAAGGCCATTTCGGGGGGAGCCCTTACTGACACCTATTGAGGTGGCGGTAAGGGCTCCGCAGTAACCCGGCGGCAACGGGGCAGCGCGTGCATTGCCCGATTACAAAATTAAATATATACTTGTAGCGCCGGATACGATGGCACGCTTGGAGTGGGAAGTACCGCCAGACTGCTGCGGTAGCCCGGTGGTACTTCCTTTTTAGCGAGCGGTAAGCCTGGGCCGCCACTTTGTAAAAGGGGCCCTTGGCGCGTGCTGAATCTAACGGTAGAAAATACTGATTACCCTGTGTAGCTGCTCGTTTCGTTGAGTCGGCGAGCTCATTTCAAGCGCTCGCCTGGTCTGAACATTCGGCAGTAGCAAATGCGGGTGCTAATGCAGCACTAATGGCCTCTAATGCCTACATTTGTTTCTGAGCATCGGGGCCTGAGGGTATCATGAATGCCTGTCCTGCTATGTGGCTCTGAAGGAATGGAGGCTTCCTCCCTTTATTATACAGGTTCTCAAATCTCCTGAGATTTTCACATTCAAATTAAGAACCTGTGCAAGGGCATTAGATGCCCTTCTGGCTTGTGCCTCACCTTAATTAACTTTCAGGTCCCTAGCTCCTCTCCCCCACAATTTTGATAATTAAACAAAGTGATCACCCTATTAACATCCTTCCCAGAACAATCCTGTACAATAAAACATAATTACAAAATTACACATCATACTTTTAACTAATAAACTTCATTTTGTGTACATATAAATAATAAGAGCAATTTCCAAGAGCTGGATAAATAGGCTGTTTGAAAACTGCCCACGATTCCTGCAAGCTGCTGGTTCTTTGAGTGCATGTGACTGTCAGCATCTACTGTTTTGATTAGGGCTGCCCTTTGCTTCCCTAAGCGACTACCTTAATGAGCCTAATAGTTAAACTGACCCTGCCCATATTGCATAACTCCTCTGCAAAAAATAGCAGGTTTTGTGGGAAAATTTCACCAAAAGATGTCCTGTTTAGATGTCAAAATAGAGATGAGTCTATATCTGTAGATCACGACAATCATTATGCAGAAAGGTGAACCCTCAGTATTTCCCCGGAATGGAAGCAAAGATTTTGGATTTTGATCTGTGGGTAGGATTTAAGATCAGTCTCTGCAGTGTTTACACCTTGCTCTTGTTACATGGGTTCCAATATGCCCAGTTCTAGTAGGGTCAACTTAAAACGTGTCCTTGATTCCTGATAACCGTACCAGGACTGGCAGAAAATGATTTCAATGGGTAGAATCAGGAATTACAAATAAAATGCGTTTTGCAATCTTAGGGCTGGCGTACAACTATGCATGATATGACGGAGTGAATTCTTCTGCATCTTAAAGCGGCTGGGTCGTTACAGAAACGCTGGTATCGAGATATTTGGCAACGCTATCTCTCTCTGTTCTTGGAAGAGTTGGAATGGAGAGCCGTGAGCCAGATTCTGTCACAGCAATGTTTTTTAGGAGGGGGGGATGAACTGCTTGGGGTAGGGAATTGTTTCTTTTGGGAGTGTGTGTGGGGTTTTCATTTGGGAGGGGATTTAATGTGAAAATGCTTAGGGATGGAGGGAGTACCTTTCTTTCTTTGTTATATTACTGTACAGTGTTTTTGTAATTACCACTATTGTGTTTTGTCTGTCTCTTGTCGGATACTGCTAATGGTTGACATGTTGTACGCAGTAGCGTAACCACAGGTGGGCCTGGGTGGCTCATTTTTAGTAGTAGCTGGTGGGGATCCTAAGCTCCACCAGCTGAAGACTTCCCCCTGATGGTAATGCAAATGCTACTCTGCATGATATGGCACCTGTGCATGCTCAGTTTTCAGCGCATGCCTGCTGCAGACTGCCAAGGTGGAAAGAAGCGTTTTCCCACCAGCTGAGATATTTTTTTGTTGGTGGTAGTGGTGGGGGGAGAACACTTGGTGCCCACCCACTTCTTGCCTAGGCCCACCCAAAATCTGTTATCTGGCTACGCCCCTGGGTACGTTCGTGTTTTCCATTGTAAGTCGAAAACCTCCCCAGGATAGACCTTAAGGACCAGATTCAGTAAATGTTGCTCAAATTTGGACACCAGAAAAAATGGGCGCCCAGCGCTATTCTATAAAGGACGTGCCGGGTTCCCATTCCCAAATTTGGGTACTGAGATGTACGCCTGCTAAAACCAGGTATAATTTCTAGCACACAAATTGCGCACACATCAGCAGTATTCCAGATTGCCTGTGCCCCTCCCATGGCCACATCCCCTTTTGGGTTGCATCATGGGATTTAGGAGCGCAGTTTTATAGAACAGCATGTGGCAAGATGTTCATGCAAATCCAGATTGGTGCCAATTAACATCAATAATTGTTAACACCCAATTATTGATGTTAAAATTGGCTCATTACCCAATTATTGGTGTGCACATCTCAGGATTGGGTCCCAAATGTGAGCACCCTTTATAGAATCCCATTGCAAATGTCTCTACTGAAGCTGGGTAAATGGCAGGCTATATCATTATAATATGTTTCTTATACATAGTCTGGCCCCAGAGCAGCTGACTATATGGAGGAGGCAGTGTCTGTTGCTCAGAAAGTCTGTACCTGTATATACACACACATATGTTTTATGTTGTTTTTAAAGCCTATTTTTCTGTGTTTTATTGGGGGGAGTTTTGGTAAATATTTTTTATTTTTTTAATTTTTTCAATATTTTTTTTATTTTATTTCTCTTCTCAGTAACTGTCTGCTGTTCCCAGTGTCTGATGCTCTTTAGTCTGTTGCTCTGAGGATGGATTGTAATATGTGAGCTGGGCTGCCCAATTACCGCCGGGTACACTCCGGCGCTACAAAAATACATTTTTGTAGCGCCGGAAATGACGGCTCACTAGGGGTGAGAAGTACCACCGGGCTGCTGCGGTAGCCTGGCGGTACTTCTGTATAGTGAGCAGTAAGCCCGCATTGGGCTTGCCACCACTTAGTAAAAGGAGCCCTTAGACTTAAAAAATTACGTAGTAACCTACGGAACTTTGTAAGTCTAAGTGCTTTGAAAATGAGCCCCATAGTAACTTATGGATGGGATGGGACGACTTCCCAATGAGGAAAGGCTGAAGCGGCTAGGGCTCTTCAGCTTGGAGAAAAGATGGCTGAGGGAAGATATGATAAAGGTCTATATAATAATGAGTGGAGTGGAACGGGTAGACGTAAATTGTTTTACTCTTTCTAAAAATACTAGGACTAGGGGGCATGTGATAAAGCTACTAAGTATTTATTTAGATTTTGCTCACACCTTTTTCAGTAGTAGCTCAAGATGAGTTACATTCAGGTACACTGGATATTTCTCTGTCCTAGGAGGGCTCACAATCTAAGTCTGTACCTGAGGCAATGGAGGGTTAAGTGATCAGAAGGAGCAGCAGTGGGATTTGAACTGGCCACCTCTGGATTGCAAGACCGGTGCTCTAACCACTAGGCCACTCCTCAACTCCACAGTAGTAAATTTAAAACAAATCAGTAAATTTTTCTCCACTGAACGTGTAATTAAACTTTGGAATTCATTGCCAGAGAATGTGGTAAAGGCGGTTAGCGTAGTGGGGTTTAAGAAAGGTTTGGTCAGCTTCCTAAAGGAAAAGTCCATAGACCATTATTAAAATGACTTGGGGAAAATCCACTGCTTATTTCTGGGATAAGCAGCATAAAATGTATTGAACATTTTGGGGATCTTGCCAGGTATTTGTGACCTGGATTGGAAACAGGATGCTGGGCGTGATGGACCCTTGGTCTGTCCCAGTGTGGCAGTACTTATGCTTTGAAAATACGCCTCATTGTCTTCTGTGCTAGAGCCCTCTGAGCACTGTGCGCTCACTAACGCTGGTGCTAGTCTGGCACTAATCACCTCTAGTGCCAGCATTAGGTTTTGAGCATCGGCCCATGAGCAAGCTAAAATCCATAGTGTGCAGCTGCAAGGAGGGTGTGGACCTGGGAGGGGCATGGGCAGGTTAGGGGCATGCCTAGCACTTAACTCATGCGGGTTCTAGAGCACTGGTCGTTATGTGCCTGATGGCAGTTATGCGTGAGCATTTGTAGCAGCAATTGGGCTAGCATACGTGCTTGTGCGTAAAGTTAGGTGCATAACTGCAGACTCACGCTAATATTTTATAACAGCAATTACACACAAAATTGCCAATATAGAATTCACACTTAGCACGCATTGTCCTGGTGCCTGACTTTAGACGACTTGAAGAGAATTACTCCCATTTTACTCTGCACTGACCTTTTACATGTATGTTCAGCCATGCAATTTTCTAAGAACCATTTTTCTACTACTACTACTACTTCACTTTTCGTCCCTACCAGACCAGTCCGGAACGAATGGGTTATGTTTGACGTGGGTACATTTTGTTTAATAGTCTAAATGCTGGTAATTCCCCACTTGGACTACTGCAATCTATCTAATATAATAAAACGCACCCTCAACGTTCTGAGGACAACGTTCTGTGAAGCCATGAAGCCATCTGACGTCACTGAGGCTGTAGGGTTCGTGGATTCGTGGTGTGAAGCCTTCAAGCCAGCCAGCCGTCTCTGCCCCGCCCTCGCGACAAAACAAACAAATCGGGAAGCGAAACGTCAGGGAAGGAGGCGGCGCTCCCGACGTCTAGCCTTCCCTTCGCTGTGTCAGCGAAGGGAAAGCTAGACGTCGGGAGCGCCGCCTCCTTCCCTGACGCTTCGTTCCCGGAAACGCCACGGAGGTAAATTGAAAAAGAAGAAAAAAAAAAAAAACGATGCATGGATGCGAGGGGGGGGGGGGAAGAAGAGGGCGGGCCAGGCTGGGACATGGGAGAGAGAGGAGCATGGATGCGAGGGGGGGTCATGGAAGGGAGAGAGGGGACTTGCTGGAAAAGGATGAATGGAGGCGGCAGGGGACAGGAGCATGGATTGGAAGGGCAGGACTCAGGGAGAGGGGAAATGCTGGATAGGGATGAATGGAGGGGACAGATGGGCATGGATGGATATGGATTGCAGGGCAGGGCTCAGGGAGAGAGGGGAATTGCTGGATAGGGATGAATAGAGGGGACAGATGGGCATGGATAGATATGGATTGCAGGGCAGGCCTCAGGCAGAGAGGGGAAATGCTGGATAGGGATGAATGGAGGGGGCAGGTAACAGAGAAACATGGATGGCCATGGATTGGAAGGGCAGGACTCGGGGAGAGGGGAAATGCTGAATAGGGATGAATGGAGGGGACAGATGGCCATGGATGGATATGGATTGCAGGACAGGCCTCAGGCAGAGAGGGGAAATGCTGCATAGGGATGAATGGAGGGGCCAGGTGACAGAGGAGCATGGATGGGCATGGATTGGAAGGGCAGGACTCAGGGAGAGGGGAAATGCTGAATAGGGATGAATGGAGGGGACAGATGGCCATGGATGGATATGGATTGCAGGGCAGGCCTCAGGCAGAGAGGGAAAATGCTGGATAGGGATGAATGGAGGGGGCAGGTGACAGAGAAACATGGATGGCCATGGATTGGGAGGGCAGGACTCAGGGAGAGGGGAAATGCTGAATAGGGATGAATGGAGGGGACAGATGGCCATGGATGGATATGGATTGCAGGACAGGCCTCAGGCAGAGAGGGGAAATGCTGGATAGGGATGAATGGAGGGGGGCAGGTGACAGAGAAACATGGATGGCCATGGATTGGGAGGGCAGGGCTCAGGGAGAGAGGGGAATTGCTGGAAAGGGATGAATGGAGGGGGCAGGGGACAGAGGAGCATGGATGGGCATTGATTGGGAGGGCAGGGCTCAGAGAGAGAGGGGAATTGCTGGAAAAGGATGAATGGAGGGAGCAGGGGACAGATGGCCATGGATTGGGAGGGCACGGCTCACACTCTCTCTCTGATATGCAATGTCGTTCTAACTCTCACTCTCACACACTCTGTCTCACACTGTAGCACATTCACTCTCTATGTGCCACACAGTGACTCACACTCGCTTGGTCTCATACACTCACTCAAACAGAGAATCTGTGTCTCACACACACTCTCTCGCCCACACACACACACTCTCTCTCACACTGTGTCTCACATACACACTTGAACACACTCTCATTCTCAGAAACACACTCACACCCAGACTCACTCTCTCTCTCACACACTCACACTTTCACTCTGACTCTCAAACAGTCACTCTCACATACACTCTCCCAAACATACACACTCCGAGGAAAACCTTGCTAGCGCCCGTTTCTTTTGTGTCAGAAACGGGCCTTTTTTACTAGTATTATATATTTATTATTATTAGGATTTATTTACCACCTTTTTCAAGGAGTTCACTCAAGGCGGTGTACTACTACTACTACTATTTAGCATTTCTATAGCGCTACAAGGCGTACGCAGCGCTGCACAAACATAGAAGAAAGACAGTCCCTGCTCAAAGAGCTTACAATCTAATAGACAAAAAAATAAATAAAGTAAGCAAATCAAATCAATTAATGTGAATGGGAAGGAAGAGAGGAGGGTAGGTGGAGGCGAGTGGTTACAAGTGGTTACGAGTCAAAAGCAATGTTAAAGAGGTGGCCTTTCAGTCTAGATTTAAAGGTGGCCAAGGATGGGGCAAGACGTAGGGGCTCAGGAAGTTTATTCCAGGCGTAGGGTGCAGCGAGACAGAAGGCGTGAAGTCTGGAGTTGGCAGTAGTGGAGAAGGGAACAGATAAGAAGGATTTATCCATGGAGCGGAGTGCACGGGAAGGGGTGTAGGGAAGGACGAGTGTGGAGAGATACTGGGGAGCAGCAGAGTGAGTACATTTATAGGTTAGTA
Organism: Microcaecilia unicolor; assembly: GCF_901765095.1. Taxonomy (NCBI): domain Eukaryota; kingdom Metazoa; phylum Chordata; class Amphibia; order Gymnophiona; family Siphonopidae; genus Microcaecilia; species Microcaecilia unicolor. Next base: position 93,279,453 of record NC_044043.1, on the reverse strand, counting down.
GAAGAAGTTTGAACAGGATGCGAAAACGGATAGGGAGCCAGTGAAGGGTCTTGAGGAGAGGGGTAGTATGAGTAAAGCGACCCTGGCGGAAGACGAGAGGGGCAGCAGAGTTTTGAACCGACTGGAGAGGGAAGAGGTGACTAAGTGGGAGGCCAGCAAGAAGCAGATTGCAGTAGTCTAAATGAGAGGAGACAAGGGTGTGGATGAGGGTTTTGGTAGAGTGCTGGAATGTCTCCAAATGAGTTAGCTTTACAAATGACAGTAATGATCTTCACTGCCATGCCAGGGTACGTGATATGATTTCAGTCTCAAAATTCACTGCTCTTCATGTTGGTCCTTTGGTGTTCCAGCCTGTGATTTTTCTACCGACTCTAGTCAGCCTCAGAAGATGTTTCCACGCTTGAAGTTAGCGGCTGGTGATAGCGCCTTTGGTGATATTTGATAAGATCTTTGCGACTGAACCTTTGCCCACATACTGAACATGGAAATGGTTTCTCTCCCGTGTGGACTCTCAGGTGTTTATCCAGGCCTTCCTTTCGTGAGAAAGCTTTATGGCATTCTGTACATGGAAAGTCTCTCTCCCCAGTGTGGGTTTTTTGATGCCTCCTTAGCTCTCTCCGGACCCTAAAACTTCTTCCACATTCAGAACACGGAAAGGGCCTTTCTCCTGTGTGAATTTTATGATGCGCTCTGAGATGTTTTTTCAAAATGTAACATTGTCCACATTCAGTACAGTGAAACGGCTTCTCCCCCGTGTGGAATTTCTGGTGTTCGATTAAGCTGTCCTTCCGACTGAAGGTCTTCCCACATTCAGCACACGCGAAAGGTCTCTCTCCCTTGTGCACTATCTCATGTTTTACCAGGTATCGTTTGTGTGTGAAAGTTTTCCCACATTCTGGGCATGAAAAGGTTTTTTCTTCTTTCGCCTCATTATCTGAGTATGAGCCACCGACTTCTCTCTTTCCTGGCTTCCGGGAATGTTGTTTAATCTTTGATAAAACGTCAGGATCGATAAACTGATGATTTGTTTCTAGAAATAGCAGGGTCTCGTAATTCTCCTCCATCACCTCCCTGTAAAGCTCCTTCTGTCCTTCATCTAAATATCTCCACTCCTCCTGGGAGAAAGAGACAGCGATGTCCTCAAACGTCACCCGCATCTGCTGAGCAGAAAGTCCTGCAGCCATTCTCCTGCCCTTTTCCACAGCACCACTGCTCCAGCCCTGGCTCCCCGAGATGCACCTTCAAGCTTTGCAGGGTGAGTGTCCAGGGCTCAGCCTCTCTCCAGAGTCCCCAGACCTCAGCAAGGTGTACAGTAAGAATAGATCAAACATGAGCAATAGACAATTACAGCAGTAAAAATATTCAAAAACAATACAAAATATGGCATGGTATACAATTTACAATGTCAACACAATACGTAATAGAACATTATAATTAATAGCGAAGGGTAAAGCAAAGATGTAATATATAGAAGGGTAAGAAAGTAGGAAGAGTTAGAAAGTAAGGTGATTGATTTAAAGAAAGTTGCACATGAGGTCAGAGAAATGGTTAAATATTATCTCAGCTAGGGTAGTGGATAATCATGTCCTGCTGCAGTATATGCAGCCTGAGTCACTCCTTGTGTGTGTGAGTGAGACTAATAAATTAGTTACTTCTTCCAGTAAAGGCCTGGTTGAAGAGCCAAGCTTTCACCTGCTTCCTGAAGTAGATACAGTCTTGTGTTAAGCGCAGCCTTTCAGACAGTGTATTCCAGAGTGTGAGGGCTACTCCGGAAAAGGCTCGCTTGCGGGTGTCACATCGTGTAATGTCTTTTGGAGAGGGTGTGGTTAGTGAAAGTCCTTGGGAGGACCTTAGTGTCCTTGGCGGTGTGTGGAGGATCATCCTATTTTTTCGGTACTCAGGGCCATTTCCTTTCAGGGCCTTGAAGATCAGACACAGAGTTTAAAATTTAGCCCTGTATTGTACTGGTACCCAATGAAGTTTTTGCAAAAATGGTGTGATATGGTCACGTCGCTTGCAACCTTCTATGAGTCTTGCTGCTGCATTCTGAATCAACTGGAGCTGGTGCAGGCCCTTTGTAGTCAGACCATTGTATAGTGCATTGCAGTAATCCAGTCTTGATGTTATCATGGCATGTACAACTGGGATACGATTTACCTTCTCGATGTAAGGAGAGAGGCAGCGTAGCTGTCGCAAATAGTAGAAGCAGCTCTTGCAGTAGGGCTGTATGTTGTCGTTTTCAGACATTGCAAAATACAGCCACCAGATTTAATATGTAAAGTTTCTAAGTATGAGAGAGCCAGGCCCTTACTTCAGAAGCTGCATTGGCTTCATGTGGAGGCCTGATCTATATTGAAACTTGTTTTATTTTTTAATATTATACGGACTTTCTCCTCAATATATGCTACCGATGATCATGATGCTAGATAAGAATTATTCTTGTACTTTCAGGCATTATTTACTGCTTCAATTTCCCTCTCCTCTGAGGGTGCATTATATGACTGTATTTTCATTAAGATTTATGCATCAGGCTACCAAAATAGTGGAATTAATTACCACTCTTCATTGGCTGGGAAACTAATTATGGTAGTTTTCGTAAATTAGTTAAAGCTTGGTTATTTTCTAAGTTTTAACTTTTTATAAGCTTTATCAATTATGACTATGTAAATTCAGGATTCTGATTTCCCTTTATCTTTTTGTAAGCCAAGGTGAACTATTCATGGTATGCCATAATGGTTTTGTATTATGTCCATCTACCATCTGAACAAGCCTGGTAGGACTAAAGGAAAGAAAATTATCAGGTAAGACAAAAGTTTTCCTTATCTTTTCTATAGGGAGTTACACTTATTATGGGAATGATTAACACAACATGAGTATTGAACAGGTGAATAAGAGGTTAGGAGTTAAAATAATGCTTTATGTGAAGAAAATGCTTTACAAAATTACCCCCTCCTTGACTAGCATTTGGGAGCTGCCAACACTTCTTTCCTCACCGCTAAACAGGTGTGTCAATACATAAAGCCACACAGTAGAGCCATGTGCCAATGGCTGACCATACGGCTTCTACTGCGAGATTAATGAGAAAGTATTCAGTAGCGAAGTAAGTCAGATCAAACAATCCTTCCACAGCAAGTCAACAGTCAAGAAAAGAGTGGAAGGCACCAAAGCAAGGTCCCAGGATGGCCAAAAAGTAAAGTTTATTCTTAACAGCCAAAAGGTGTATTCAAATGCATTCTGACGTACTACCACTTGGTTCTCATTCAGAGTAGTTCTCCAAATGAGAACCAAGCGTTGTCCTCTTCCATGAAAAGGCGCCTTTTCATGGAAGAGGATGCTACTTTGTTCTTATTCGGAGCACTATTGTCCAAATTCAGAGCAGAGTGCTCATTTTTTGGATTTTCATTGATATTTGCTGTGCTCTGCATTTTTTTCAAAAGCTGGTTGCAGCTAAGACAGTACCCCTGAAGAAGGCATTATTACTGAAACATGGCCTATATTTGGATTTAATTGTCAAACACATCCTGTATACCGTACTTCAAACTACTTTTTGGCCATCCTGGGACCCTTCCCAAGTAGTAAGTTAGAACATAAGAATAGCCATACTGGGTCAGACCAATGGTCCATCTATTCCAGTATCTTGCTTCCAACAGTGGCTAATCCAGGTCACAAGTTCCTGGCAGAATCCCAAGGAGTAGCAACATTCTATGTAGAACCCCAAAGAGTAGCAACATTCCATGTAGAACCCCAAAGAGTAGCAACATTCCATATAGAATCCCAAAGAGCAGCAACATTCCATGTAGAACCCCAAAGAGTAGCAACATTCCATGCTACCAATCCCGGGCCAAGCTGTAGCTTCCTTCCATCTCCATAACAGACTATGGAATTTTCCTTCTGGAACTTGTCCAAACCTTTTTTTAAACCCAGATATGCTAACCACTGTTACTACATCCTCCAGCAGCGAGTTCCAGAGCTTAACTATTCTTTGAGTGAAAAAATATTTCCTCCTATTTGTTTTTAGAGTATTTCCATGTAATTTCATTGAGTGTCCGCTGGTCTTTGTACTTTTTGAAAGAATGAAAAATCAATTCACTTGTACCCGTTCTACTCCACTCAGGATTTTATACACCTCAATCATATCTCCCCTCAGCCGTCTCTTTTCCAAGCTGAAGAGGCCTAACCTCTTTAGCCTTTTCTGATATGGGAGGCGTTTCATCCCCTTTATCATTTTGGTTGCTCTTTGAACCTTTTCTAATTCCACTTTATATTTTTTGAGATACAGAGACCAGAATTGAACACAATACTCAAGGTGAGGTCACACCATAGAGCGATACAGAGGCGTTATAGTATTCTTGGTCGTATTTACCATCCCTTTCCTGATAATTCCTAGCAGGCTCAGAGAGGGGGAGTGGGGTTAGGGGAATAATTTTAAAACTACTGGAGTATGTTTTGTTCTGTTGGTTCTGTTTGTTGCTCTTTGATGTATGCTGTTCTGGGCATTGATAGTTATAGTATGGATAATATGTTGTTTCATACTCAATAAAAAAGATTTCACCTAAAAAGGAAACCTTCATTGAAATATTCATATACAGGTGTTATTATTATATGGTTTCTTCGTTTTTTTTTTAGTTTTGATCATGTTTTCTAATTGTTGTGATTTTCTTTTTTTGTGTCATCTGTTTGATAATTGTATGCAGCTTTTATTTATCACTATTATTTATGGGCCAGTGTTTTTTTTTTAACTTTTTTTGTGTTTGATTATGGTTTCTATATTATGGCTTATGGTTAGTTTTTTTTTACGCTTAATCATGGTATCCTTTTGCACTATTAAGGTCTAGGCTTTGTTTTTACAGTTGTTTAGTGTTCTATTGAATTGTATTTGGATGTTTAGTTCATTGGAGATAATCTACAGTTTTTTTTATGTGCGAGTCCTCTTTGTTCCTAATACCTTTTAATTTGTAAGCTTTCATCAATTTTTCATTGATGTACCCAGTCATAGTTTTTTAGAAAAATTCTTATAAAATTGTGCTGCAAAAAAATGCTAGAGACCTGAAGAAATTAAATATTTACTAAGCCCTGGTATGTAACACCCGGTTTTTTAAAAATCTCTTTGGGGCCCTTTTACTAAGCTGCGTTTGTCTACTACTACTACTTATCATTTCTATAGCGCTACAAGGCATACACAGCGCTGTACACCATACACAAAAAGACAGTCCGTGCTCAAAGAGCTTACAGTCTAAATATGGAATGTTGCTAGTGGAATAGCAACATTCCATGTAGAATCTCCAATAGTAGCAACATTCCATGTAGAATCTCCAATAGTAGCAACATTCCAGAATCTCAAATAGTAGCAACATTCCATGTTCCACTGCACTAACCACTAGGCTACTTCTCCACTAGCAACATTCCATGTAGAAGCCTGCCCTTGCAGATCAGCAACGCGGCCGCGCAGGCTTCTGTCTGCACGTCAGACTCACAGAAACAGAAGCCTGCGCGGCCGCGATGCTGATCTGCAAGGGCAGGCTTCTACATTACTACTACTAGTACTACTACTTTTCACTTCTATAGCGCTACAAGGCATACGCAGCGCTGTACACCATACACAAAAAGACAGTCCCTGCTCAAAGAGCTCACAATCTAGATAAGACAGGCAGGCAGACTGAACAATTAAGGGTAAGAGAATAAAGAGGTGAGGATAAAAAGGACAGGGCAAGTGAGCAGTGGTTAGGAGTCAAAAGCAGTGGTAAAGAGGTGGGCTTTAAGTTTAAGTTACTGGGCTGTAACCTTTTTAGGAAGGATAGGGAGGGTGATGAGGTGGAGGAGTGACGCTGTATGTGAAAAATAATATCAGAGTGGCTGAAATGCAGGGAACCCGGAAAAAGGAAGAAGCTATATGGATTGTCCTAGAAAGAGAAGATGGAACCTGTATCCACATAGTTGTAATCTACAGATCTCCGGCACAAATGGTGAAACTGGATAAGGTTTGGATTGAAGATATCCGTAAGCTTGGAATGAAGTCCTACGCATGTCAATTTTGAACTATCACCCGGCTACCACGTGGCCCGAGCGGTAATTTCATTTTATACGCAGTAGAGAGATGTGGTAGCCGTGTTAGTCCACTTTTAAAGGTAATCAATAGAAATAGAGTAAAATAAAACGTAGAAAAGAAAATAAGATGATACCTATTTTATTGGACTAACTTAATACATCTTTTGATTAGCTTTCGAAGGTAGCCCTTCTTCGTCAGATCAGAAATAAGCAAATGTTGATAAATAACAGTATATATCAGTGAAACATCAAAGCATTTCAGTGACAGTTTAACAGGATGGGGGTGGGGTGGGTTAGGTGAGAGACAGGGAGGGTCGGGTGGATGAGGGACAGGGAGATATGCATGGTGATAGGAGGGGGTATACACACATCCACTAAGCGCACCGGAAATTTTCCAGCACATGTCACTAACCGGGTGGTAATTGGCATTGTATGTGCATAGACCATTACCGCCTGGTTAATACATGAGACCTTACCACTAGGTCAGTGAGTGGCGGTAAGGTCACAGGCCCAAAATGGACGCACGCCAATTTTTATTTTGCCGCACATCCATTTTCGGCTCTCCAAAAAAGGCCTTTTTTTTTTCAGGTGCGCTGAAAAGTGGACCTGCGCACATCCAATACATGCGTCTACATGTGCCATTTTTCGGCACACCTTAGTAAAAGGACCCTTTGGGAGGTGGGGATAGTGCTGGGCAGATTTATACGGTCTGTGCCAGAGCCGGTGGTGGGAGGTGGGGCTGGTGATTGGGGGGCGGGGATAGTGCTGGGCAGACTTATACGGTCTGTGCCATGAAAAAGACAGGTACAAATCAAGGTAAGGTATACACAAAAAATGGCACATGTGAGTTTATCTTGTTGGGCAGACTGGATGGACCGTGGAGGTCTTTTTCTGCTGTCATCTACTATGTTACTATGTTTTTACTATGTTCCTTTCTTCCTTACTTCTTTACATGTATTCTTTTTCACTAAATATCTCACATGGTTCCACAGTTTCATCTTTTGGTTTTTACACTTTCCTTGGGTCATCTATCTTATCTATCTACTTATCATTTCTGTAGCGCTACAAGGCATACACAGCGCTGTACGCCATACACAGAAGACAGTCCCTGCTCAAAGAGCTTACAATCTAGGTAAGACAGGTAAACAGACAGAACAATTAATGGTAAGGGAATAAAGAGGTGAGGATAAAGGACAGGGTAAGTGAGTTAGGAGTCAAAAGCAGTGGTAAAGAGGTGGGGTTTGAGTCATCACTGGCTTATATTTTATTCACAGTACATATGGTCCAATTTTCCAGGAACATATGTTGATTCATTTTAGCACATGCATATACTTTTTATAAGCAGGTATGTTTTATAAAATTTCTATAAATTCTTACACCTGCACCTTTGTTTTAATTATTGTGTAATTTATTTGTTTTGTATATCATAAAGTATGCACATTAGTCCAGAAAATCATTCACGGTGAAGCCCCAGCCTACATGTCGGATCTAATAGACTTACCACCAAGAAACGCCAAAAGATCATCCCGAACTTTCCTCAACCTCCACTTCCCTAATTGCAAGGGCTTGAAATACAAAACACTGCACGCGTCAATCTTTTCCTACATGAGCACGCAGTATTGGAATTCATTGCCACGCAACCTGAAAACGATCCACGAACAAAAAACCTTCCGCAAACTACTGAAGACCCACCTCTTTGAGGAAATTTACGGAAAGAACCAAAACACATAAAACCGCACTCACTGTTGAACAATGCATCACTACAGCCACTCTGAATTCCCATCCCCTACCCCACCTTCTCATCTCCCGCAAACTTACCTCACTCATACCTTACTCACAGAAAATGTATACCAAATGCTTGCCTGTTATTATATACTGCCCCTCCTGTTTCCTGCAGGTTCCCTCCAATGTATCGCCCCTTTTAGTTTCCCATTCTTTCCTTCCAATGTCTCAATAATCTTTTCCATTATTATATTCCTTGTTACAAAACTTGTCTTCCATAACGCTTCATAATATAATCCATTACTGAGCTGTAACAAAATGTACTTCCAGTTTTCATAACGTATTGTAAGCCACACTGAACCCGCAAAAAGGTGGGAAAATGTGGGATACAAATGCAATAAATAAATAAATACCATATATGAATTCATTTATTTTTCTGTATGTGGTAATATTTTAAAGGACTCCTGGTGAAGCCTGCTGCCTTTTATTTTATTTTTTTGTTGTGCTGTCTTCAAGCAAAGGTTGATAAATAAAGGACTTGTGGTTTTAACCCGACTCATCTCATTGGTCATTCCCACTCCCTTTTTTGTTGCCTGAAGCCATAATAGTTGTCAAGACAGCAGAGAAGAGCACAGAGCTGGAAACCCACAGGCTCTGGATCTGTTTCATTATCCATCACTTGCTCTGTTTCACTGAGGCAGTCACACAGCCTCTTTGTCCCTGACTTTCTATTCCAGCAAGTTGCTTAACTTCCTTGTGCCTCTCTGTAACCCTGGGGGAGTCACTTTCTCTCCCTCAATCATTTTTTTTTATTTATTTTTGTTACATTTGTACCCCGCGCTTTCACACTCATGGCAGGCTCAATGCGGCTTACATGGGGCAATGGAGGGTTAAGTGACTTGCCCAGAGTCACAAGGAGCTGCCTGTGCCTGAAGTGGGAATTGAACTCAGTTCCTCAGGACCAAAGTCCACCACCCTAACCACTAGGCCACTCCTCCACTCCACTGACTCTCTGTGAATTTAAGGGAGTCACTTTTTCTCCCTTCGCCTCAGTCAATGACTCTGTGTGATCCTGGGGGAGTCTCTTTCCTTGTACCTCAGTCACTGATTCTATTTAGTCATGCATTTCATGCTATTGCTTGGAAAACTTTAGTTATCAGATTCAATAAACATAAGAACATAAGCGTTGCCATATTGGGACAGATCGAAGATCCATCAAGCCTAGTATCCTGTTTCACAAGTACCTGGAAAGATTCCAAAAGAGTTTATTTTTATTTGTTTTTTGTGATTTGTTCACGTAGCAGGCTGTCACAGTGTTATATATTGCATTTGCAGCAGTCAGAACATTCTGGCCCCTGCTACAGAAATTAAGTAACAATAAGGGTAACAGTAGATGGGACATTCATACATTCTGATCCGATAGGATTCAAACCAGAGTTTTGGAGGGAAGTATAGAACCCTGTTTGCTCCCCCCAGAAAGGGTCCAGATCAGAGCTCTTTCTTCTCAAGAGGAACTCCAGTTAAGAGGAATATACGAGAGTGGTGAGTGGGGATCCCAAACCAGGGTCCAGCTCCCTGATGGGCCGATGATCAGAAGCAAATGCAGGCGCTAGAGGCTGTTAGCGCCATACCAGCACCTACCACCCCATGATCAGAACCCCCGTGCACGTGAAACGCGCTCATGGGCTCTGAACGCAACTAGCATGCAAATTCATGCAAAACAGGGCTCTTAGCGCAAGTAGCATGCAAATGCATGCTAAACCTATTCATCCCCAATGATCAGCAGCCCAAAGATTGGCTCGCTGGCTGTGGCAATCCCTACGCCAGCTCGGAGCTGGTGTTAGGGTTTGCAGACCATTGGGGAGGAATGGTGAGCCCTATCCAGTGTGCATTTGCATGCTAGCTGGCCTCCATTCCCCCCAACGCAGCAGCCCCGGCAGGAACCCCAACCCTCCTCCCCAGCAACGGGGTTGGAGGTCCGGCGGACCTCTAGGGGGGTCACACAGTTTTATTTGTTTGTGATCATTGTTTACTTTTCTTATTTTGTACATACTTGTTAAATACTGGAGTTCCCAGTAACGCTGGTCTCCAGTGCACGCTTGCTTTTGATATATTTTGCTCTTAATGCTAGCAGGGAACCCTTTGCAGTCTGTATGCTCCAATGTAAGTTAGGGAAAAAGAAAATAGAGAAAAGTTTTGACAGGATCAGTGGCAAAGGTAAATCACTGTGGCCACCAGGATACCCCTGGGGTACACTGGGGAGGGATGGGGGATTCAGAGAGGGGGTAGATGCCAGTCTGCTGGAGGAAGAGAGGGGAGTTAAGCACCACTGCTGAGTGGGCCTGGGCCAAGAATGGGTGGTCCTGTGACCATCCAGGCCCACCACCCATAGCTACATCACTGTACAGATACAGAAATGCGATTGTGTTCATGATTGAAACTAAGAATGTAGCAAGAAGGGAAATGTACTGCTCAGTACTGGATTACTGCAGTGTCAAAATTTGGCCAGTAAAACTATATCGGAACACCACTGGAGAGTCAGGTTACATTTCTTTACTAAGTAGAAGATATTTTTAGACATAACCTACTCCCTAATAGAGAATCTGTGGTAAAAGATAAAAGCATGAGAGAGGGACAAGGACTTAGCCTGGTACTGTGTGGCCCCATCATATAAGGGACATGCCTGAGATAGAGTTTTCATTACCGTTTACTATTTTGTGATGTTATTCTGTTCCTCTGTTAATTTAGTGCAATTGTGACTTGATCTCCAGCATCACACTTCACTTTCCATAGACTGATTCATTACTAGCTTTTGGGCTTTTGGCATTCAAGACTAGAAATGCAGTGGCTGTGACGGTGTTAACGCTATTCACATCCTGTACTGCTCCCTCTTAGAAGGTCCACGTGCCCTGCAGAAGTATGACTATTGTGTAATGTCACAAGGTCTTCTGGAATGAAATCTGGTTGTTTACCTCAAGGCATCCACACCAAAACCATGTACAAACAGCTGGACTCCTTTCTGTTCCCCTCTAGTCCTCAACCCTCCCCTGCCACACCCCTTCCAAAAATCTCAGAGAGGCAGGGGGGAATCCAGCAGAGAACACACTGCAAAGTATTGTCTGGGCAATTTTCCTTTCTGGTCCTAATGGGAGGGAAAGCCACAGTCTACTGTGCATGCCCTGCACTGCATGCAGAGACACTTCATGCCTGGGCCGTGGATCAGGCTGGATAAAATCACCCACTAGATGAAAACATGGGAAAGATTCACTCTTCTATTTTATCCCACATAGTCCCCTATGGTTCAAGTTATTTATTTATTTTGTTACATTTGTATCCCACATTTTCCCACCTATTTGCAGGCTCAATGTGGCTTACATAGTACCGTACAGGCGATCGCCAATACTGGTATGAACAAATACAGAGTGAGGTTGTGGTAAAGTAAAGGTCATGTGTGATAGACACATTGGGGAATTATAAGGAGGAAGAGTTAAGCTATGTCCAGTATGAGTTTTGGTTTTGTTATGTTGCAGGGTTAAGGCATTTAAGTTGGGTCATTAGGGTATGCCTTTTTGAACAGGTTGGTTTTTAGTAGTTTTCGGAAGTTAAGGTGGTCATATGTTGTTTTCACGGCGCTTGGTAATGCGTTCCATAGTTGCGTGCTTGTATAGGAGAAGCTGGATGAGTAGGTTGATTTGTGTTTGAGTCCTTTGCAGCTTGGGTGGTGGAGATTTAGGTATGTTCGTGATGATCTTGATGTGTTTCTGGTTGGTAGGCCTATGAGGTCTGTCATGTATCCTGGGGCTTCGCCGTAGATGATTTTATGAACCAGGGTGCAGATTTTGAACGCAATACGTTCTTTGATTGGGAGCCAGTGTAGTTTTTCTCGTAGAGGTTTTGTGCTTTCGAATCTCGTTTTTCTAAATATGAGCCTGGCTGCTGTGTTTTGAGCAGTTTGGAGTTTCTTTATGATTTGTTCTTTGCATCCCGCATAGATTCCATTGCAGTAGTCAAGATGGCTTAGTACCATAGATTGTACCAAATTGCGGAATATTTCCCTCGGGAAAAAAGGTTTCACTCTTTTGAGCTTCCACATTGAGTGGAACATTTTCTTTGTTTTAGCTTTCACTTGGCTCTCTAGTGTGAGGTTTCGGTCGATTGTGACGCCGAGTATTTTCAGGCTGGCTGATATAGGGAGGGTGCAATCTGGGGTGGTTCTGTTGGTGGGTTTATATGTGTTATATTGGGATGAGAGGATGAGACAGTGTTTTTTCTGTGTTAAGTTTTAGTTGAAATGCATTCGCCCATGAGTTCATGATGTTTAAGCTGAGTTTGATTTCTTTAGTGATTTCTGTTAGATCATGTTTGTATGGGATGTATATTGTGACATCGTCTGCATATATGAACGGGTTAAGGCCTTGATTGGATAATGACTTGGCTAGTGGGGTCATCATTAGGTTAAAAAGGAGCAGTGAAAGTGGTGATCCTTGAGGTACTCCACAGTCTGTTTTCCATGGTGATGATATGTTCAAATTTGATTTCACTTGATATGTTCTAGGATGCTTAGTAGTGAGTGGAGGAGTGGCCTAGTGGTTAGGGTGGTGGACTTTGGTCCTGAGGAACTGAGTTCAATTCCCGGCACAGGCAGCTCCTTGTGACTCTGGGCAAGTCACTTAACCCTCCATTGCCCGCCGCATTGAGCCTGCCATGAGTGGGAAAGCACGGGGTACAAATGTAACTAAAAAAATAAAATATATTAGCTAATAAGTTAATGCAACAGACATACAAATTGCATGTTATAAACCTCAACATTACCAAATTCCTTAAAAAATAAAAAGTTTTTTAAAGATGTTTTCTAAAAGTAAGATAAGATAGTAACATAGTAGATGACGGCAGAAAAAGACCTGCACGGTCCATCCAGTCTGCCCAACAAGATAACTCATATTTGCTACTTTTTGTGTATACCCTACTTTGATTTGTACCTGTGCTCTTCAGGGCACAGACCGTATAAGTCTGCCCAGTACTATCCCCGCTTCCCAACCACCAGCCCCGCCTCCCACCACCGGCTCTGGCACAGACCGTATAAGTTTGCCCAGCACTATCTCCACCTCCCAACCATCAGCCCCGCCTCCCGATCTTGACTAAGCTGTCTAATCATAGGATGCAGGTTTTTCCACATTTTTACATGCTTCAAACTGAAATGATCCATCACATACAAAGCCTAACAGTATCAAGCCTGATATTTGAATTTAACTTTAAGAGGGATTCAGGACTGAGCCCCAGGAATGTAAGGAAAGTGGAAAATTTAAAAATCCAAAATGATACAAAAGCACCAGGAGCCTTCAAAAACGTTTTTGAAGGCTCATGGTGCTTTTGTTTTATTTTTGGATTTTTTTTCTTGTACTGTGTACCCTCTCCGTACTGTTATATTGTGAAAGTGGAAAATTAACCGTTACAGTCAGAGGAGAGGGACTGTGACGCACAGGCTAGGTATCCAGCTGCCTTCAGAGCAAATTTCTATAGACATCAAAGTGCTGACGCTGCTGCCATGCCTCAGTCTGGACCTACTGCCACTATTTCAGCATTTGTTATGCTCAGCACATCAGTCCCACAGCAGCTGCAAATCCAACCATAAAAAAAAACAGTGCAGAACCCGGTAGCTCCTGTGCACTGACAGGCGCTGCAGTGCCTTTCCCCTTGCGTGGGTTTCCATAGTTACAGGAGGATAGAGGTGGGGCTAGGGTTACCATATTTGCAGAGATGAAAAAGAGCGGTCAAAAAATAAAATCCACCACGCCCCCAGCCCTGCCCCCCACTAAGCCGTGCCACACAGTCACCTTCGCCCCCAAGAAAGCCAGATTCTATAAGCAGTGAAAATACTAATAAAAGTAACTGAAATACATTTTCTTCCGTACTCTGCTAAATAAAGAATTAGAAAAGATGCACATTTCCAAAAAAGCAAACATCCATGAGCAGCATGTCCCCCTCTCCTCTCCATCCCCTTCTATCCCATGTGCTCTATTTCCCCTTTTATCCTTTCCTCCCATGTATGTCCCCCTCACCAATCTTCTTTTCCAGTCCCCTCCCTACACTCCATCCACTCACACGACTCCATCCACCTCCCCCACCCTCTAGCTGGGTGCCCTCTTCAAAGTACCTTAACTCACCCTGGTGGTCCAATAGTCTCTTTGGGGCAGGAAAGAACCCCACTCTTTCCTTCCCGCTACAGCTACTTCTTCAGAATAGCTGCCGAGACTTCAAGCAGTGGCCTCACAGGCTGACGTTTGAAGTCTCGGCAGCCATTTTGAAGAAGCAGCTGCAGTGAGGTCAGCAGCAGGCAGAAAAGAGTGGGATTCTTTCCTGCCCCGAAGAGACCGCTAGACCACCAGTGTGCATTGGCAAGCCGTGCACTGAATTTTAAGGATGGAATTACTGCCGCAGTGGGATTAATACCACTGAACATAACATGTGATGGACCATGGCTAGTTGGAGGTAAGTGGGCATGGAAGAAACCAGAAAGAGGAGATCCGGGAAATTATAGACCGGTGAGTCTGACGTCGGTGCCGGGCAAGATGGTGGAGGCTATTATTAAGAATAAAATTGCAGAGCATATACAAAAACATGGACTGATGAGACAAAGTCAGCACGGATTTAGTGAAGGGAAGTCTTGCCTCACCAATCTAATGCATTTTTTTGAGGGGGTAAGCAAACGTGGACAATGGGGAGCCGGTTGATATTGTATATCTGGATTTTCAGAAGGCGTTTGACAAAGTGCCGCACGAAAGACTCCTGAAGAAATTGCAGAGTCATGGAATCGGAGGTAGGGTATTATTATGGATTAAGAACTGGTTGAAAGATAGGAAGCAGAGAGTAGGATTGCGTGGCCAGTATTCTCAGTGGAGGAGGGTAGTTAGTGGGGTCCCGCAGGGGTCTGTGCTGGGTCCGTTGCTTTTTAATGTATTTATAAATGACCTAGAGATGGGAATAACTAGTGAGGTAATTAAATTCGCCGATGACACAAAATTATTCAGGGTCGTCAAGTCGCAGGAGGAATGTGAACGATTACAGGAGGACCTTGCGAGACTGGGAGAATGGGCGTGCAAGTGGCAGATGAAGTTCAATGTTGACAAGTGCAAAGTGATGCATGTGGGTAAGAGGAACCTGAATTATAGCTACGTCTTGCAAGGTTCCGCGTTAGGAGTTACGGATCAAGAAAGGGATCTGGGTGTCGTCGTCGATGATACGCTGAAACCTTCTGCTCAGTGTGCTGCTGCGGCTAGGAAAGCGAATAGAATGTTGGGTGTTATTAGGAAGGGTATGGAGTCCAGGTGTGCGGATGTTATAATGCCGTTGTATCGCTCCATGGTGCGACCGCACCTGGAGTATTGTGTTCAGTACTGGTCTCCGTATCTCAAAAAAGATATAGTAGAATTGGAAAAGGTACAGCGAAGGGCGACGAAAATGATAGTGGGGATGGGACGACTTTCCTATGAAGAGAGGCTGAGAAGGCTAGGGCTTTTCAGCTTGGAGAAGAGACGGCTGAGGGGAGATATGATAGAAGTGTATAAAATAATGAGTGGAATGGATCGGGTGGATGTGAAGCGACTGTTCACGCTATCCAAAAATACTAGGACTAGAGGGCATGAGTTGAAGCTACAGTGTGGTAAATTTAAAACGAATCGGAGAAAATATTTCTTCACCCAACGTGTAATTAGACTCTGGAATTCGTTGCCGGAGAACGTGGTACGGGCGGTTAGCTTGACGGAGTTTAAAAAGGGGTTAGATAGATTCCTAAAGGACAAGTCCATAGACCGCTATTAAATGGACTTGGAAAAATTCCGCATTTTTAGGTATAACTTGTCTGGAATGTTTTTACGTTTGGGGAGCGTGCCAGGTGCCCTTGACCTGGATTGGCCACTGTCGGTGACAGGATGCTGGGCTAGATGGACCTTTGGTCTTTCCCAGTATGGCACTACTTATGTACTTATGTACTTATGTGAATTTCTTCATATAGGCGGTTAATAAATCCCAATAAATAAAGTCATTATTGCATGAATTGAAGCTTGACCTTGATTACTGGAATCACTTGTCCCTTTCCTGGTTCGGTTGAATAGCCACGATAAAAATGAATCTTTTTCCTAGACTTTTATTTATTTCAAGTCTTTCCTGTACCTTTGCCTAGAGCTTTTGTTTCTTACCTTCAAAATCGCATAGCACGCTTTATATGGAATAGCAAACATTTGAGATTGCCTCGTAGCATTCTTTATAGAGAGAGGAAACGGGGGGGGGGGGGGGGCCTTGGTGTGCCCCATTTGTCTATCATCAAGCAGTTCCCGTGCATGCAGCCATTGAGTGGTTTCAAGCCCATCCTCATAAGCTGTGGATTGTGTTGGAGTAGGCTGAAGTTGGCCCTATGAACTTGGGTTTCTGCCAAGTATTTGTGACCTGGATTGGCCACTGCTGGAAGCAGGATATTGGGCTAGATGGACCATTGGTCTGACCCAGTATGGCTGTTCTTATGGCCTCTGTGTTGTGGGTGCATCCTTGGCACAGGGAGCTCGCAATGACCACTTGACCATACTCTTCAGGTTTGGGATTGCACGGATTGAGATCAAGACTTTCAGTTATCAAAGTTTTTTCCTATTGTGGTTAATCCACCTGGTCAAAGCCCTGGGGTCTTTAGGTGGTGGCATCTGATGCACTTAGTTACCTGAGGGAAACTTTTTGGCGCTGACTTAATACCTCGTGAGGAGCTGCCAAGTGATCATTTTGCTTATTTGCAGCTCACTCATTTCTTAACTTTGAAATCTATTAAGCCTGTGAAGATTTTCATAATACAGTGCACTCCATTTAAGTGCACGTTGGATAAGCGCATGCTCTGTTTAACTGCATGCCGTACTTCAGTCCTGTTTTTGGCACCATCAATTTCTATGGGGACAAACTTCGGTATAGCACACCACTGATAAGTGCAAGATTCACTTATATGCATGGTTTAAGACCACTCCTCTGCAGGAAAGACTCCGCATAAGCGCACGCACGGAATATGGAAGCCAATTGGCATGTGACAAGCAACGAGATTTCAAATTTACCGTCCCTTTAACTGCCACAGGCAGAATAAGCGAAAGAATGTTGTTAGAGTGTACACTGGGGTCATCGTCGTCTCGCAACTATAAGACTTTAACACTGGCTGAACGAATAGAAGTTCTTAAAAAATTAGAAAACAAACAAAGTCAAGCATCTATTACTAAAGAATATGGTGTCAATCCCAGTCAAATTTCACGTATCTTGAAGCAGAAAGACCAGCTTCTGGAAGACTGGCAAAACAATACAAATCCACACCGGAAACGAAAACGGGTGGGAAAAGCTGAGGAGGTAGAAGATGCTCTTCTTCGGTGGTTTTCTCAAGTCAGGAGCAGACAGTTTCCTGTCAGTGGTCCACTGCTTATGGAGAAAGCTAATCAGCTAGCTGAAAGTCTTGGACTAACTGAATTCAAAGCCACTGTTGGATGGTTGGAAAGATGGAAGGAGAGGAACAACATAAAATTGAAGAAACAGCATGGTGAAAAACAAGATGCTGATGACTTTGGTGCTGAAAATTGGGTTGTTTCAGTTCTTCCTACCATCTTGAACGAGTTTGCACCTCGTGACATTTTCAATGCTGTCGAAAACGGTCTCTACTGACGAGTGATTCCTGATGGAACACTTGCATTCAAACAAGCCAAAACTACAGGAGGTAAAACGTCGAAGGACCGACTGACGATTCTCCTTTGCTGCAGTATGGATGGGAGTGAGAAGTTGGAACCCCTCGTCACTGGAAAGAGCAAACAGCCCCGTTGCTTCAAGAATGTTAAGCAACTTCCTGTGTCATACGAGGCTAATGCAAATTCATGGATGACTGGGGAAATTTGGAAGCAGTGGCTAAAGAAGTTAGACACTAGAATGCGGGCACAAAAGCGTCAGATTTTGTTGCTTTGTGATAATTGTGCTGCACACAGTGATGATGTCAGGCTGCCTAACGTCAAGGTGGTCTTCCTGCCACCAAACACTACCTCTCTGATCCAACCTATGGATCAGGGCATAATAGACAATTTCAAACAACATTATCGGGCTCTTGTGCTACGTCGTCTGATGCGCATTATGGATGACCAGACTAGCAAGGATAAACGTGCTGTTGAACTGGCTCGTAATCTATCACTGTTGGATTCCCTACATATGCAGAAAGAAGCCTGGAATCATGTTACACAGGCAACCATTGTGAACTGCTACAAGCGGGCACGCTTTGTTAGGGATGTGGAGAGGGACGAAACAGATGTAGCTGTTGCAAATGCGTCAGATGAACAGGCTATTGACATCCCAGCCTGTGTTACTGAAGAGGAGTTTCATCACTACGTAGCTGTTGATTACGATCTACAGACAGCTGACAACAGCACTGATGTCCACATATGTGCCTACACGCAGGCAACAGCTGATGATGAAACAGATGATGAAATGAGCAGCGAGGCACATGCTGATGAAATTTAACAACCTCCTGTCACTTTTGCAAGAGCACTGGAGAGTCTCAACACCGTGCGGGCCTATCTGGAGGCCACTGGATGTCAGAGCTATGACAGTTTTTACCGTCTGGCAGACGTAGTCTATGGAACTCACAGACACAAGAGTGTACAGAGGACTATGACTGATTACTTCAAGTAAGCCTAACGTCAGTTAACGGAGACTGTATACTGTACGTATAATAAAAAGTACTGTACATATTTTTATCAGATGTCAAGCTTCTTTGGGTCACAACGGTTAAGTGCACGCTCCAGTTAACTGCATGTATTTCTTTGGTCCCAGACCCTTGCACTTAAGCGGATTGCACTGTACTCATAAATTAACTTCAGTGCTGTATCAATATCTTAGGGGCAGACTGCCTGTGGAGGAGCAGCCTAGTGGTTAGTATAGCAGACTTTGATGCTGGGGAACTGGGTTTGATTCCCACTGTAGCTCCTTATGACTCTGGGCAAGTCACTTAACACTCTATTGCCCCAGGAACAAATAAGTGCTTGTTTATAATATGTAAGCCACTTTGAATGTAGCTGCGAAAAAACATAGAAAGGTGGTATATCAAGTCCCATTCCCTTTTCCTTTGATCTGTTTCATAGAGCTAAATGGGAAACTGTGCTAAGTACTCAATATCAGCAGTGTGATTGGAAGGCAACGGAAGTGACATTGCTGTTAACTTTTGAGAGAATGGGGTTAAATTAATGTATACTTGGTATCTCATTCCTGCCAGACTCTATCCCATTTTTCCTGCTGTTTCAGCGCTTTGTTGGAGAAAGTGTGGTGAGAGAGGACCTATGGGATACATTTGGTGGACCTCTCTCAAGGTGCATGCTTATTGGAAGATGGTGCAGTATAAGCTGCAATCTTGGTTGGGTCTTGAGATACCATGGGACCCGGGGATCTACTTGCTCAATAGACTGAGCACGCTTGAGACAGCAACGTCTTATCCAATATTGTCTTAATGCAGCACGACTCACTCTGTCTACTGCCTGAAAATTGGAGACTCTTCTACCTACCTATAAATGGATTACAAAACTTTGGTTTACAGTTGATATGGAAAAGATCACAGCACAGCATAACAAGACCCTGGCTAAAATGGGATCGCATATGGGAACCCTTTCTTACTCACTGCTCATAGAATTTTTTTTATGCATGTTCATTGCTTATTTGTTTTATTGCATAATCTGGTGGAGGAGGGAAGGGATGGGGGGGTTGAGGAATAAGTGGAGGGTTTATATATCTCTCTAAAAATTAAAGGTTCCTGTTTAGACCTTTATGTTTGAGAAGCGATTGTTTTACATTGTGTATATATTGCCTTTTTTTTGTAACATTGTTTTGATCTTGAAAAAAAAAGACCTCTAAAAATGTTAGATAGATAGATAGATAGATAGATAGATAGATAGATAGATAGATAGATAGATGATAGAACAAATCTAAAGGACTGAGATATGTTTGAACCCCAGGTTCAAGGCATCCTTCAGCCAGTGGCGCAGCGAGAGCGGGGTGGTGGGGGCAGCGTGCCCCGGGTGCATGCTGCAGGAGGGGTGCTGGGAGCAGCCGTGCGGCTGTTGGCTCCGCCGGTTCCCTGTTCCATCTGCCTCGGAACAGGAAGTAACAGCAGAGGGAGCAGGGAACCGGCGGAGCCGACAGCCACGCAGCTGCTCCCTGCACCCCAGCAGGCAAGAAGAATGCACCTGTGGGTGGGTGGGGCCTTGGAGGTGATGCACCCATAGGAGCCGACTCTGGGTGCTGTGGGTGCTTGAGCACCCCCAATATT
Source organism: Microcaecilia unicolor (assembly GCF_901765095.1). NCBI lineage: Eukaryota > Metazoa > Chordata > Amphibia > Gymnophiona > Siphonopidae > Microcaecilia > Microcaecilia unicolor. The sequence continues at coordinate 93,259,370 of NC_044043.1, read as the reverse complement.
GAGAAAATTCCTTGTGTGTGTCCAAGGAAGGGTTATTTCCACTGGGCATAGCACCCCCAATAATTTTGAAAAGTTGGCTCCTATGGATGCACCGGGGGGGGGGGGGGGGGAGGTGCGCAGCGGCGACCGCCCCGGGTGGCAGCCGACCAAGGAACGCCACTGCCTTCAGCTCTGGTTCTGGATATGAGAGAACATAGATAACTCCATTTCTTTACTCAGAGATAGGATTAGTGAAGCAATTTTAAACAATGGTAATTTTCTAAAAGAAATAAAAGCTACTAGGTTGGGGGTAGTGGGGAGGAGACATATCTTCCACTCCAGCTGCAATGAGGAAAAGGAAGCAAGTTCCAAAAGATTCCAGGTCAGTAGCCTGTGACTCTGTGATTCACTGGTTCCCTATAGTTTTCATCTCCCCTCTGCCCACTTTTTATAGAACTCAGATCCTAATCTGAGTGCCAGCTTTCTCCACACCCACTCAATCTGAGGTTTTTACTTTTATTATCGTACGGCGAGAGAATGCCTTGTGGATGACTCTCTGTGTACCCCACATATTTCACATACCGTACGTAGGAAGAGTTGGCAAGCTAGTCTTTCCAATTTTTGTGAATGACTGTGTTGAAAGCTATTTATGAAGGGCTTAATCCTAAAAGCAGAACAGAGATATGGAGTTTAGCATTCCCATCCCCTCCTGTCCATCGAGGTGCATATCTGGCCAGTGCTCAACAATGTGCACTCCTAGTGTTTAGTGTCTTCTACCAGTATTACTATTACACAAGTTTGTTGAGGCTTTAATTGGTTTTGACAGAGGGGCGGATTCAGCAGTTTCTTCCAATTATGTTTTCAGGACCATGAAAGGACCTTTTGTTCCAGGAATTTGATTGGCCAAAACTATACCTGGTTTTATGTTATCATCTGGACCACCATGGAAAGAGGGTGGGAGATGAAATAGGTCAGCCCCAGAGAATTAGATTGTGGCAGAGCTTTCAAAGCCTGCCCTGGGGACCCCACAGTCACTAGGGTTTATCAGATGAGTCACAATGACTATGCAGGATTTTGATTGAGTATTATCTTCTAGTGTGTGATTTTGTATCACTTCATACATTGCAAACTGTATTAACATATCTGAATACCACCCTCTCTCTTCTATTTTTTCAAACTGGTGTCAAGCTTTATTAGCAACTTATGATACTGTATTGTAAAATTGGATTCTTACATCATATTACTTTCTTATGCATTATTCATTATGTATCCTATACTGTTTATTGTAAGCCATATTGAACTCAAACTTACTTCAGATAAGTTTGAATAAGTTTTAATTCAGTTCAATTCCCACTTAATTAATTCAGTTCAATTCCCACTTCAGGCACAGGCAGCTCCTTGTGACTCTGGGCAAGTCACTTAACCCTCCATTGCCCCATGTAAGCCGCATTGAGCCTGCCATGAGTGGGAAAGCGCAGGGTACAAATGTAACAAAAATAAAATAGATACTATTGGAGATTCTACATGGAATGTTGCTACTATTGGAGATTCTACATGGATTGTTGCTAGTGGTTAGGGTGGTGGACTTTGGTCCTGAGGAACTGAGTTCGATTCCCACTTCAGGCACAGGCATCTCCCTGTGACTCTGCGCAAGTCACTTAACCCTCCATTACCCCATGTAAGCCGCACTGAGCCTGTCATGAGTGGGAAAGCGCAGGGTACAAATGTAACAAAAATAAAATACATACTATTGGAGATTCTACATGGAATGTTGCTACTATTGGAGATTCTACATGTAATGTTGCTATTCCACTAGCAACATTCCATGTAGAATCTCAAATAGTAGCAACAGTGGAGGAGTGGCCTAGTGGTTAGGGTGGTGGACTTTGGTCCTGAGGAACTGAGTTCAATTCCCGGCACAGGCAGCTCCTTGTGACTCTGGGCAAGTCACTTAACCCTCCATTGCCCCATGTAAGCTGCACTGAGCCTGCCATGAGTGGGAAAGCGCGGGGTACAAATGAAATAAAAATAAATAAATAATGTGGGATATAAATATCACAAATAAATAAATAAACTTCTAAAAAGGATTCTAAAATTTACAAAACCTTTCAACAATCCAATACTAGTACTTGTAATCCTTTAGAAAAAGCCTGGGAAAACTCACTAAGCATTGAATCAGTTACTGTAAACTGGCAAACTTTATGGACCAAGACAATACGCCCTACCCTATCAGCTGGAATCTTCTTTTTTCATACTTCGTAAAGTATACTGAACTCCTACAAAACTAAGCAAAGTCTCCAGTGACTTTTCCTCAAAATTATGTTGGTCCTGAACTTCTGAACCCGGCAGTTTGTCTCACTTACTGTTCCATTGTGCTAATCTCCGCCTTTATTGGAACTACATTTGGGAAAGAATCAACTCCAACATCCTGTTGGATAAGGTTGTTCCCATCTCATACTCCATAGTGATACTCAGATCATCATTGCCTGAAATCATCATCCTTGAAAAATACATCAAGCTCAACATTTTGACGGCTACAGCCACTCATTTAATTGTGCTAAGGGGGTCTTTTACTAAAGGGTTGCCACATGACAATGGTCCTGCCGTGCAGCAACTCTGAACTACCGCTGGCCCAACGCGGCCACCAGCGGTAATTCCGCCCCAGCGCACGGCATTTCTGGCGCTGCTGGAATCTTTGAAAAATTAATACCGCCGTAATTGGGCGCTACCTGGTTACCACCAGTTTAGCATGGGAGCCCTTACCTCCATCTCAATGGGTGGTGGCGGTAAGAGCTCCCTCACAAAATGGCCGCGCGGCAAGTGTGAACTTACCACACGGCCATTTCTTTTTTCCACCTTTTTACCTGCTGCAGTAAAAGGGAACTCTGCGCACAGCAAAAACTCGCGCAGTTCCCCTTTTACCACAGCTTAGTACAAGGGGCCCTTAACTCGCCGTAGAAATCAGATGGCGGTAAACAACGAGATGCCCAGTTGATTTCTACCACGAGCTAATAATGCTACTGCGGCTTAGTAAAAGACCCCCTATGACTGGTGGTCCCTACTTTGCACACTCCGAAAATATGAGGCTGCCATTGCACTACATCTCCTTAATGGGCTCCTCTAGACAATTATTGCAACAACCTATAATGTTTTTAACCCTTGCAATAATCAGTGTCACTCATTTTTATCTTATAATTTAATCCGTTATTTACTTGTGTAAATGGTACATTCAGTAGCACAATTGGTCTGACTGTTCAGCAATAAAGTTAATTTTGACTGTTAAAGTATTCACATATACATGTCATGTATCTTCAAGTAATAATGTTAATTGGCAATAATGCTCTGTCTTTTTAGTTCTTATTGTATGTTACACACTTAAAATTCAATAAATAAAAGTTTTAGAAAATGTATTTACTATCCAGAAGAGGCTCGCCTCGCTCCTGGCATGCAGAACTTTAAAAAACGGACCTTGCAGTCATGGCATGACCCATTGCTCTGTTTGCTTTTTAAACAGGCAAATCCCGAATGTGGCATTGTACCTGTCCGGACCCAGGGAAGCAAAAAAGATTTTCTATAAAGAGCCAGAATCCAGAAATTACAAATACCAATGCCGCCCTCTGTCAGAAAAGTACAGAACAGCAACCAATAAACTGACGTTCCTTTCACTGTTGTGTCTGTAAATTATCAGTGGTTTTGGACTTTTTACTGATGTTCTCCTTGCCTTTTCCATACACTTGCTTCCCACTTTGGACATCCTTAAAGATTACTGTGCTTTATCCCATGTCCTGTCACTCAGACATGCTAACTCACTCTTGGCTCTCTACAATAACCGAAACATTAGACTGCTGGTCAGAGAATGAACTACGGCTAACGGTAGGGGAAGCTCAAGGTAATCTGCTGCCTGAGGTGAGGGACGGGCTGGCACCTCCCCCCAGCAAAATGGGGGTGGGGCTAGGGCTGCCCCACCCACTAGGCAAGACTGGCCAGTTGCCTTGGGCAGCAACTTCTTAGAGGGTTGCAGCTGCAGTCAAAGCAAAACAATAGATCGTAACCATCAAACTGAAAGAACTATGGGGCCCTTTTACTAAGGTGCACCTAAAAGTGGCATGCGCTGGTGTAGGCGCATGTTTTGGACGCGCGCTAGTCCATTTCCTGAGTGCGCCTGGAAAAACGGCATATTTTTTAATGCCAGGAAATGGACGTGCGGCAAAATTAAAACCAGCGCACATCCATTTTCAGCCTGAGACCTTACCGCCACCCGTTGACTTAGCAGTAAGGTCTCACGCACTAACCATGCGTTAAGCGTCTAGCGCGTGTCAACTGCTGGGTAAACGCCATGAAGTAGGAAATAGAAAATATTGTCTACTGCGTGTTTTGGACACGCACCACAAATGGAATTACCGCCTGGGGAACGCAGTAGCGCCAATTTGACATGCACGTAGGTGCCTACATGCCTTAGTAAACTGGCCCTCATGTTTCTCTGTTTCTATCAGCACATACTTTAACCTGTTTTTCTGCAAAAACGCAAAGGAGATGCAAGATGCTCAAACAACGAGAAGCAAAAAAAAACAGTGAGTGAAAGAAAAGCGCAGTTTAACACACCATAGTAAAATTAGTTATTCTGGGGCTGCACTTTTTCAGTTAGCAAGTGCTGCTAACCGGGTAAGTGCCAATGACAGGGATATTCAGAGGCACTAACCCCCTGATCCTATAAAAGTTGACAAAAATTGTGCACGCAAATTTAGGCGCATTCCTGATTTGCACACACTAATAGAATAATGAGCCAATTAATGCCAATAATATGCATAATGTTAGGCACGGGATCCGCACCTTAAACTTACACACTTTCCAAAAAAAGAGGGTGTGAAAATAGGAGGGTCATGGATGTTTCGGGGGTGGATTGGGGGGGCGTGGTTTTGAGTTACGCACCTGATTGCATAATAGTGTTCAAGCCTCTTATAGACTTGTTAACGTAAAGTCTATGATATCTTGGAGTATAACCTTGGCACACCAATCACACCTGAAGTCTCTAATATTTTTCTGAAGTCTCTTTTATTTGAATAAATCATAGATAATTTACTCACAGCCAGATGTTCAGAAGTGCTGCCTCAGGGCACAGAGACTCCGTAATTCTGAGCGCTGTTTCAGTGGTTGGAGGTGGGAAATAGTTGAGCAGATAGAAGTATCTCAGAGCTGGGTGACTGGAATGTGCGATATCTCATTAGGGATGGCAGCAGGACACATTTGTCCACTCCTTCCCAGCTGAGATAATATTTAACTGTCTTTCTGACCTCATGTGCTACTTTCTTTGGATTGGTCATCTTGCTCTCTTGCCTATCTGTGTGTTTCGTCTTTGCTTATACCCTTCACTGTCAATTGAAATGTTCTATCACGTATTGTGTTTACATTGTGAGTTGTGTACTATGCCGTGCTTTGTGTTGTTGTTTGAGTGTTTTGACTGCTGTAAATGCCTATTGCTCATGCTTGATGTATTCATACTGTACACCGCCTTGAATGAATTCCTTCAAAAAAGGCGGTAAATAAATCCTAATAAATAAACAATGCGGGTTTTTCTTAGCAAGGCACAAAGTTATGGAATTCTTTACCAAGTCCATCAAGATATGTTACAGGTTACCTCTTATTTCGTAAACTGTTGAAAGCATTTTTGTTCAATAACTCCTTGTCCTGTGCTAACAACTGTTAATTCTCTGATATTCTTTGAATCTTATTTTTTTTATCATTTACTGGTAGTGGTACTTAACTTCTATTTTATTTTTACGTTTGCCTTGGTTGTTTTCTAGTTGTATTGTATTATTTCATATGTTTACTGTAAGCCACATTGAACCCAAACTTGTTTAGGAAAATGTGGGTTACAAATGTCATAAATAAATAAATAGACCTACCCAGCCTAAGCCATGCTCTGGAACTTTCTCCCAGAGGGGCTACGGCTAACCTGAGACTACCTGTACTTCAGGAAGCAGGAGAAAGCCTGGCTCTTCTCCCAAGCCTTTAATACATGAGAAGACTAACTATACAGTATTCTCATGCCGCACCTGGACTAGCTTGCTAAACATCCTGTAACTTAGACCACTTCCTTAAATCTTATTTAACTGTACAAAGAACTTGCCTTGAGTTTAGCCACCCATTTATTTATCCCAACTGACTCTGTACCACCCATCTCATCCCCATCTATATATCTGCATTTGGCCTCTCGGCTATATGGTAAGCTGTATTGTAGTAAAGCATTAGCATCATACCTATGTTAGTTGAAATGTTCTAATGTGTGCTTATTAGGTGTTTCATTGGAATTATGCGGCCATCATATTATAATTGTTATTTGAGTGTTTTTCTATGCTGTCTAATGTGGTATTGTTTGTATTGTACTGACATTTATCATGTTTCTGTTACATGGTTGTTCTGCAGTGCTGTTAAATGTGTATATTTTTGATACTGTTTCATGGTAGTCCTATTGTTAGGTTTCAGTTTGCCATTTCCCTCATTTTTTGTATGTATTCTAATTTTTGCCGTTTTACTGTTGTTATGCTGTTAACAAAATTGTAGGTTTTGTGTCAAGCTGTACACCACCTTCTGCTAATCTCTTCATACCGGGTTACGAGTACCTGGCAAGATCCTAGAACAGTAAAACACATTTTATTCTGCTTATCCTAGAAATAAGCAATGGATTTTCCCAATTTCATCTTAGTAACGGCTCTTATGGACTTTTCTTTTAGTCAAACCATTTTTAAACCCTGCTAAGCTAACTGCTTTTACCATACTCTCTGGCAACAAATTCCAGAGTTTAATTACACGTTGAGTGAAGAGATATTTTTTCCGGTTTGTTTTAAATGTATTACTTGGTAGCTTCATTGTCTGCCAATGAAGTATGAGGGTCATCTGAATTTGCGAGATCTCTACAGATCTCTTCTTCAGACTGGCACACCAGCAGGGACTGATACAATGGATAAGTAGATTTTCTTAATTCTGGCACTATTGTATTATCAGGTACAAAAGTTAGATTGTGAGCCCACTAGGGACAGAGAAAGTACCTGAATGCGACGTGTAAACTGCTCTGATTGTACCACAGAAAGACAGTATATAAATGGACCTGAAAAATAAATACTATGTTTATTGCTTTAATTCTAAGGAGCCTGTTTACTAAACTGCTGTAAGGTTTTGCACATACTGTATCTTAAGTGCAACACCTGTGTGGTAAATGCATGGGTGTGGCCCTGCATTTATCCCACATGGTAGACATTTAACAGCACCTGCTTCCCTTCTCTGGGTTTCAATGCCAGAATGCCTGCCAAAAGGGCCCCCATGCTCCAAGACTGAAGGCAGCAGGAGCTGCTGGCAGGTTTGAGGGGTCCCTTGCAAATTTCAGCCCTGGCCCCAGTATGTCGCCCTGTGGGTGACTGACTTTGGCTCCACTATGGCTGTACCTCCTGCAGAACCTATAAAAAGTCAACATTGCAAATTTTATAACGGTCCCTAGAAAACAGAACAAGCAGGATTCTCTACACGTCAGCAGTACAGCTTACATAGTTACTAAACCAAAAAGTTATAAAATGAGCAGTAATAGGAGTACACGTCATCATGCTAAGTTTTATTATTCTTTATTTTTTAAATTGTAATAAATTCTGCATATGTACAGTATTAGTAAACATCCTTCACACAAAGAAAGAAAAACCCCAGGGGGCCAGCAGAAACAGGGGCTAGCCGGGGTTGGGGGGGGGGGGCAATAGGAGCAATGACAGAAAGAAAAGTCATTCTACAAACAAGTATTTTTATTTGCAGATTCCTTCTTCTAGGATCCATATTTCTAATGCATTCTGTTCACTTCTTCCTCAGCTGTATTAACGCCCCTGAGAAAATGAAAAGAAGAAACTCTTTATTGCTCAAGTCAAACCCTTTTCCCACCCCAAGCCCAAAATGATTTTCCCATTTAGCACAAGATAATGTGTTATCACAGCTAAGTAAATAGACTCTTCTGGGTTCCCCAAATGTAGCTAAATGAATCGCAGCTCTAAATTTAGGTACAGCTTAACACAAAATTGAAGCTCATAAGTTCAGTGCAAAATCTACCTAAATTTAGGAATCTAATTTAGTACCTGAGTAGTTTATTAAAATTAACCCCTAATTCATCTGAAACCTTCACCAAGCATGAATGTGTGTTTCAGAAGGTTTAGAGGTGATACGATTGTTGAGTTGGGGTGGGGGGGGGGGGGGGAGGTTGCCTAGGGACTTTAAAGTTAATTACCTGCAACGGGGGTTCTCCATGGACAGCAGGATAAGTCAGCCACAAAAAGGTGACATCATCCAACAAACCGGAAGCAGATTTGCTCTCCTAGAGCTCAAAGGAAAACCTTTGAAGGCTTCCTCTGACCATGCGTTGGTAGTCCCTTATATCCTTGGATGATCCCTTCCTGCCTCAGATGTTTCCCAGCTATGTCCTGCTGGTTCATTCATAGGGGAGGAGGGCAGGTCTGTGTGGGCAGAAATCTCGGGTGAGTTCTGCATGAGGCATGTTTCTGGCGGAGCTGCGTATAGGGAGCATAGGTCACAAGGGCCTGTAGCTCGCTGATGCGCCTGGCGGATGTGATAGCAATGAGGAAGAGCGTCTTCCAGGTGATGAACGTGGCCAGTGTTATTTCCAGTGATTCAAATGGATGTACCATGAGGCAACGGAGGACGACATTGAGGTTCCAGGATGGCGGGGGGCGCCACGTTGGAGGGTGAAGATTTGTGAGTCCCTTCATGAATCTGGTCACCAGAGGGTGGGTAGAGAGTGTTCCCCTGTTGAGTCTTTCATGGATGGCGGAGATGGCACTCAACTGAACTCTGATGGAGGATGTTCTGAGGCCTCCTGTCAATAGGCTGAGTAGGTACTGAAGGATCACTGGAAGAGGACATGAGAAGGGGTTCAGACGTGCAGAGGTGCACCATGTCTGGACCTTTTCCACTTGAGGATATAAGATTTCCTGGTGGCTGGTCATCTGGCTGGTAGCAGGACGTCAGTGACTTCTGGTGGAATGGGGCCAGGGTCAACCTCTCAATATCCACGCTAATAGGGCCAAAGTCCCCAGGCTGGGGTGTAGCATGATCCACTGGTCCTGTGTGATGAGGTCTAGATGATCCGACAGGCATACTGGTGGCTGCATCACCAGGCATTGCAGGAAGGGGAACCATGTCTGTCTTGGCCTGTGGGGTGCTATGAGGATTATGGTAGCCTGGTTCTGCATGATCTTCAGTAAGGTTTTGTAGATGAGGGGTGTTGGGGGTATGCATAGAGTAGCTGGCGTCCCCAGTGGATCGAGAAGGCATCAGGACTCAGTCTGTGTTGAGATTGCCATTTGGAGCAGAATAGTGTGCATTTTGCATTGGACTTACTAATGAAGAGGTCCAATGATAGCGTGCCCCACCTGTGGAACAGGTCTTGCGCTATGCTTAAGTGGAGGGATCATTCATGGGGGTCCAGCTTCTGACTGAGGCTGTCCACCAGGGTGTTGTGGAGTCCTGGCAGATAGGTCGCTTGTAAAACACAGTTGATGGACAGGCCAAACATCCAAATTCTGTAGGCCTTTCTATAGAGGGGAAGAAAGCCCGTACCCCTTTGTTTGTTGACATAGAACATGGTGACATGGTTATCTGTTTGGATCAGGATGGTTTTGTTGTGGATCCAGGGAGTGAAGGCCTGAAGTACTTTTCTGATGGCTTTGAGCTCCAGGAAGTTGATGTGGCATCTTGCTTCAGAGAAGGACCAGGTGCCCTTGGTTCGTAGATGGAGGAGGTGGGCTCCCCACCCAAGCTTGCAGGTATCTGTGGTGAGCATTAGCTGGTGCTGAGGTTGCTGGAGGGGCTTCCCTGTGTAGATGTTGTGTTGGTTGAGCCACCACTTGAGTGCATCGCGGGCTGACTGGTCGATGGCAATTTTCCAGGATAGTGGTTGGAAATGCTGATTCCATCTTTTCCGTAGGCCGTATGTACCACTGGAGAGGCCGCATGTGGAACGTGGCTAGAGATACAACATGGATGGATGCTGCAAAGTGTCCCAGAAAGTGCAGGAAGGTCCTTGACGGAATCCTGTCTGAGGATGTAATTGCTGCGCCAGGGATGACATTGCCTGCCCTCTTAGGGGTGGCAAGAAAGCCATGCTGCTGTTTGTACAGATTCTGGTCCCACTGAACTTCAGCAAATCCACTTCAGGTTTGTCGGATGATGTCACCAGTTTGTGGGTGACTCATCCTGCTTGTCCATGGAGAACACCTCTGCAATGACCCTGCCTTTCCGTCTTCCACCCCCTCCTCCCTCCCTTATTCAAATCAGTCATTTCTGACAGAGCTGTAAATTCAAAAGAACAAGAAGAAACTGCCAAGCAACCTCATCTCCCCTTGATCCAAAACTGTTCACCATGTGATTGGGCTGTCCACTCCAGCTCACTGGGTTATGTGGTGCACAGTTCGACCATCTGACCTGGTCTCCCACTATAGGATAATACCAGAACCTCATGACCAAATTAATCATTAGATCCAGGACTTATTTCTTCTCTAAATATCATCCAAGCCAAACCCCTGGACCACAAGATACCGAACCTGTTTTGAACAGAAGATTGGTGGGCAGGTGAACCGAACTGTATAATCCTTGCAGTATTCTTCAGGTGGCGTCAGCTTGTTCACACAGCCAAACCCACTGGTGGTGTCAGAGCTGTGCAGAGAAAAGAGACAAGTTCATTGGGGGATGGAAGGGGATGCAAAATGTCTGTGTTTTGTTAGGTGATTTTGCTAGAACAGCAATGCATATCAACTCTACCTGTCCCTCCCACCCCCTCATACCACACCACTGCTGAAAATGACCTGGTTGCCCTGTGCAGAATTAGGCAGGGCAAATGCTTACTCTCCCCAAGCTTAAAAGCTCAATGCATGGATCTATTTATTACATTTCAGCCATATGGTGCCAGTAGCTGAACCCATACTCAGTTACAGGAACCATGTGGCAGAGAAGGAAGGAGGAGAAGCAAAGAGGTAGGGGAAGGGCAATGTGTTGCCAGCCCAAAACCAGCTCAATATTAATATTAATAAGGTCTATATGAATATTAATGAGGTGAATATGAATATTAATAAAGTAACCACAATCATCATCAGCAAAATCATCAGAATCATAATCAGCATTAGTATAATTAGAACAATCAGCACCATAATCTGCAGCACTGTTATAATTAGCACAAATTCATAATCTATGGGCATGAACAGGAAGGGAGGAAAGGAACAGGTTAGGTGGGGGAGGAAAGTCTAAGAGGAAAGGGGGGCCCTTAAGGCAGCTTCTCCTATCTTGGCAAATGTTAGTCTTTCATTAAGAAGAGAGGACATTTTTGTTTTCAGGTCAATCACACCAAAATCATCCTCTGTCTTTTAAAGGAGGAAACTTCTGGAGTCTCTTATCCTAGCTTGACCTCCCATTTGTTTTTAAACACTACCTACTAGTTTTATGGAGTGTTCCTTAGTCTCAGCATTTTGCACCTCATCCCTGAACCACCAATACATTCTAAATATTAACAAAATTCTGACTGAAACCAGCCAGTCCAGATCAGGGCTAGAATTCAAGTAGCCCAGTATTGCCTGTCCTATTGCTGGGCGACTCCTTCCACACACTTTCTCTTTACCCCCAAATCCCTTCTTAACCATGAGGTCAGCAGTGCTTACAATTGAATTAGAGAGGTTTGCAGGGGGCTGCCATCCAGCGTCCGCACCTCAATCCCGATGGGGTTGGTGCACAGCTGGCCGGGGTTTTCCTTAAGCAGATCAGTCAGAGTTTCATAGTCTCCATATCCACTGGGATCGTCCCGATCAAACCAGCGTGTCTTACAATCTAAAACACAGGGGGACAGAGAGGTTTTTAAGAAATTGCATTCATCTACATGTCCTGCATGACAGAAAAATTATTTTTATTATTATTATCTATGTTTAATTTGTTTATTGATTTTCAACTTTTCAAGTTTACAAACTTGTTTAGAAAAATTGGATATAATGAGGTTACAATATAAGAAAATGTATCATACATGAAAATTCCCTCAAACCAATACAAGTCCACTAGTGGGGAGTTCAAAATACAAACATCATTGAAGGTATATTAATAGGAAATAAACAATTTCAAAAAGAGTGGCAGAGGTGTACAGAGGACACTATATTCCAATTTCAAACAACATCATTAGTTGGAATTACTATTCCAACAGTCTTCCTAGATGTAATAAATGTCTCGAGTTGGGATGGATCATAGAACACAAACTTTTCAGAGTGGTATGTGACCAGACACTTGCACGGAAATTATTATTATTATCTAAAAAGCACAATCACAGGATTCAGCACAGACAATATTGAAGCTCTAGAAGTGTATACGTCCTCCTAAATATTCCCTTCTCATACCCTGAGACACATCCTCAGTGTTCCCTGAGCCCCATAGCTTCTCAATGATTCCAAATCACATCCTAAAACCTAGCCTCCACAGCTCTCCCCATCACACCCTGAACACAGTATCTCCCTCCCAAAGTTCACCTCATCCCCTAAGACACAGAGCTCCTCAATGTTCCAGTCATGCCCTGAGACACATAGACGTGACCCATCACACCTTGGTTTTTCTACAATGTTTTCTCATCATGTAATCTCCAGGTGTTCCCTTGTAGCCCCATTAGAGCCAGAGCTTCCAATGTCCCTTAGTATTACAATCACACAAACCCCTGGCATTCCGCAGTAATGGCAGAAGATACAATTCCTCAGTATTGTCCTATTAGACCCTGAAATGCAGTGTCCCAATGTTCTGTCAAACTCTGTGATAGGCTTTCCCCTAAACACTTAGGAATCAATCCAAAGATGCTTAGCAGAGACTAGGGAAGCAAAACCAGTGCGGGGCGGACTTCTATGGTCTGTGCCTTGACGTGGCTGGATAGATTTGGATGGGCTGGAATGGAGCTTATCAAAGTCTTCGATAACAACTTCAACAGTTTTTGAACAGGGACGGTGCCAGGCAGACTTCTACAGCCTTGAAAATAGCATGGACAAATCAAGTTCAGGTATACATATGTTGTATCATCTCATACTTTATGTAATGAGTTTATCTCTTCGGGCAGACTGGATGGACCATACAGGTCTTTATCTGCCGACATCTACTATGTCACTATGTTATATGTTACTATCAGGCTTATTTTCGAAAGAGAAGGACACCCATCTTTCGACACAAATCGGAAGATGGGCGTCCTTCTCACAGAGTCGCCCAAATCGGCATAATCGAAAGCCAATTTTGGGCGTCCCCAACTGCTTTCCATCACGGGGACGACCAAAGTTCCCGGAGGCGTAGCGAAGGCGGGACTTGGGCATGCCTAAAACACGGGCATCCTCGACCCATAATGGAAAAAAAGGGTGTCCCTGACGAGCACTTGTGCGACTTTACTTGGTCCTTTTTTTGTTACGACCAAGCCATGAAAAGGTGCCTGAACTGACCAGATGACCACCGGAGGGAATCGGGGATGACCTCCCCTTACTCCCCCAGTGGTCACTAACCCCCTCCCACCCTCAAAAAAAAACTTTTAAAAATATGTTTTGCCAGCCTCAAATGTCATACCCAGCTCCATGACAGCAGTATGCAGGTCCCTGGAGCAGTTTTAGTGGGTGCACTTCAGGCAGGCAGACCCAGGCACATCCCCCCCTACCTGTTACACTTGTGGTGGTAAATGTGAGCCCTTCAAAACCCACTAGAAACCCACTGTACCCACATCTAGGTGCCCCCCCTTCACCCATAAGGGCTATGGTAGTGGTGTACAGTTGTGGGGAGTGGGTTTGGGGGGGGCTCAGCACACAAGGTAAGGAAGCTATGCACCTGGGAGCAATTTATGAAGTCCACTGCAGTGCCCCCTAGGGTGCCCGGTTGGTGTCCTGGCATGTCAGGGGGACCAGTGCACTACGAATGCTGGCTCCTCCCACGACCAAAGGGCTTGCATTTGGTCGTTTCTGAGATGGGCGTCCTTAGTTTCCATTATCGCCGAAAATCAGAAACGACCAAGTCTAAGGACGACCATCTGTAGGGACGACCTAAATGTTAAGATTTGGGCGTCCCCGACCGTATTATCGAAACGAAAGATGGACGCACATCTTGTTTCGAAAATACGGGTTTCCCTGCCCCTTTGCCGGGACGTCCTGCAAGGACATCCTCATGAAAACTTGGGCGCCCCTTTCGATTATGCCCCTCCACTTTTTCCCATCATACCCTGTACCATAGATACCATAAATAATATGATTCGCTTGATTTTCTCTTTAAAGATCTTACTCATATCACTCAACTTACTTAACTAGTGATTGGCTTCCAGTAGAAGCTGTTTTTATCTACCCCTCTCTAGACCCCCGCAGGACCCTTCCACACGGAGGTGTACAGAGGGTTTGTTCTTCTAAGATCTTTTTAACCGCCTCCCTGAATTCCAGTGACACCCCTTCCCATGGGTATCGGCGCTGGGGAGGCATCAGAAGGTGCAGTTCAAATCTAATTCCCATGACCACAGCTTTCTGTCTACTTGGATCTAAGTGAATCTTTGGCCATTTATGTTCCCACATAAAATCTATACAATATCTATAAGACTGTTTCAGTGAGAAATCTTACTTAGGTGTGTGTGTGTTATTTTGTAAAACAGATGGAAGAGGGAGAATAAATTGAAATAAAGACAGGAACAGTTTAGTTACAGAAGTAGTCTTTTTATTCTTACCTAAATCAGGCTTTATTCTGGTACATTCAGTGGACAGATTCTGGATCCAACCGGCCAGAGCTTAGCTCCCTAAGATGTGTTGGGGAAAACTTCCGAAGATTGCTCGGATGCCCACTTCTTATATAGTATTTGGTCCCCATACAAGTCTATGGACAGGGACTTTTTTTTTTCTAATCTTGCTTAATCAGTGAATCATACTCAACCGCCGGTCAGGTGCCCACCTGCCCCTCCTCTCAAAGATTGCTTAATAGTGCCAATTTCAACACTTTCACTTCCTGTTTTCCAACCCTAAAACACAGATCTGTGTCTTTATATCTTGTGATACTGAGAGCCATTTTATAAAGACATTCTCCATCTTAAGAACCAAACTCTTTACCATTTTTGTCTCTAATTTCCTCATCTTGAGTGTTACACTCAATTTGAAAGTTGTACCAGGTTTCCTTAAGACTCACCAAGCAGTCCTGCTCTTGCAGGTTCTCTGCTATAAGGCCATCAGCTGGTTATCAGGCCTAGTCAGTGCTTTTCAGCTGGTTAAAGCCGTGTAGCTTGGCCCACCACCATTCCAGTGGATAGGTCTCAAGCTAGAACACATATTAACAAAGCCCATATTATGTTTAAGCTTGGTAGTGTTTAAGACATTACATGGAGGTCTACATATGAGGTTTCATCTTACACGTCATTTTAATATGCTAAATTTTCCTAGTCCTAAGGGTGTGCGTTATTGGAAAATATTTCAGACAGTATTCGCTTATGAAGCAGCTACCCTTTGGTCCTCATTTCCAGATACAATTAGATCTGTATTTAGCTTTCACCTTTTTAAAGGTAATCAATAGAAATCAAACAAAATAAAACATGGAAAAGAAAATAAGATGATACCTTTTTTATTGGACATAACTTAATACATTTCTTGATTAGCTTTCGAAGGTTGCCCTTCTTCCTCAGATCGGAAATAAGCAAATGTGCTAGCTGACAGTGTATATAAGTGAAAACATTCAAGCATTACTATGACAGTAAAATAGATACTATTGGAGATTCTACATGGAATGTTGCTACTATTGGAGATTCTACATGGAATGTTGCTATTCCACTAGCAACATTCCATGTAGAAGGCTGCGCAGGCTTCTGTTTCTGTGAGTCTGACGTCCTGCACGTATGTGCAGGATGTCAGACTCACAGAAGCAGAAGCCTGCGCGGCCACATTGGTGATCCGCAAGGGCCGACTTCTACATGGAATGTTGCTAGTGGAATAGCAACATTCCATGTAGAATCTATAGAAATCAAACAAAATAAAACATGGAAAAGAAAATAAGATGATACCTTTTTTATTGGACATAACAATACATTTCTTGATTAGCTTTCGAAGGTTGCCCTTCTTCGTCAGATCGGAAATAAGCAAATGTGGTAGATGACAGTATATATATAAGTGAAACATCCAAGCATTTCATTGACAGTCTAACAGGGTGGGGGTGAGTTGGAGGTACGCATGGGAACATCAAAGCATTTCATTGATAGTCTAACGGGATGGGTGTGGATAGGTGAGAGGAGGGTGATAAACAGAGAAATACAACTTTATGGTTTATAATGGGCTAGAAAACCCAGATCCTTGTTAAGTCTTGTCTGTTAGGTGTCAAAATATTCAATCATTCTGACTTCAAAGCTCTTACGTTCCTGTCTTATGTTCCTTTTTAAAGAAAGCAATGAAAACTTACTTATTTCGGAAGCATGTTCTGGGTTTGTTAATCTCTCTATATATAAAGCAGATGCGTGTGTTTGTTTGTTCGTGTCGAACTCCTCTGGCCCCCTAAGAGCTAGGGCCACCAAACCCGGCATGCAGACTCTACCTGCCGTTGCCGAGGTTATTTGTAGTTCGAAGCGATCTGGTTCACGGGTGCACTCAGGGAAGGGGAAGCAATAGATTCATCCATTAAATGAATAGGCTGCAGGTCAGAAAGTTTTTTCTTGTTGTTGCTAAACGATAAACTGTTTGGGAGAGGGTGAGGGTCAAAGATTGGTGGGGAGAAACACAGACAGCAGCTGCTCAGTTGTCCCTCTTTCATTCTCTAATACCCTCTTCCCTAACAATTTCAGTACAAGGAGGGATCAGAGACTGCTGGGAAAGTATTGGAGTCAGGTTGGGAAGTGTGTGTGCTCATGAATTCACTACCTCGCCAAGGGAACGCACCTCAAAAAGGGCAGGAAACTGAATTTCAATATGCCCTTGAAAAGAAGGCTATGTTTTGACAGGAAAACAGTGAAAGCCAAACGGCAGGCACTTGCTGGACTGAAAAAAAACCCCAACTAATGAAGAAAATCAACCTAAAAAAAATTGATCGGAAAAGAAAAGTTAGTGCTAGGTTGGGATCCAGTCTCCACATTTTCTGATTTAAGGGAGTATTAAACTCAATGTCACCCTTTCTCACATACCCCAGCACACAGCAAAACACCCCAGTCACACTCAGCCATTTTCACACATCCCCACTCACACTCACCCATTCTAATACAGCAATCAGCAAAACACCCCACTCACACTCACCTGTTCTCACACACCCCTCAGCAAAACAACCCTAATCATACACCCCAGAATAACACCCCCCTCTCACACTCACCCCTCAGTACCACACCCCCACTGACACTCACCTGATCTCACATACCCCAGAGTAGCATACCTCTACGTACACTCAGTCCTCAGCAGTACACCCACACTCACACACCACAGGACAGCACACCTCCACTCACATTTATCCGTTCTCACACACCCCTCAGCAAAACACTCACACTTACCCATTCTCACACACATCTCAGAAAAGCACTCACACTCACACACCTCTCAGCAGAAAACCCCCACTCAAAATTTCATCACCAGTACACCCCTATTCACACTCATTCATTCTCACACTCACCCCTCAGCAGTACACCCCCTCTCACCCATTCACACACTCCCTTAGTAGCACACCCCAATTCACACTTATTCTCAGCCCACTCTGTAGTACACCCCCACTCACATATTCTCACCCCTCTCAGTACCACACCCCCATTCGCACTCACACATTCTCACACCTCCTGTTAACAGTACAACTCCTCAGTAGCACACCCTCACTCACACTCATCCAACTCAGCAGTACACCCCCACTCAGCCATTTTCACACACACCTCAGCACTGTCAATGTTTAAGGCTCACTTAAAGTAAAATATATTTAAAGCATCTGGATCCAGATACTAAACAGTTTTCTATCCAGTTCTCAGATCAGTGAAAAAGACAGGCTAAACTAACAAACAAACAAACAAACACACACACGCGTCTGCTTTATAGATATAGATTTAATCTTTATCTATTCCTGTGTTCTATTTCTGTTTGTACAAATAAAAATATATCTATATACATATATCTGTACCTATTCTTTACGTTTCATTTCTCGCATCAAAGATATCAAGCAAAATGTAACAACCATCATAAACGAGTTAAAAATACATACTTATACAGTGTTATTACACACAAATAAACCTTGCTTATCTCATTTACAAACTACTACGCTGTCGCTGCACAAGGCCAGCGGGGACAGCTTATGACGACATTTCTACCTCGCGAAGAAGCATTACAAGACAATTAATACAAGAATACAACTATTAAAATCAATTCATATTAGCTGAACACAGATCTAAAGATATAATATCATAAGATCCACATAAATCCCAGTTCCCACCACACCCTGAAGCATCCAGGTCCCTCTCCAATGTATGGTGTTACCACAGCTCACAGCCATAACATGGGCCCTTATGCCAGTGGTGTAGCCATAGGTGGGCCTGGGTGGGCCGAGGCCCACCCAGTTAGGGCTCAGGCCCACCCAACAGTAGCACACGTTTAGTGGTAGCTGGTGGGGATCCCCAGCTCCACCAGCTGAAGACCTCCCCCTGATGGTAATGAAAACGCTACTCTCTTTGATACTGGCACCTGCGCATGCTCAGTCTTCAGCGCATGCCTGCTGTAGACTGCCAAGGTGGAAAGAAGCGTTTTCCTGCCAGATTTTTTTTTTTTTTTGGTGGTGGTGTTGGAGGGGGGGAAGGGGGAGAACACTTGGTGCCCACCCACTTCTTGCTTAGGCCCACCCAAAATCTGTTGTCTGGCTATGCCCCTGCCTTATGCTTAGGTACCTGATTCACATGTGAAATGTTCTTTTGCTGTTTCTGGTGGCTAAAGGGCAAGTGTATCAACCATTAAAAATTGGTCAAGATTTCTCAATGAAAAAGCGTCCTGATATTTTCAACAGGGAAACAGGGCAAAGCTGGAGCTAGAGCTCTCGTCAACCGAGTCACCAGAACGCAACATCAAACTGATGGCACGCAGCATCAATAACAAAAACCAGAGTAACCACATATTAGACCAGGGGCAGGCAACCTTGCTCCTTGAGGGCTAGTTGGGTTTTCTGAATTTCCCCTAACGAATATGCATGAGATCTATTTGCATGCAGTGCCTGCATTGTATGTAAATAGATCTCATACATATTCATTGGGGAAATTCTGAAAACCCGACTGGCTTGCAGCCCTCGAGGGCCGATGTACTCCCCCCCCCCCCCCCCCCCCACCAGTACTGACCTTTCTGCCTCACATAAGGAACAGGATGCTGGATCTTACCTGAGCAGAAGCTGCTAGGGCAGGTGAACTGCACTTTATAATCCTTGCAAGACTGCATGGGTGCACTCAGTTTGTTCTGACAGACAAATCCATTTGTGGGGTCATAGCTGTGCAGAAGAGGAAGGGAGGAAAAAGAAAGAGAGTTAGGAGGGAAAGCACCTCGCAGTAAGACAGGAAGACTTCTACTGCATGGTCCCCTGTCATCTACCTACAAAAGGCCAGAGCAGAGCAGCAAGGTTTCCTCTTTTCCTTTGTTCAGACACATTTCCTATAATTTGAGACACAGCATGAGCTTGCCTAGTTTCAGTTTGATGTTTTAGAACAGCCTAGTCCCTTACTCCTTCTCTCCTTCCCCTTGTCGCTCAACTTAAGCCACAGCCAGTTTAACACTGCCTAGCCAACCCAAGGGTTAGTTAGGCCCCGGCTGGAGGCAGGCGAGTCACTCTGGTGAGAAACTAAACAGTATGATCAAGGCTTAATCCTGGCAGGCTGGAGACACGTCAGCAGAGGTCCCGGAGACAAGTTGGAACTGAGGACAAGTGGGAGCTGAAGACAGGGCTGGACTGGAGATGAGATGGAACAAGGGCTGAAGGCAGGCTGAAGCATGACTGGAGACCTATTTGCTAGATCACTGGAAAGGAGTCTGGACCCGCCTTAAATGCGGGGAGACCAGAAGTGGAGTTCTCCATTGATTTCCCGGTGCTACCACTATAGGCCCTTTAAATTAGAGTCTTGAGTGCGCAAGTGCGCCTAGGGGAGCCGGCACCAAGCAATCACAGTCTTTCAGTTGGGCGTGGCCTCCTCCCCCAATGGGGCGCCCAGCCGTCAGCACACTATTGTGAGCATCCCGCCAGTGCAGGACAGCAGCCCGGACCCCAGGAGGAACTGCAGAGACTGACCCCAGCGTCCCCATGTGGACAGAAGGTGATTTGGGGTGGCCGTGACACCCATTTCCTGTTAACATTAAAAGGGCGATTCTATAACTGATGCTCACAATTTACATGGCCCTTGCATGTGTAAATTTACAAATACGAACACTTTCGCAGATAATGTACACGTGGGTGTGTAAGTTATAGCAGGTCGCCTAGGTTCTGTTCTGTAAAGGGGGCAAGGCATAGTATGTAAATGCAAGGGGACTTAAATGTGGGCAGGGCTCCAACTTCCATGTGGAACTTAAGGCAGGTCTCAACAAATTTTCATTAAATCTAGGAGCCAGTCTCTATGACCTTTCTCACTTCTCCTTCCCCACCCTTCCAACATTGCCTCCAGTGAAGTTTGTGTGGGGGGGGGGGGGGGGGGGGGTTGGAATCCCTCCCAGATTAGCAGTAACTCTTTTAGAAATTGACTTACTAAGGTTTTCTTTCCCCCTATTTTGTGTCTGTGGGAAAAGAATCTTTAGTAAATCAGCCCATTGCAGAAGTCATGCCAATGTTAAAATTGTGGGTTTAAATAGTGTATGAAAAGTTAAAATTTGATGCCAAGAAGTGAAGAGTGATGTAATTGGAGTGCAGAAACCCAAAAGAGAGATACCGGATAGGAGGGGAGAGATTAGTAAACTCAACTCAGGAGACCTTGGGATGATGGCATCTGAGGATCTGAAGGTGAAGAAACAATGCGACTAGGTGGAGGCTATGGCCAGAAGGATGCTAGGCTGCATAGAGAGGGGTATAACCAGCAGAAGAAAGGATGTGTTGATACCCCTCTACAAGTGGAGTGGAGTTGAGATGTGAAGCGTCTGTTCACGCTTTCCAAAAATACTAGGACTAGGGGGCATGCGATGAAGCTACAATGTAGTAAATTTAAATCGAATCGGAGAAAGTTTTTCTTCAACCAACGTGTAATTAAACTCTGGAATTCGTTGCCAGAGAATGTGGTAAAGGCGGTTAGCTTAGTGGAGTTTAAAAAAGGTTTGGACGGCTTCCTAAAGGAAAAGTCCATAGACCATTATTAAATGGACTTGGGGAAAATCCACTATTTCTGGGATAAGCAGTATAAAATGTTTTGTACATTTTTGGGATCTTGCTGGGTATTTGTGACCTGGATTGGCCACTGTTGGAAACAGGATGCTGGCCTCGATGGACCTTTGGTCTTTCCCAGTATGGCAATACTTATGTACTTTTTACAACATCACTCTTTTTAAGTGCAATTTCCCTCATTCACTCTCAGCCCCATTATAAAGAGAACACCCCTCCCCCCACCTCCCGGGCCTTCCTTACAGCTCTGGTGTATGCAAGGCCTTCCAGCTCCCGCCCCAAATGGAAACTCCAACAAATAGAACACCCCTCCCCTGTGGACCCACCATAGGCCCCCTCGCCGGGCTTACGTTAGAGCCCTGGTGGTCCAGTGGTCAGCTGGGGCAGGAACAATCCTACTTACGCTCCTGCCGGTGCAGTCTCCTTAGTGAAAATGGCTGCCATGAGTTCCCACAGCAATCTCGCGAGACTGCCATGAGTTTGCAGCAATCTCATGAGACTGCAGCTGAAATTCACGGCAGCCATTTTCAGTACGGAGACTGCACTGGTAGGAGTGTAGGAGGATCGCTCCTTCCCCAGCTGACCTGTGGACCACCAAGACTGTAAGGTAGGCCTGGGGAGGGGGCCTATGATGGGTCCGTGGAGGGGGGGGTGTTTCTCTTTGTGGGAGTTTCCATTTGAGGCAGGAGCCAGCAGGCCTTGCATACACTTGAAAATGGTAACTTTGGTATATGCATGCTCCGGATAATTGCAAGTGAAATTTTGGTCTGGAGCCCTTGCACTTCATTTCCAGGATGAGCACCAGCTCTGTCAATACTACCTGTCTCATCATTTTTTTTTGTGCAAACCTTTTTTGAATTCTGCTGCACTGAAAGGCTTGACCACATCCTCTAGCAACAGATACCACTAGGTGGGGAAAAAAACTTTCTAGGATTTGTTTTTAATCTGTGGTCATGGATTGTCCTTTTATTTATGTTTTTTTTTCACAGATTAAACTGCAGCATTGGATAATATTTCTTTCTGAGTAACTCTTGCATGCATTCTGACCCTCCTCCCCTTATAAATATGAAATTTGGCATACTCACTATTGAATGAGGGTATTTTGCCCGCTGTTGTCAGCTGAGATGCCCTTCAGAGTCTGCGCCTTGATTGCGATGGGGTTAGAGCACAGCTCATTTGGAACCTCTTTCAGCAGGTCAGAGAGCGTTTCATAGTCTCCTTTTCCACTGGGATCGTCTCGATCAAACCAGCGAGTTTTGCACACTGCAGCAGAGAAGGAAAAATATGGATTTCCATACCTTGCCTTGTTTATGTTCCTGTGTCTTTGGTCCCCCATGCCAGGTGGGGTATTTCCTCCAAAGTGTAACCTCAGCATGCTCTCCATTAACAATAGTAACAAATAACCCTTGTAGATGGGGATCCAAACCCAACAGCTCTCAGAACTACACCAGTACCACAGGATCAATGCCTTTTGTATGTGGGTCTATTAACTGGGAATCGCTCCTGCCCATGCCGACTCCAGTCTCAAAATGGCTGACATGACCTCCAGCGGTAGCCTGCAAGACTGACAGTAGAGTTCATGGCAGCCATTTTGACAGTGGAGATGGCAAAGGCAGGAGTAATTGGGGATCATTCCTGCCCCGTGTATCCACTAGACCACCAGGTCTCTAAGGCAGGCCTGGGGGGGGGGGGGGAACCTAGGGTGGTTCAGGTAGGGGGAAAGAGGGAGCTTGAGCCTGCTCTTGTGTGGGGAAGGGGAGAGAAGGAGGTAGGGAGACAGAGAACAAGGGCGGGAAGGAGATGAGCCCACTCCTGTTTGGGGGAGAGGAGAGTCGCTATGAGAAAAGAGTAAGTTTTAGTTTCAGCTGTAAGTGTACCTGCATTTTTGACCAAAACTTAAATAAGACTAAATGCAGCACCAAAACTGAAATTTGGTTGGCCTCTGTGCCACTGATCCTCCAGCTCTACTGGAAGTGGCCTCTGCTGGGCCACAATAGTGATTCTCAGTCCATTCCTTGAGATACAGCCAGGATTTCCACTATGAATATGCATGAGGAAAACTGGAATACAACAGAAGTAGTGTATGTAAGTTTATTTCATTCATATTCAACGTGGATATCCTGAAACCCTAATTGGATGGGTGTGTCCCAGGACAGGGTTGAGAACCCCAGGGCTACAGCCTTCAAGCACAATACCGAGACTTTTTATCCCCTCCCATTTACTTTAACTCGGCCAATTGCAAGCACCTTCCTTTGCTAAGTTCCCCCCAGCAAGCGTAATCATGGGCTCTGAATGTGCCTTTGAAACACCACATGGCCTTTTACTCCTGAATTTTTCTAGATTCCCATTTCAAACTAAATTGAGAGTCTCTGTATTTTGTCCTAAAAAGTTCAATCCACAGGCACACTCACATAAAGCGTTCTTGACAGATTATCCTACAGCCCAGATAAGTGTATAATCAAGACATACAGAACATATGAAAGCTATAACACTTAAAATATATGAAGTAGAAACATACGGAGGGTTTTCGACTGATGACGATTCTGCACCTAATCCTAATTAAAGCAGACACACAATCTGCAGAGGAGAGGTAGCAGCTCATGACAAGAAGTAGGGCGCAAAAACAGAGAATCTGAAGTCTTTTCCTCCAAATAGAGAGCATTACTAGGTTGGAATGTGAATGATTTGATAAATATAGTTAAGCAATATATAAAAAATGTAGATCCTATACCTAAGTACCAAAACAAATCAATCTTTTAACACTCGCAAAACAGAATATGACTGACTCTCAAGAAAGATAAACACCATCAATCGTCATCAAGTCACAGACTCCAAGCAATCTATACATTTGATAATCTTCAATTTTCAAAATTTATATTCAACTTTCAAGAAATAACATTACTTACCTGTCTCATGCAGTTACATTTTCTATTTCATAGGAGCCAAAATTTATTTGAAACATCCCAGAATGTAAGCAGCGCATTCTCAGAAACTTTCTGGACCTTACCTGAGCAGAAGCTGTCCGGGCAGGTGAACTGAACCTTGTAGTCCTTGCACATCATCATAGGTGGATCAAATTTATTCACACAGCCAAATCCACTGGTGGTGTCAGAGCTGAGAGAGGAAAGAGACAGTGAGAAAAGTGATGGGCCTTTGTGATCAGTCAGATGCCTTCAGTGCCCCAGAATACAGGGACAATACTCCACTTGGCAGTATCAGTATCCTTGTGCAAGTTGGGCCAAGTCTCTCCCCAGGATAACCAGTATTCTTCCTGCTACCCTTTGCTTCCCCCTGCTGGCCTATAAGCATATATAGTTGGGGCTCATTTTCAAAGCACTTAGACTTACAAAGTTCCGTAGATTACTTTGGGGCTCATTTTCAAAAGACAAAAATGTTCAAAGAGTGGCTTGAACTCTCGGCAGCCATTTTGAATCGACGCCGGGAGAAAGACAGTCTGCAGACATGCCAGGCAGGAAAGAGGGGGCTCTTTCCTGCCTTGAAGAAGTCACTAGACCACCAGGACACCGCACTAAGGTAAAGGAGTGGAGGGGTAGTGAATGGAGTCATGTGGGAGGTTGGAAAATTGGGGAGGGGATCTGCATGGGAAAGAGAGAATCTGGCTTTCTTTGGGGGGGTCACAGTGACAGGGGCAGGGTGCGACAGAGGGTAGGGCAGGTTGCAACAGGGGGCGGGACAGGGGTGGGGCATGTGTCCTCTTTTTTTCTTAGGGCAAATATGGTAACCCGATATCCAGATAACTCAGCAGTTAACATTTTGCTCTCCTAACTTTTTCTGGATAGTTACCCAGTTAGCAGACTGTGTATTTCCACTATCTGGATAACTGGATACTACCAAGACAGTCTGCACAGATATCCAGCAGCAATATACAGAGAATACCGGGAAATATCTGGATAACCCTTCCCCCTAGGTCCCCTCACCATCTTTCTGAACTCAGTCTGTCTTATTTTGATCTCCCACTAAATCAGAATCTCTCTGCATAAGTGAGAGCCCATGTTCTCCCATATTCTCATTCTTCAGTACCTGCCCTCCTACCTCTTTCTCCCCTTTCCCAGCATCCATTGCACCTTCTTTTTCCTGTCTATCTTTCTCCCGTTTCTCAGCATCTACCTATTTACTTCCTTCTCCAATATTCACTGACCCTGTCTGTTCTGTTCCCCAACAGCCTTATACTAGTTTATAGCGTGGCCTTAAAATGTGTTTAATGCCTTTACTGTTATTCTCACTTCTAAGGATTTTTACTGCTGCAGTCACTCACTGCAAAGATTTATGAGCAATGCATTGTGCGTAATGTAGTCTCACATGTAATGCAGTCACCCCTGCTTGTCTGTATAAAGTCTGTTACTAGTGGTCTGTTCTCCTGCAAAGACCTTCTCCCTTTCTCAGCCAAGCTTGCCTCTTTTGTCTACCTGCTGTCATTTCCTGGTCATTCTTACTATCTCTGGCCTGAGAGGTCAGATGGGTATGACCTTTCCCTCCAATCGAGAACTGCCCCCCTGGACCACCCCTGCTACCTGATGGCAGGCTGTGTCCCTATTGGTCCCTTTACCTCCTCCTCCTCCTCCTCCCTGCGGTTGTGCAAGCCCCTTCTTGACCTCTTCTTCACCATGAGGCAGTCTCCATCTTGCTTTAGAGAGCACTTATCCTGCTAACCTACCCCCCCCCCCCCTTGTACGGACCCGTTTTTTCCCTCGTTCATTCTTTCTCATATGATATTGCAGATTCCAGCAACCCAGCTCTGAGCTGTTTGCATCTGTTTAACTGTTCTACAATCACTGATACAGCTCCAGTGGCGTTCCTGGACTGGATGGCACCCGGGGTGGAGCGCCGATGCGCCCCCCCCCCCCCCCGTCGAAATGACACCCCCCGGGTGCACGCCGCTGGGGGGGGTGCTGCGGCGCGCGCCTGCTCCGAGTTCGCTAAACTTTGTCGCTCATTCGCTGCAGCTCCCTCTGCCCCGGAACAGGAAGTAACCTGTTCTGGGGCACAGAGGGAGCTGCAGCGAATGAGCGACAAAGTTTAGCGAACTCGGAGCAGGCGCGTGCCGCGGCATCCCCCCTACCCACTGGTAGGGGCTAACTGATTATGCTGGTTTTGGGCCCTTCAGCTTGGCACCCTGAGCCAGTGCCTGCCTGACTGACTCACTCTTTAAGCTTGCCTTCTCTAAGACCCTTCTTAACCTTAAGGTATGAAGTGCTTACAATTGAATAAGAGAGGTTTGCAGGGGGCTGCCATCCAGCGTCTGCACCTCAATCCCGATGGGGTTGGTGCAGAGCTGGCCAGGGTTTTCTTTAAGTAGATCACTCAGAGTTTCATAGTCTCCATATCCACTGGGATCGTCCCGATCAAACCAACGCGTCTTACAACCTTAAACATGGAGGGGATAGAGAGAATGGAGAAAGGCAATCTGTGTTAACGCATCTTGTTTGTTTTACATATAACATGCATGTTTACATGTTCTCCCTCCCCCCTCCCCACCTACGACTAATTTATTAGAAATATTTCTGGCTCTTGTGCTTCACATCTCTAGGAAGAGAGAAGGTCACATTTGTGTGTAAATTAAGCTGGAGAAAGCAATTGTTGCGTTCCATTCCATTCGTTATATGGCTTCCTAAAAGAAAAGTCCATGGACTTAGGGAAAATCCACTGCTTATTTTTAGGATAAGCAGGATAAAATGTATCTTGCCAGGTACTTGTGACCTGGATTGGCCACTGTTGGAAGTGTGGCAACACTTAATGAACTTATGTACTGCTTAAATCAACAAAGGAATCAAAGCAGTTTACAAAAATGTACTAGATTAAAAAAAAAAGAATCTTAATATCTATCAAACAAATAAGACTTCAAAGCCTTCCTAAACTTGAAATAATTTGGAATTATTCAGATAAAAACAGGAACAGCATTCCAAATGTTACAAGATTGATCAGCAAAAGAACTATCATGTATGCTTTTATATCGTACGTTGCTGACAGAAGGAAAACCAAATCTTAGAAAGGAACAAACTATCGCTCTACCAGAAAGGTAAGTTAATAACCAGGGGTGTAGCTATGTGGGGCCACGGGGGCTTGGGCCCCCATAGATTTGGCCCTGGCCCCCCCCCCCACACCAACCCCTTCGATCCCCCCTCCCGCCGCCAAACCGCCACCACTGCTGCCGTCGGGTACCTTTGATGGCGGGGGTCCCTCTTCTCTGGCGCGGCTGCATTGTTGATCTGCAAGGCTTCTGTTTCTGTGAGTCTGACATCCTGCACGTGCAGGACGTCAGATAGAAACAGAAGCCTTGCAGATCAGCAATGTGGCCATGCTGGAGAAGAGGACTTCGGCTGGCGGGGATTTTTTTTTTTTGTTAGATTTGTACCCCGCGCTTTCCCACTCATGGCAGGCTCAATGTGGCTTACATGGGGCAATGGAGGGTTAAGTGACTTGCCCAGAGTCACAAGGAGCTGCCTGTGCCTGAAGT